>NC_059134.1:63608678-63919095 GCF_020740605.2 Lemur catta
CTCTGTGCAGCCTCAAGCAAGTCCCATTCCCTTTGTGGGCCTCCATTTTCCCACTTGCAAAACAAGGGGTTACACTTGATGCCCTCCAAATTTACAGAGGACATTTCCAAATCTGCTGTGTCTGTCTAAACAGTTTTAGGGAAGAAGCAGCAGGCCGGCATTACCTGGGGAGGGGGAGGCAGGCCCCCAGGCAGTGAGGAAGCTCCATCAGCAGCTTCCTGAGGACACCCACCTGTACCAGAGCATTCGTGTCTGGGCTCCTGTTGCTTCCTGGAAATTGTCAGTCTGTTCGGCATCCTGAAGGCCATCGTTCCTGCTGCTCTCTGCTTCTGGAAATAGCTAGAACACTGAATACGTGCAGAACGGCTACTTCTGACAGGCCCTGGCTCTGTGCACCCTGAGTGCTGGTGCTGGTGCCGGGTGGGGCCCCAGGAGAGATGTGCATGTGGTGTGGGACAGTGACGCCTTTCCCCAGGAACAGAAGCAGCATGTGCTCCACCCACCTGTCACTCCTCAGGGCCTGGCCCATCTCACCAGTGTGCCCTGGAGAAGCCAGGCCCAGGCAGGACAGGACTTGCATGCCATCTCTGCAAGTCACAAGCTGCACCGTGTGTGCTGACCAGGCTGCTGCCCGTTTTACAGATGGCACCTTCAGAAGGCACCGTGACGCAGATAGGGCTCCTCTCCCAAGACATCCACCGCCTTACGGTAGGACTCTGACCCTCTCCCCATAGTAGGGCTGGTGCTGGAGAGGCCGGGTGAGTTTGGTGTGGTGGGGCACGAGGCCTGAGGGAGAGCAAAGAATGGTGCTGGGTGCTGGGGTCAGAGCCCGAGCCTGAGCCAGCCCTGAGGCAGAAAGCATCCCAGGGGCCTTCTCCATTGGCCTGTTGTGGGGCCTTGAGACCCTCAGGGCATCAGGAAGGCTCAGGGGCCTTTAGCTGGAGTCAGCTAAGTCATGCTGGGTCTCAGGTCCTCTCCCCAGTCTCAGAGCTGGTAAGGAGACCAAGGTGCTCAGCAGCTCCAGGTCACCCGTCTGGTCAGCCCGAAGCCCAGGCCACATCTCTGGCCTAATGGACACAGTTCTGCCCTCTCTCTGCCCAAGAGACACATGCATTTCCCATCATGCCTCTGACGTGGTGGATACCACAGGCATGCGAGCACATCCTGGCACGCCCGAGAGACAGACCGTACCGTGGGGAGGCAGCTCGGTCTCGGGAAAGAGGAGGAGGCTCGAGTCCCTGCTCTGCCTTTGCCAGCCCTGGGACCTTGGGTGTGTCATTCTCTCTCTGAGCCTTGGCTGCGTTATCTGTAAACAGGGCTAATCATATCCTCCTTGCCAGGCTTTTAGGCAGACGAGAGCTGGCAGCAAAAGGCTAGCCACAGAGCACAGATTTGGTTTTTAGGCCCATAACTCCCACATCATTGAGCCCGTGGGCTGTAGTATCTGTCCACATTGAGGCCCCGTCACTTCACTTGCTGATCTATTGAGGCACAATTAGAAGACAGGACAAGGATGGGAGAGTCTCCCTGTGTCTAAGGAAAAGACAGGAGAGTCTACCTGAATCCAAGCAGGATCAGTTTTGTTCAACTTCTTTATTTCTTGGCTCAAACCCTGAAAGGGATCTGTCCAACCTTGCCCTTATAATCTCTACTAGACTTTTGGTGGCCTTGACATAGCAACTTTACCTCCAAGACAAGCAATTTATTTTTATCTTAATAGTGTTTATTCTGACCCAGTACTGAGGGTCCCTGAGACACCATTAACTCACAGGGCACTGGCATCAGCCGTAAACCACACTACACTCAGTGCCCCTCTGCTTCCCACGTAGCTGCTGCAACCCTGTTAAAATGCCCCTTCGGCTGTGTCCTTTCAGACCATGCTGAGCCAGGACCAGCTGCTGAATGACTCTCGCGTGGCTGCGCCCAACGCTGATGGCTGGAGATGAGTTTCTTCGTGGCTGAGAGCCCAGAGAGGCACGTGTGGGGGCCCCGAGCCTTGGCTTCAGTGGGAAGCTGGCACACAGCCCCCTGCAGAGCCCGTTGGGGCTGGCAGGGTGTCTTGCACAGGGTGCTGGCAGGAGCACAGCAGAGCTGTGGGACAGATGTCCAGGAGGTGGCTCTACTGTCCCTATGTGTTTGCAACCGTGCTGTGGTCTTTGCTGCAGCTTTTATACCTTTTGTACTTTTATACGTGGACTGACAACCACTTTTGTGGGAAGGGCAATGAGATGTGAGCACAGACTCAATGGCTCATGCGTTCCTGGGGACAGCCTGGAGGCTCTTGTACCAAACAGGAAGAGCTGTCAGTTCATAAAACTTCTGCTGGAAAAAAAGATTCTGGAAAAAAAGTGAGTGTTCTGTAGTGACTGAGGTGGGTGAAATGACAATGGGGAGGTCCCTCAGGGCTGCTTTGCATGTCTTTCCATTCACAGGAATCCGGTCGGGGGGGGCGGGCATTTAGGGTGCGAGCAGGGGGAGAGCAAGGGGACTCCTCCCGACTGCTGGCCTCCATCACCCTCGTGTGCAGTGGGTGTCTGAGCAGAGGCGTCCAAGACACACACGCAGCAGTCTCTGAGGCCTTTCCTGCATCAGCCTCAGCTGTAATGTCTGATTAAACAGCTCCCCCCAGCGGAAGGCTCTTGAGCACCTCAAACTCAACAAGTTTCCACGGAAACTCACCATCTTCCCAAACAAGCTTGTTTTCTGTCCCCCACCCCAGTGACGCAGCGCCCTGCCCATCCAGCCCATCCAGCCCCCTCCTCTCCACTGGGACTGCTGCAGTTCAGGCCTCATCTGTCGCCTGAGCACTGCAGCTGGACTCCAGCTGGTCCTCTCCAGATACTCTCTGCCCCTAAGCACTGTTTTATCCTGTCATCCTTCAGCTCAGAACTCCTCGGTCACAGAATTACCACAGGTGAGCACCCAAAGCCCTTCCCATCCTGAGCCCACTCTTTAGTCTTTGCTAGACTAGTCTTTGGGCTAGAGAATGGGGCCAGAGTCTAGGGAAGGAGAAATCTGATGCTGATGAGGTCAGCAGGGACAGATCAAGAAAGGCCTTGTCAGCCAGGCCCTGGAATTCTGTATGTATGTCGTGGAGATGGGGTGGCCAGGGTGGGGACTAGAGCAGCAATCCAACATTTTTGGCATCAGGGACCAGTTTCATGGAAGACAATTTTTCCATGGACCTGAGGTGAGGGTTGGGGGGCATGGCAGGCGATGGGGAACAGCTGTAAATATAGAGGAAGCTTCACTCCCTTGCCTGCTGCTCACCTCCTGCTGTGCAGCCTGGTTCCCAATAGGCCATGGACTGGTCCACGGCCTGGGGGTCGGAGACTGCAGGACGAGGGTGTAAGCAGTGAAGGGTTTAAAGCAGGTGGCAAGCATGACCAGATTTGCTTCCTAGAAAGACATTGGAGGGCAGGATCCTACTTACGGTGAAGTGCCCAGCAGAGTACTTTCCCTGGATGGGAGATTCGCTGGGGATGCCCCGAACAGGTACGTGGATGAAGGCTAGCGCCACCTCCCTCCGACCCCCTCACAGGCCCCTGTGACACCATCCCTGTGTGTGGACACCCATGGGCAAGACACAGCTGTACTTCAGAGAGCTGTCTAGAGCCACGTTCCTCCCCTCTCCCTCATATATACACGTGTCAAGTGAGAGATCCAGTGACACCAAGCTCCAACATTGCTGCTGTTTCTGTTTTGTGAAAAGAGGAACAACTTAAAGTGAAAACAACCCATGTTTGAAGCCAGTTCTGCCACCTATTGGCTGAATGACCTGGGGACGTTTAATCTCTGAGCCTCAGTTTCCTCATCTATAACATGGAGACTAAAGTCCTCACAGACTCTCTGACTTGTTAGGAGGATTATATGCAATTGTGCGGAAGCAGCTCTACCCACTCCCAGGTAACAGAGCAGCAGTACATCCTCCTGGCCATGAACGGCAGGTGGCGACAGCGGTCACCTGCATCACTGGGGTTTAGTGATAAAAAGGATTTAAAGCATAGCTTCTAGAAGCTAACTTTGCAAACTGGGAAGCTTCTGTGTGTAACCACCCCTCCCATGGCCCCTAGTGCCAGGCTGGAACCCAGCATTTAGAGAATGCTCTGTCTGCTGTGCAAAGTGCAGGGAGTCTAGGAGGGATTCCTGGAGCTCTCCTACCCTGTGGCTTTATTGTCGTGATGTGTTTTTAATACCGTGCCTGTTTCAAGGGTCTCCCACAAGAGAGGAAGGAGAGTCCATGGAAGATGCCTGAGCCTTCTGGTAGGTCTGACCTTAAAAGCAGAACACTCCGGAGAGAGGGGCTCAAGAGAGATTATTGATTGTCAGTGTGACCCTACTTGGATTCTTTTGGAATTCTGCTCAGGTACTTTGTCAGTTCTAAGCCCCCTGGATATGCGGAAACCCATTCACATGCAGAGTGGGTCAAGGCCTCCTGACTGACTGCCTAGCAGGTGCCCCACAGAGCCACACTTCCTAGGCTGGCTGGTCTGAACTTAAGTTTATTTCACTAAGCCATGGGGTGAGATACTGAAATGGAGCTCTTCCCAGCCTCCAAGCGGGGAGGCCTCAGAGGCCACTTTGTCTCCAGCCCCTTGAGCCCTTCTTAGGCCCACATCCGAAAGAGGAGAAGCAGTGTGTGCCCAGGGGTGTGTGGAAAGGCACTTTTGAAAACATCCCAGTTTAACGTGGTAAAGCTAAACAGATGCTAGGGACCCGGCAAATTCGCTAAGAGCACAGGAGGTGTTAGTAGGTAAAAATCATGTCCTTGGTATAACCCAGCTGCTCCAGGTTCGGGTGAGCGGCTGTCTGGATCAGGGGGGGTGGGCCACACACCAGGATGAGCGTGGACTTCCCAGGAGGAGGGAGGTGCTCCTTGATCATGTCGGCAGTAACAAAGCCCGAGCTGTACTTCCAGCCTGAAACAAAGCAGAGGCAGAAGAGCTGTGGGTGCCAGGTGGAGCTCCTGACCCCAGGCCTCCCCCTAGGCCAGGGAGGAGGTGGCCAGGCTGCTCTACAAAGGCTCAGAAGTCTGTACTTCTGTTCTCCACAGAAAGCCTGAGAAGTAGAGGATATGGGGGTGAGGGCCCCCTGCAGGCTCACTGCTGGGCCCCCGTGGTCCGCTGGTGCCTGCCTGCTGTTAGCATTGATGAGGATGGAGAACTCCACCGTGAGGTGTGCCAGGGTGTGGTGTGAATCCACACGGTGCGCTGGCGTTGTCCAGCTCTGTGTGGTGCGGTGTTTGTGGAACTGCTCAGTCTGGAGGTACCCTCTGCTGAGCAGAGAGCTGTGTGACAAGACGGGCACAGCGGGGTGCAGTGTGGGAGTGGTTGCTGGGGTGCTGGCTGACGCTGCAGCAGCTGTTGGGGACTCAGCACGTGAAGGCTACTGTCCAGGTGAGGGGGCTGGTGGCCGTGAGCAGAGGCGTGAATGGTGAAGGGGTGAGAGCCCATATTAGATGCAACGTGTGTGATGGCCGTGAGGGGTGAGTGTTCAGGGTGGCTCAGGGTCCCTCGTGATGTTCCGTGCAGGGTGTAGAGTGCTGCTGAGACAGGCGATATTGGACACCTGGCCTTGACTGTCCTTATAAGCAGGTCATCCCAAATCCTCTCTCCCCCAAACTCTCGCATTTCCCATCTGAGGCCAGAGCCCAAGGCCCTACCCCCAAGTCCAGTCCTAAAAAACAAAACAAAAAACAGAGACTTGTCCTGGAGGTGGTCAGGGGTCGGAGCTGACCCGTGATGGGTGAGGGCGATGGGGATCATACCCACAGGTGGCCTGTCCAGGGTGTACCACAGGTGGAACTGGTCTGAGTGAATCTTGGCAATTTCTTCAAGCTCCTTTCTCACCAAGATATCCTGCTCTGTCTAGAAAAGAAGCAACATTAGAAAATCCCATCCAGGGACGTTCTGTTGTTCTCCAAATTGGTAAGCACATCCCACTACCCCAGCCTGAGTGCAGTAGACTCTCGGCAAATAAGAGTTGTGCAGCTGCTCCTGCAGGTCTTGTGGATGGACTTGGTGGGAGGACTTAGTGGGAGGATGTACATTCCCACAGAGCTGCAGTGACTGCCTCCAGCCAGAAGGACAACTGGGCTCTGCTGGAGTGGCTTCACTCAGAGCTCCCAGCCCCACCTCCTGCACCCACGCTGAGCTCCAGGCATGGCAAACCCAGATGGAACAAGCTCATTGCAGACCCTGGATCTCCTGCAAGGAATGCAGTAGAACAGCACTGGAGATCTGACGGAAAGGAAAACAGGCTGGAACCTCATTTGGGGTAAAGGGAGCCACAGCCAAAAATACTTGTCACAGGCTCAGAGATCACAGAATACCTGGGTCTTAAAATTTCATGATTCTTTTCCCAGTAATTCCACTTCTGGGATTCTGTTTAAGAAAATAATCTAAAGGAATCAAGCCTAGGCAGTTATTCATCACCATATCATTTATAACTGAAAACCTAAAACAACCTGGATGTAGGAGATATAGAAGATCTAGTAAATTATAGTCAGACTAGGGAGAAAATATTTATACAACATTTAAATGACAAGAAAATGGTGATGGTGAGTGAAAAACTATTATAGATATATATTTGCAAAGATATAGCATGTATAGAAAAAAGACAAAAAATAAGTATATTCTTTGTATTTTCCAAAATTTCCACTGAGGGCATTTATGATTTTATATTCAGAAAAACATAAACATGTATTAAGGAAGAAAGGAAAGCTCAGTACTCAGGCTTGGCTGGAAAGACACAGAAGAGTTGAACAAAAACAAGCGAAGAGCAGGCCTGGATTGGGCGCCGCCAATGGGGGAGGCATGAAGGAATGAAAGCAGGGCCCCAGCTCAGCGAACATTCCATCCTACAGGCCCCCACCCCCGGGCAAGCTCAGGGCTGACTCGGCAGAACTGACCTGGTTGGCAAAGATGAGGGACATCTTGGTCCTGTCCCTGGGGTTCTTGGTGATGTGGCGAATGAGCTGCAGCATGGGCGTGATGCCTGGAACACAGTGGGCGGGCAGGCCAGCCTTCTCCCTGTCCCTGAAGCCCCCAGTCCCTGGCCTACAGCAGCTCCATAGTTTTCTTTGGTCCCAATTATGCTTTTCTCACTTCTGTCCCCAAAACTCAAAGTGGGGAACAGCCCTTCGTTTTGGTTTTCCTTTCTAATGCAACAGCAAGTCAGAAGCCCTTTCTCATGTTCACAGGGCAAGATGGAAAGGACATTTTGAGCTCTTTGGTGTCATTCATAAAACAGAATTAATGACAAGTGAATGTAATCATTTTAAAAGTGCCCACTATGGAGCCTGGCACACCGTTTGTCTCCTTCAGGGTTTGTTCTCTTCTTTCAGGCGTTCATTTTCAAGGGACGGGGAGCGTCAGGCTGGAACTGGATCCAGGAGCTCTTGGGAGACCGTGAGCAAGCCTGCCCAGCCTGGCCCCCCAGCCTGACATGGGAGGCTCCCCGTGACTCCCCGGCAGCCACCATACAGTTAGGGAGAGCCAGGCACACAGGGTCCATTTCAAGACCTGTCACTGGTCCATTGTTCCTACTCACTACAGCCAGGAGGAGGAATCTCTCACGTCATCCCTTCTGGGATCAAATAACTCCCAAGGCAGAACAGTCTCAGCACTCACCCTTTGGATGAAGTTCCCGGAAGCCTCTTACCTGTGCCCCCAGCAATCATCCCCAGGTGATGGACCAGTTTTTTTTCAGCCTTGCTTGTTTTGTCTGGTCTGACTGTGAGATTCCCTGGAAACACAGAGAATGTTTCTGACTTGTGCAGCTCCTGCCTGAGAGGCTGCAGAAGGCCACTGACATTCCCTGGGACTGGCAGGAGGCAAGTCCACTGATGGGATTGTCTGCACCATCTTAAGCGAGAGACGTGGGCCAGGGCAGCCTGCTAGGACAGCCCTGGTGCACCAGGAATAAAGCCTGGGCCGCCTCAGGGAATCGCTGGGCCTTTTCTTCTGAGGAAAAGAGAGAAGCCGATGTTAACATGGAGCCTGAAAGAGCATGTGCACCCACAGCAGGGAGTCAGTGAGTAAATGGTGAACATGCGAGTGAAGGAGTGAGCAGGGCTCCATCCATCCTTCAGTCTTAGCAGGCACCTTTTATGCAGCAGGCACGTGCTGGCAGTAACAGGGGCACGGGCACACCAAATCATTTCCCTACTTTAGTGCAGCTTACAGACTCGTGCATGGTTGATAGGCGTAGTTATAATTGTGTGTGAATGAATGTATGAAGACTTTAAGGACAAGCCCACGTGACTCAAATCTGAGGAGTATTCTAGAACAATGGAACCACTGCAGGAATCTTGTTCCTCCCAGCTGGGAGCTCAGTGTGAACCCCCCAATACCTGGCCCATGGTAGAACAGGCGCCCATTTGGCCCTCGAAAAAGGATGGTGTCCCCAATTTTCATGTTCTCCAGGTACTGAGTCATCTTCCCCCCTTCAGGATAATGGGGGTGTACATTTTTTAAGTAGATCTGAAAAACAAGGCAGCAGTTTTCATGCCCCAAGGCCACACTTAGAAAATGCATTTTGCCACTGGAAGCTGTTCAGAGAGAAGGCTCTGCCCTCACAGTTGCTGTAAAAGCAATCCCTGAAGACACCACAGGTTAGCCGTTCAGCTTCAGCCGTAACAGCTTCACTGTTAATGACACTGCTGGAAAGCCCTGTCCAGGGCATGTGTCCCCTCAGAGAAAAAGCACTGCCCCGCCACCCCACCACCCTCAATAGGTTGGAAGCACGAGGCAGCTGGACAGAGGTGGGCATCATTTACCTTTATAATTAAGTCCACAAAGCCTCGGTCATCATCACTGGAGACAGGCGTGTAAGCCCTGACCACCAAATCATTTTCAATTCTGGCCAAGAGATGGACATAGTTACCTACAGAAAAGGCATCAAATGTGAAGTCTGAGCATGGCCAGCCTAGATAGGGCCCAGAAATCCCATACAGGACTGAGTTCCACTGAGGGGGCCAAATACTGCAGCAGGATGTAGGGGGAGGGGACAAGCAAGGAAGGAGCCACGTCCAGGATGCCTGGACCCTAGGTCTGCCCTCAACACTCCCTGTGCTGCCCTGGGCAAGTCATTTCACTCCTCTGGGTTTTGGCCTTGTCATCTACAAAATGGGGATGATATACCTGTCTAGCTATGATCGTAATGTAAGTGCTTTGTAGAACAGCAAGAGCTAATTAACACACTGGCACACTAGAAAAAAAAAATTTTTCCTTGGGGCCACAGTGTTTTATTACAAAAATAGAATAAAAACTTATTTGGTATTGTTTTCTGTGCATGACTTACATGCAACTTGAAAAATAGCTCTCCTGACTCCCAAGGTGAAGAGACGCCTGAGTTACATAAGGCTTCAGAGGCCGCAGGCTCAAAACTAGCTTGAGTTAAATAAAACTCACATGGCAGTTAATGTGTTAAAAGTGGAAGGTAAGCATTAAAAACCATAGAAAAGACTATTTCCCTTTTCAAGAAAAATATGTCGCCTTCACGAACTCATTTCTTCGTAAACTGAGTGTATCACTGGGATCTGTGAATAAATTACAGCTGTCCCATCTGTGTCCTGGGGCCAAGCACAGAGCAGGCCTGGCCTCCCTGACACTGCAGGGCCTCAGGACTTGGATAGGCAGGGACCACATGAGGCAACAGCACTGTGTCTTCCTGGCCTATGGCTCTGCTGAGGAGCAGCACTGAAGTTTTCAACCATGTAATTCTGCCCCTCCAGGGTAGAATTCAATAGACCCGGTGTGGCCAGAGACCTGTGGATCATGGCTACATGCCGGTGTCAGATGAGAGCTGGGCAGCTCAGGCTTCTGTTGGGTCTAAGGTGGGAGACTTAAATGACAAAGGCAATTAGTGGTGAGGGCAGGAGCTGCAATCAAGAGATGCTAAGAGCTAGGGGCAAGAGAAAGCTCTGTGCCAGTTTCTGAGGCTGTAGATACTAAGCACGCAAAGGAAACTAGTCAAGAGATGAAGGAAGATGGAACAGATGCAGATAGGAACATAGGCGGATGGGGGGAGAAGAGAAGGAGGAAAAGGAGATAGAGTGGGCACTACAGGGGCTGCTCCTTGAAGTTGCTTCAAAAGCATGAGCCAAAATCTTTAGGAGGCCCTGAAGCCTGAGGTGCAAACACTCCAGGGCTGAGAAAGAACAGGCTCAGTAACTCTGGCCGTGGCCCACGTGGGCACCAAGAACACTATAAAATAAATGACTAAGGCAGCTTCCTTCTGAGAACCAACCTGAAACTGGAAACGCCAAAAGGCTCTTTCAGATGCAGCCAACCTGGGCCTGGCCTGGCCGCGTCTCCAGAGAAAATGGGGCTCTCCTGGCTGTTCCCTCAGACCCACTCTCCACCCAGCTTCACTTCAGCAGAGCTGGGAAGCATCAGCAATCTCTGAGCCCTCCTAGCAGACCCTCCCAGAAGAGAAGCCTCTATGTTATCTTGTCCCACTAACTTTCCACTGCCTACACCAGGGCTGAGGAGGGAAGGGGTGTCAAGGCAGTTTCTGAGAAATTTTATTTCTCAATGTTTTTCATTCTTTCAGGCTTCCTGCCAACAGGACTGGCCTGAAAGGCCAGGCAGAGGGCTGGAGGGCAGCAGGACACTGAGCTCTCATGTGCAGAGAGGGCGCAAGGGAGCAGCTCAGGGCCCCACTGGGGCTTAGTGTGTAATTTTATCACCTGATAGGGTTGAGGTCAAGGTTTTGTCTTGTGCATATAAGACACATAGGCCAGGGGTTAGGATCTGCACCAGGCAGGCAAGCAACACTAGTGGTTTGTACAAAGCTGCTCTGGATCCGTGGGCCTGGCAGAGTTCTCCATCTCAGCTGTCTAGTGTCTTGTGCTGGTAGGGACTAGAACTGTGATAACTCAGAACTCCATGTCCCTCCTTACGTGGGTCTGAGGCCCCTGCAGAGAATCCAAGTGATGGTGAAATGATAGGGGGCACCTGACTCACTCCTGCCTGCCCACACATTCTGGACCTTTCTCCTGTCAGGGAACAACAGTTCCTCTCATCCCTCCCATGGCACAGCTCCTTGCAGTCTCTGAATTTTCACATCTACCACTCACTTTATCCTAAAACAACCCAAGTGAGGCAGGCAGGCAGGCCTGGGAAATCCTGTTTCACAGACTGAGGCTCAGAGAAGTTGAGGGACTTGCCTAAGTTGCAAGGAGCTCTCCGTGAGATCTTAGACATTCTGACTCTAGGCTCACTTTTGTGTCAGCCCAAATGGAACAATGAAGAAAGGGAATGTATTGCCCCAAGTCCGTCTACCTATCCCTTAAGCTCTTATGGCTCAGGAAGAGTATCAGGGCACCTGCCACACCTCAGAAGGCTGGAAACCTGATTCTGATAGGAGCAGAGTGCCTAGCCCCGAAAGGCACCCCAGTCCTGGTGATAACACCAAACCCTACTCACCTACAGGAAGCCCTAAGACATGGTCCGGCGAGGGCAGTCCAAAGCGGAACCTCCGGGTATTGTGGCTGATTTGCTAATAAAACAAAACAGGCTTTGTCAGCTTTCTAGCAGCCTTGCTGGACAGTGAGATGCCTGAGAAAGGAGCTCTACTGGGCATTCTCCCAGCACACACATACACAAGGGCAGTGGAACAAACTCACAGCCATGAGAGGACAGGCTGCTCTGCCTTCCCAGCCATCATCCCCCCAGCCCGCTCTGGTTCTTTCACCCACCAGGGCTGACCCATTACCTCTTTCTCAATCAAGGGCAGTGGGTACTTGGCTTCAGGGTCCTGTAAGGTGATAAGATCTTTCCTCCTCCAGTTCCTGCTCTTCAGGGCCATCAGGAGCACTGTGACCCCAATGGCAGTAATGGCCAGGAGCAGGGATGGATCCTAGCAGACAAGGTGAGCACAGCACCTTAAGTCTTGCCACCTTGGGCCGGGCAGCTCTCAGGCACAGCATACCCTCCCCACACCAAAGGCACAGAAGCTGGGAAAACAGGCAGAGGGAAAGGTCTCCACGCAGAAGGCAGGCTGGGCTTGTGGAGGACCAGAAAGTAGGAAGGGGTCAGCTGTAGGTCGCACAGGCAGGATGTTTCAGACTCCCTGGACCAGGCTGGGCACATGGTCTCAGATGCTCATGTCACCAGGCCCCTCCTGCCCATCTGCCTTTATCCTGGCTACACAAGGTGCAAACGTTGGGATTCCCCTCCTTGAGGTGGAGGAGGGTAGGGCATTACTTCTAACACCATCGGGAATAAAAAATCTCCAGCGCTTAAGGACAGAACTTGGGGTGATTAGCCCTAACTAGGGGGCCTGGGGACTCACCAACACCCTCCAGGGCAAGCGAAGGAGACCTGGGTACTTACCTGCCAGAAGCTGGGCCAGCCTCCCCGCATCCGTCCCCAACTCTGCCACCCACCCCACAAGGGGTGCTCATCTCCCAACCCAAGACAGACCAGGGAAAGGTGCGCTGGGCCGTCTTCTCCCGCGGGGCCAGACTCCACCGCGCCTCCCCCGGAACGGGCGCCGGCCAGGCCCAGGGCCCGCCCCGCTCCCCGCCCCTCGCGGTCGGGCGGGCGGACACCGCTCCCCGGCCTCTCCCCCGCCTCCCCTGCCGGCCTCCGGCTTCTTCCCATCCGGCGTCCGCCCCGGTTGAACCCACCCGGAGTGAGATGCCCAACATGTCGCCGAACCGGGCTGGCTGGGGCCCGCCGGCGCGTGGGGCCGCCCTGCAGCTCCGCCTGGCGGACGGGAACCGGCGGAGCCGGAGACGCGAGGGCGGGACCCGCAGGCTGGGGACGCGGCAGCGGCCGCCACCTCGGCGACTGGCTCCCCTCCGAGAGGGCCGGGCCGGAAGGTTCCTTCTCGCGTGACTCTGGCTCCGGGCCAGCCCTGCCCCCAGGGCCGCGCGGAGTACCTGGGCTTCCGTGGCCGGCCGGTGGCTTTCCGCCGCCTGAATCATTACGGGCACACTCAAAGTGACTGAGGACTCCGCCGCTTGTTCAGTCGCGGCAAGGCTGGAGGAAGGGGATGCTGGAAAAGCAAATGGGAATTCAGGCCACGCGAAGAACACATAAATATATTCATTCATTCAACACGTCTCAAAAGCTCCTCCTATTCTGAGCCTGGTCCAGGGCCAGGTGTTCGCAGAGTGGGGCTGAAGTGGGCTATAATTGAGTTGAAGACACTTATACAAAGAGCTCATTCAGTTCATTTTTTCACTAATTAGATAGAGGTAACAGGAGCCAGACCCTGACGGATGGGAGGCAGAATGACAGGCGCGACAGTTACAGAGGTTCTTAACAGCGAGTTTCAGAACCTTGGCATCCCCTCCCACCCTGCCTCCTGGGCTTCCACAACCTAGAGAAGTCAAGAAAGAGATCCCCACCTGTTTTAGTTTGCTACGGTGGCTGTAACAAAGTGCCACAAACACAGGCTTAAACAATAGAAATTAATTGTCTCACAGGCCTGCAAGTCCAAAAGCAAGATGTGGGCAGGCTTGGTTCCTTCTGAGGGCTGTGACGGAAGGATCTGCTCCATGCCTCTCCTCTGTTTGTAGGTGGCATCTTGTCCCTATGTGTCTTCACATTGTCTTCCCTCTACGTGTGTCCCTGTGTCTAAATTTCCCCCTTTTATAAAGACATCAGTCATACTGAATTGGGGTCCATCCGAATGACTTCATTTTAACTTGATTACTTCTGTAAAGACCCTATCTCCAAATAAGGTCACAATCTGAGGTGCTGAGAGTTAGGACTTCAACATAGGAATTTGAAGGGGGAAACAATAACCCATAACACCATACCAACCCCCACTTCCAAAACACATACCAGCAAGCCCACAAACCAGGCACATGTAGTGGGGCCACCCCCCTGTCCCCGCCCCATTACCGGTAGGTACCTGGATATCATTATCAGATATCTTAATTTTTGACAACCTAATAAGTGTAAAATGATGTCTCATGAACCTAATTTTCATTACCTCATAAATGCTGATGAGATTGAACATCTTTCACATGTTTATTTCCAATGGAGTTTCCTTTTTGGAAAAAATAATGCCTGATCATGATTTTTGTCCATTTTTCTAATGAGTTGTCTTTTTCTTACTGATTTTTAGGAGTCATATATATATATGTGTGTGTGTGTGTGTGTGTTAGATACCACTCCTTTGCCAGTTATATGAGTTGCAAATGTTTTCTCCCAATTGGTAACTTTCTTTTTCTTTCTTTCTTTTCTTCTCTTTCTTTTTTGTGATGTCTTCTGATGAATAGAACTTTGTAATTGCAATGTAGTCAAATGTATCAAACTTCAATCTTTTGCCTTTATGGTTAGTGCTTTTTGTGACTTGTGTGTTTCTTCTACCCAAGCTCATAAAGATAGTCTATATATTCTCCAACAAAATTTAAACTTTTTCCTTTCATATTTAAATTTTTCAACCACTTGGAACTGATTTCTGTGTATGACATGAGACAGGGATGCAATGTAACTTCTTCAATGCCACCCCTCTCATGTGTCACTTTTCATATATTAATAACTGTGAGTCTGGTTCTGGCCTCCCTGTTCTCTTACACTGATCTAGTTGCCCAACCCTGTGGCAATACCACACTGTTCTAGTTACAATTGTTTATAACAAACGTTTATATCTTTCACTATTATACATTCTTCAGATATCAGCTATCACTTAGTGATGACTGCTGCAATCCCCCAATTTAAGTATGTGTACACATCCCATTCCATCCATAGCTTGTACTTTAGTTTGTAATTATACATCTTGAACAGTATATTATTAAATGACTGACTCTCACACTAGTATGAAGTTCCATTATGGCAGAGACCTTGTTTCTCCAAGGCTTTAGCACAGTGAATATCACATAGACAATAGTCAATAAATATTCAATGAATAAATGAATGCATGCATCTCTGCCCTGCAACATTTAGCACTCATGGTAGATGCTATACTAATACATCATCTGTGGGAGAGGAACCGTCCTCTCTGTCAGCACTCTGTCAACCTAAAGGAAGAAGCTGAGGCACAAAATGTAATTTTAAAGAGCTTACTTGAGCCAAAGTGAGGACAGCTGCCTGTGAAACATGTACAAGCTGCCCTGGGAAGTGCTCCATTCAGCCTTAGTTACAAGCAAGTTTCTAAAGGCAAAAAGGAGTAAGGAGTGGGCTGATACGAAGTTGTTTGACAGGAATTCTCACTGATTTACAGAAATAACATTGATTAGTGATTAGTTATACGTTGTTAAACTACTGGGTATGAGTTATGGTGTCCAGTGTACAGCACTGTTAGATTAATTTTATGACTACTTGGCCCCAGTCAGTCTAAAGCCCACTTAGCAAGTGGATTTAGGAGGCGATTACTTAGTTCAGGGATGGGGAACATTTTCATGTTGGAAGGCCGAATTTAATTTGGCTGTAATCAAATAAGGCTGCATTCGAGAAATTTAAATTAATAGATATAGCATACTTAAAAATGTACATTATTTTGTAAAAATCTACTACGTACTTAATAATTTCATAAAATGAAAACTATTTGTTAATTTTAAAGTTTAACCTTTTAATGACTTTGTTGTGTCTACTTTTTGTTGGAATGCATTTGAATATTTGGTTGCAGCATGGAGGTCCACATTTTCAGTTCATCCTCTAGATGGTTATCAGTCATTTGTGACCTTAAAGGCATCTTGATTTGGGTTAGGTAGGAGAATGTAGATTCACAGCAGTAAGTGGTTGAAAAGCAAGAAAGCACTTTCCAGGCATGTTGCCGAAGGCGTGGGTATTCTACTGCATTTTTCCATAATATTTCAATTGGATCTGTGTTAGCATCAAACACAGAATGACTTTAAAATGTCATCTACTGAGAGCTCAATCAATTTCATCTGCAGTTCTTTAGATATTCTTGGCGATATCAACTGAGGCTGAAATGCTAATTTGAGTGTGATATGATTCTCAAAGTCAGTGAAGCTTTCATTGTATTCTCCATTTAATGGTCTATAACAGCTGTGTATTCTTCAAATGATTCATATATAACATCCTGCTCATCAATGGCCTTTGCTAACTGGGGAATATATTCATCCGAAATTTCCTTTTGAAGTGTTTTGAGAAAAGATAGCTTTTTTCAAAATGCTTGGATTTTTTTTGCCACATATCATATATAGACTTAGTTTTACCTTGCAAAGAAATATTCAGGTCATTTTGATTTGACATGATATCACACAGAAATGCTGCCTTGCTGTAGAAATTTTCTTTCAATAATTCACATTGCTGATTCTGTTCTTCATAAAGTTTAACTGTTCTCACAGAGATAAAATTTTGGCTAACACCTGTCCCTGCAATAGCCAACGCACTTTAGCAAAGACATACTGAATACCTCATCATTCAACTTTAGCATATTATGAAGCTGACGATGCCATGTTGCATTTGCATGGGTATATTAATAGTTAATAATACTTATAACTTACAACTTGTTGCAAAGTGTCACTTAAAATAGCAGCTTTAGCACAGAGATTTTGCTGATGCAAGATATTATACAATGAAAAGAAATGAGAACCTTTGGATCTCTTAATACTTTTTTATCTGTGCAATAAACCCTTCATGTTATCCTCTCATGGAAGGTGTGCTGTCTGTACATACACTCACTACGTTTACCAAATTCAGTCCAACTTCATGATATTTATCATGAAAGTTGAAGATATCTTTTCCCCATGTCCTGTTTGCAAGAATGCCCAAAGCAAGTAACTCTTCATAGCAAAGCAAATCTTATGTTATGACCCAAATGAAGTATAAAACCTGTGCTAAGTCAGTGGTACCAGTTGTTTCATCCAAAATGATTGAATAATATATATTTTCCTTTTGAAGTATTGCATGAAGTTGTTAAGTTGAAGGCTAATTCATGCTGCTGATCAGTTATGGCTCTTCTTGAAAGAGGCAATTGTTTGTACTTTGAAATGTCATCAGGCTCTAAGTATCATACAACTTCGACAATGCATTCTTTCACAATTTCTACATCACTGAATGGTTTCCCTTTTTTTCCCCAAGTATATAAGCTACTTTATACGTTGCTTCAGTGGCATTATTTCCAGGTTTTATTGCTGCTTGAAAAAATTGTCTTTGCTTTTGCTTTTCATCTTTTAATTTCTGCAATATAACCTTTTGTGTCTGCTCCTCTAATTAAAAATATTTGTGGTCCTTATAAGTGTTATAATGCTGATGAGCACTGGATTCCTTTGATGTTGATATTACAGTATCACAACACAAGCAAATCATCTTATCTTTAGCAGAAACAAGATAATATTGCAATTCCCAATCCTCATTAAAAAATCTGTTTCCTTCCTTCAGGGTTCTCTTGGTCTTCTTTGACATGATGGGTTGTTAAGCAGACAGAATTAAAAAATACTATTCAGCTGTGCAACTATTCACAAATTCTACTTCAAACAGAAACACAGTGCACTGTTGTCAAATGCTGATAACAGACTGGCATACTCGACCCTCATAAATTCTCACCAACCAGCCTCATGTGGCAGTAGCCCGCCAGTCAGGAGGGGGAAGTTAGAACTAAATCATGAGCGTAACAGCCATCAGTTTAGCCCTTATGGCTTACTAATGTTCTAATTGTGCCAGTTGATCCGGGAGGATTATTTTGTTGAAATTTATTTTATTCTTTGGTATTTTAATAAATTATATTTATTAAATATGTTTTAACAAATTATTTTTATTTTATAAATAAAAAATATAAAAGATGAACAAAAAATGTATTAATAAAAATAAAAGGATTTGTTTTGTAAAATTTGGATTCAATCAAAAGGCCACACTTAAGAACCTAGAAGGCCACGGGTTCCCCACCCCTGACTTAGCTCAAGGGGAGAGTGAGATGTCACTCCTGTCACATTTCAACGCCTCTCTGGGCCTGGTCATTTAAAGGTGCTCCCATTCCTCAGGTAAAATTTTTTTTTGTTTCTCCACTCTGTCCTTCTTCTTTACTTAATTCGTCTCTATGAGAAATATCACCAGATGAGATGATATTTTACCTGTTTGTTTATATAGAATGAAGCTTCATAAGGACAGCAATTGCTTTATTGGTTTTAACTCTGCTGTATTCCAGGCCTAGAACAGTGCCTAGCATTTGCTACATGCTTGATAAATATTTATTGCACGAATGAGTGAATGAACAAACTTCATTCCCTCCCTTTGATTCAATCAAAAGTCTTTATGTTTGGCTTTGGAATCCAGAAGCACCTCCCCTTCTCCAGTGGCTTTCTTACTAGTTTGCCTCAACCCTCCATTCTTCCTTCACATTGTTTGGGCTCAGAAACTGATACCCCAAAACATGGCACTTTGACATTCCGGATTGAAGAAGCAGCCTCAAGGTTCATCTGACTCCCTCACCCCCACCCCATCCCGTGTCTCATCCTCTGTCCCCAAAGCACAGAGTGAAGTTGTTCTCTGAAGTTCCCTCATCTGCCAAAGATAAAATCAATTACCTCACTCCCTTCCTTGAGTTTTCATTAACTGAACTTGTATTGCAGGAAGAGAGATTGAAGTCTGTGAGAAAAGGAAAGAACTTTTATCTGAGGAATGCATGTCCTTTTAAATTATCAGGCCCAGAGAGGCACTAAAATGAGACCACAATCACATCCTACTCTGCCCTTTCAGCTATGTACTCATCTCTTGAAATTGCTTGCTATTGCCACAAGTAGCTATAAATTACCCTAATAATGTTGCACCAGACACTATAACCCACACCCTGTAGCTTAACAATGTACAGCCAATCATTAATCAATCTTATTTCTGTAAACTAATGAGAATTCCTGACAAACAACTTTGTATCAGTCAACTCTCTGTCTCCTTTTTTGCCGTTAAAAATCTGGCCTTTGTAACAAAGGCCAACAGAGCTCATATCCAAGGTTACTTGGGTCTGGTATTCTGGGCAGCTGTCCTCATTTTGGCTCAAGTAAACTCTTTCAATCATAATTTTTGCTTCAGCCTCTTCCTTTTAGATCAATATCTGTCAATAAACCCAGACATACTTTTTGTCACAAACCATTGCCTGCTCTGCAGGCCTGGCACACTTTGTCCCAAGCCATTGTATGTCCTTCAAGCCCACTAGATTTCCCCCCCAAAATCAATTACTACCTCCCTAAAATTTTAACAGAGAGAATGGCCTGGAAAAGGGAAAAAAATGTTTTCTGTCTCTTTAAAACCTCCCCACTCCTTTTGGAGAGCTAAAACCTGCATTCCTATCTCAAGCCAGAGGAGGGGCAGGGGACTGTCCTTTGTTCTGAACCAGATGGTTCAACAGGATTGTCTGGGCAGAGGTTGCCAGATCATCTTCACTGGAGATGGGATGGATCAGAATACCCTAAAGCTGAAAACGCTCCCATTAAAAGCTCTGTATTTCTGCTTACAATTAGGATGATGGCACTTTAAGACAGGAGTCTCCATCCTCCTCATTTGCCAGCAAATTAATAAATCTCTCTTTCCTTCTCCTCAACCACTTGTCCTTGTTCTTCTGATGTGGCCTCAGGGACAAGTGCCTGGCTTTTGATAACAAAATCATTCACACTTCCCCGTCTCCCTTTCCCCTAAGAAGACGGATATATAACCCATCTGTACTCCATTGTGTGGTGAGGTAATCACTCTGTGGTTCCCCCCACAACCGTGCATACTAATGTATTTGTGTGCCATTTCTCCTATTAATCTGCCTTTTGTCAGTGGAATTTTCAGTGAAACTTCAGAGGGCAAAGGGGAAGTTTTCCTTTGGCCCCTACATTATTTTCTTTCCATGGTCCCTCTGTGTTACCAGAGTGGCAGATAGCAAGCACATCCTCCTTTATTCATTTTTGGAGCAGGATAAAAGACAGGCATTTATCTGGGTTCCCAGTAATTTTGAGAGGTCAATGACTCCCCTCTCTTCTCAGAACTCCTACACGCTTTATATGTGCCTCTCACATGCTCCTGTGCTACCTGGATTTTGGCTCATCTTCTATTAATCTCCTAAAATAGACCATGAGCACGTGCCTCATAGCTCTAAATCCCTATCTTGGTAATTAGGGCCTGGCAAGAGTAGGCTCTCAGCAAGCATTTGCTGAAAAAAAAAAAAAAAAGAGTAAACCTCTGTTGTTGTCACTGTTTGAACACCTATGAAACTCCAGACCACAAGACTGAGAAAAGAAATTGTATCTAAAGAATGCAAGTCCTTTTACATTACCAGGACCAGAGAGACTTTAAAATGAGAATACAATAACGTCCTTTGAGGTATGTATTCATCTCATGAAACTGCTTGCTATTGCACAAGTAGCTATAAATTAACCTAATACTGCTGCCCTAGACATTATAACCCATACCCTATAGTTTAACAATGTGCAGCCATGGTTAACTAACTAGAAATAACTAATTCATGTTATTTCTGTAAACCAATGAGAATTCCTGACAAACAACTTTGTATCAGCCCACTACCTGTCTCCTTTTTTGCCTTTAAAAATCCACTTGTAACTGCTGCTAATTGGAGCGCATATTCAGGGCAAGTTGAATGTATGCTCCCGGGTTGTAATCCTTAACCTTGGACCAAATAAACTCTCTACTTTTGTTAATTTTCCCTCAGCTTTGAAGGAGCTCAGGGAATTTCACCCCAGAATGTGACTCCTTGGTATTTTGAATTAAAGGCTCTTAGAAATTAGCAGGCCCTTGGAAAGAGGCTTTCCCCCTCTATCTGCATAAACCAGACTGACCTGACCGATCAAAAGACCGATTGACTTCCCTTACCCTTGTGAACTAAAATAAAGTCTTAAGGCTCACTGCCCTCCCCACCACCCCACCGCACCCCTCTACCAGCTAACTGAATAGACCCCCTCGTGGCCAAAGGAATATCCTAAAACTAAATTGCCTGCCAGGAGGAGCGAGGTCAGACATGCCTCATCATGCCCCACCCTTCTTTTGGGGGGCATCCTTTGTAATCCATTAACAGGCCTAAGGGTACGCAAGACAAACCTGCAGGTCCTCAATTTACACAACAAATATATGTCTGGGTGGCTTATCTCTGATTAACAGCTTCTTGTCTTAAAACATTCCAAGCCCCTAGACAAAGCCTCCTGTCTTTAACCAATTATAAGTCAAAGCATTTTTAAACCAACCTATAACCTGTAAGCTCCCCCCCCCCCAGATGGCCCACCTTTTGGGGCCAAACCAATGTATGCCTCCCACGTATTGATTTATGACTTTACCCTAACCCCTGTCTCCCTGAAATGTATAAAACCAAACTGTAACCCAGCCACAGCGAGTCCACTTGCTCAAGACTTCTTGAGTGTGGCTCCGGGTCATGATCCTCAAATTTGGCTCAGAGTAAATCTCTTTAAAATTATTTTACAGAGTTTGGTGTTTTTTTCCGTTTACAAGATTAACTTGTAAATGATTCTCTTTGGAAATTAAGTTAACCTGAGAGACAGGTATTACCTTTAAAATGGGTTGGGCCAAGTCTGGTTGCATTTTTGATCTTCTTTCTTGCAATATATTGAGATAACAGGGAGGGAACAGGAAGTCAATTGTTCTTTTTGATGGGTCTGGTTTTATTCAGATAGAAAGAAAGGCCCTTCCATGCCTGTTGATCTCTAAGAGCCTTTAATTCAAAATATTCTTTATACCAAGTGTTAGGTTTGTTCCAGATGGGAACCCGAAAAGTATGTATAGGACAGAATGTGGTTAATGCAAAACTTAGGCTTGTAAAACAATAGCCACTGGAGTCTGGGGAGTCCCTGGCCTTTGCAGATCTAACAGACAGCAGCAGCCAGCATTTCTTCCCCATCTTCCTGATAGAGAGGAAGCCTATCCCTCCCTAGCTCTCCTGATGAGAACAATGCCAGAGCCAGAGCTGAAGGATGGATGTGACTGGGGCAGGAGCCTCAGGAGTTGGTTATTTACAAAAAAATTTATTACAAGCAACTGTTCTGGCCCACTTACTCTCTCCGATAAACCCTCCATAAAAGCCAAGTCTCTCCCCTTTTCTCTCCTGGATGCTTTTTGCCTCCACACATCTGCACCCAGATGCTCAAAATAAATAGCATTTTGCTACACATGAGGCTTCATGTGTCTCTCTCTCAGCTCCAGACCTAGCACCAAGGAGTCACATTTTGGGGTGAAATTCCCCAAGCTCCTTCACACCTCTTCCATTTAGCTGTTTATCTGTATCCTTTGCAATATCCTTTATTGTAAACCTGTAAGTAACATGCTTGTGAGTTCTGTGAGCTGCTCAAGCAAAATAATTGAATCTGAGGAGGGAGTTGTAGGAACCCCAGTTTATAGCTGGTTCTGGAGGCTGGCCTTGAGCCTGGCCTTGAGCCTGGCATCTGAGGTGGGCAGCAGTCTTAGAGACTGAGCCCTCAACCTGTGGGATCTGATGCTGCCTCCAGAGAGATGGTGTCAGAATTGATTTAAATTAAAGGACACCCCTGTTGGTGTCCTTTGGAAAATTGCTCGCTTGGTGTATGGAAGAAATTCCACAAATCTGAGGTCACAGAATTGTTGAATGAGAGAATAGGAAAAACACTTTTTTTTTTCTGTATCTCAGAATATGATTAAATATTTTGAGACAGGGAGACTCTACTGAATTACCTGGGTGGGCCTGACAAGATTACAAGCGTCTGCTGAGCTTCAGGCCACATGTGACAGTAAGCAGACTTCCAAATTAATCTGCCTTGGGGAGGTCTTGTGACTCAATGGTGATATTCGATTTCTGAGTAAAGAATCTTATTTTAAATTCCTCAAATTGTGATGTCCTGATCAATGTATAACCTGTAGGCACTAAATAGGACACTGATTTATTTTAAGATTAGCTGACTCATGAAGTTCTACTAATTGTCTTGCACATAGACATTTTTAGCCTAGATAATGTAATCTGTAGCCAGTTATTATAACTTCCATATTGTACCCTCCAGTGATAAGAGGACAACTCCAGTATGTGGAGTCCCCTGTCTTCTTTTCAACTTTCCTATAAAAATCTTTCCTGTAAAAATCTCCTTGTAGGAGATGCCTAAACACCCCCAACTCTGGGGTATGCCTTCCTGAGTTCCAGTAAACCTTTAACAGGCCAAGGGATACAGGCAGCCACTACTAGAAGCTGAAAGGCAAAGAAATGGGTTTTCTCCTCAGAGCCTTTATAAAGAACCAGTCCTGTGGACACTTTGGCTACAGCCCTGGGAAACTGATTTCATATTTCTGGCTCCTAGGATTGTAAGAGAACAAATTTTTGTTGTTTCAAGCCACTAAATTTGTAGGAATCTGTTATAGCAGCAAAAGGAAACTAGTATACTAAATAAATTATTGTTTTAGTCTCTTAGGGCTTATTTATTTATACTTGGATTTAGTTTTAAAAATGTCATGTGACTTGGATCAGCAGTTTCCCCTCTCCCGTGGCTCATTGTTTTGACTGTGGGTCTCTTTTCTAATGTGCCCTTGGCTAGCTGGTCACATCTTCAGCTCATTGTCTCTGCCAGACCACAGGAGCAGCCTACCCACTCTGTCCCTTCTTCACCCTGGATCTGGACCATCCTTTGTGCATTTTGCTAAAATGTTATCCTGAACAAAGAAGCTCAGAAGACAAATATAATTGACTGGGGTGAGCTTCATGAGAGACCACAGATGCAGCACCTAACCCATGCGAATACCCAACACTGTGATCAATGCAGAATGCTTCTTGAATCAGTGTTTCCCCGATTTTCCTCTTCAAGGATTTTAAAGTACAGTAAGTTAACTCCACCTGATCAGAATCCCCCACTGAGCACTACAGATGGGCATAAAGCAATGGCAACATTTGCTTTCTGGAATACCTTCAACCTCGGCACATGCAACAGAAGTGTGTTCATGGAAAACCTTGTACATTCCTGGCAATGTGGGGTTGACACGGGGCCTGATGGGGTAAGACTATATAAAGGCAAGAGGCTTGAGACACCTGGAATGATCAGAGTTTGCTAGAAATGGTGTGGTTGGGAAGAGTCAAAAGCACAGCTTGCAGAATCCTATTCCTGTCATTCCTCCCACACTCAGGGGAATCCTTCCTGAGCTGCTATGCCTGCAGAGATATGCCAATGATGCTAGTCAAGTTCTCCACCAATATTTACAGCAGTTGCTTCAACTCTTCCCAAACAGCATCTGTTGTGGCAGGGGCTGGGTTAGAGACTCCAGAAAGTATTGATCATGAGTTCACAGCTTGCTTGGGCTGTGGAGACAACAGGGAGTAAATGGGAAGGCAAATGCAGTTCCTAGGGGAGAGTTCCACCTGCAGGGACAGCCTGGGGCTGAGAGCCTCGACCTACAGTAGGAAAAAGGCTGGCCTCCAGGAAGGGGAGAAGGGGGAAATGTCCAGAAGAAGTAAATGAAGGAAGGCATTCCCAACTCCTGTTAAACACAACCAGGACTTTGGTTGTTCATAGACTTGCCCCAGCCTCTGCTTCCTTATCTCTTATAGGGAAAAAAGTAGGAGCTTTTCAGAAAATAGTTTTGTTTGGAAGGACAATTTCTGTTTAAAAACAAGTTTTGAAAAGCAGTAACAAGTGAAGATAGAGGAAACTGGGCTCAAGTCTCCATTCTGAGTGTCATTCTAAAGCTTCCATTTTCATAGAACTGCATTTACAAGTGCATTTACAAATGCATTTACAAAACATTAATCACAATGAAAAATATCCCTCTGAAATTGTTATAATCTTTTTACAACCACTTTAGTTTGGAGAAAGAAACTCAGATTCCATGCCTTCTCCAAAGTCACATAACTTGAACATTGCAAAGCTGGGATGCAAGCCCAGGTTTGAGTCCAGCCTAGTGTTTTTCCCTTACCCACTGCAACCTGTGAGGCAGTTAATGCACAAACAACATTTTGCTTTTGATGCCACATAAACTTAAGCTCAATTCCTGATTTCAAATGGAAAGAAGCTCCCCGTTTTCAGCTGGCAAATCTGAGGGCCAGAGGTGTTTGATGATGCTATGGAGGAAGGGCCGTGATTGGGGCATTTGTATTGAGCTGTCAGCCTTGCACAACTGCAGTTTGATTAAAAGCAAGTAGAAGAGAATTCAGAAGGTATACAAATTCAGGAAATACACCATTTTCTTTTGCCTTTTCTCCTGTTACCGTATATCATCTGCTGTGTTCCCACCTAACCAACTGTTCCCCTTCTGTCCCAGTTGTCTTCCCCTCATCTGCTCAAGAACATTGCCCCACAAATTCTTTGTCCTTTATCAATTCCTTCTACTTGATAATTCCTGTCAATATACATACGTACTGTAATTTCTGCCTTGTTAAAAAAGGCAAAATATCTTCTCTTGATTCCATTTCTGTGTTCCCAGTTATGATAAGATTCCTTCAAACAGTTGTCTATCCTTGCTGTCTCTAATTTTCCCCATCTCTTTCTCTCTTAGGTCTACTCTAAAAGAGCTTTTTCCCTTACTGTTCTTTTAAAACTACCCTTGCTGAAAACACCAGTTCCTCCACACTGCTAAATGTAATGTTATAGTCAATTCTCAGTCAGTTCTTCTTATTTCCACCCCCTGGAAGTGTTGAAATGGCCCAGGACTCAAATCTTGGGCAGCATGCAAGGCCTCGTACCTGCCGGGAGCTTCTAGTCAGTCACGGTGCCTGCTGCATGCTGGCAACAGCTGCATGCTGTTCCCTGGAAAGTGAGAGGAAAAGGAATTATTGAGACTATATGGGGTTAGGTCCAGGTGACTCTCTAACAAGCCCTGGGGTGAGAAGGAAAGCAAGCTGCTACGTGGACCACCACAATGAGAACAGTAGCCACACCATCCCACAGCCCACAAAGCTCTAGAAAACGTTCTCTCTTCTATGTGTACAGAAGATACAAAGACTTAGAAACACAAAGCAATTATCTGGCATCACACAAAGAGTGAGGCGCTCTAATGGGAACACAAGGATTTCTTGAAGCTTCCTTCCAATAGCTGTGCCTGTCAGTCATCTCACCTGCAGCAAATATCTCAGAGCCACGGGCCCCACCCCTGCTTAGCCTGCCTATCCAGAACAGCTGAAATTACTCAACAGGACACAGTCAGAGGAAAGGGCATCATTAAAAAAATTTAACTCCTTTCTACAAGAAAAACAAAATCTCTATAAAGTGACAAAACATTAGCTAGTCCAATTTTTTAAAAAAGGATTTTTAAAATATACAAAATTAGGAACTTAAAGTAGAAAACAGAAGGCATTAATTATCAGGGAATGCTTTGAACACCAAAAGGCAATGAGTAGGACAATCTGAATGGCTACTCCTAAAAAATTATAAATTATCTAAGTGGACCAAAGGAGAGATTTTTTAAATCTAAAAACCAATAACTATGAAGGAAATTAAGAAAGTTACCTTCAAGCCTTCCAGGAATAGATGTTTAGTATATGTAATTACATGACATTTATTATTACTGTTTATATATGGTGTATTATTCTCATATACATCAATATTATTCTCAAATTATGAATTATATGCAAAGCATAGAGCAATCCCCAGTTCTTTTCATGAAGAACACTGATAAAGCCTGACAAAAGCAAAAGATAAAAAGAAAACTCTAGTCCAGTGGCTTGGAGACTAGCTACAAGAGTAGCTGGAGCGGTTAAATGTCCCCTCCCTTGCATGTCGGGCTGCTCGTGGGCTCCTGAGCGGTTGGAGAGCCCTGCCAACACCAGCCCAGACACAGCCGCCACCAGAGCCTTTTGTGGACAGGGCACCAGGCTTCCAGCTCCCTTGGGGCACCTCCCAGCCTGCAGACCTGAGCTGATCAGCAGCCACTATATTGCTTCATTCTCCCCTTCCCTTTCCCTACCCAAGGCTGCCAAGAGAGACAATTTAGCCACCACCTGGAGGCATCTGCAGGGAACGGGACCTTTCCTTTTGGGGCCCTACAGCAGACTGAGGGGTATGCCGATTGTGAGCTCACTACCCGCCAGCCCTCCCAGGTGCTGCTTACCTGAACTCCAGGAGAGCAGGGCAAATCCCAAGGCAGAGAGACATCGATCCAGCTTGGGCAACCTGTGGGTGACTTGAGACCAGCACTCCTCTCCCTGGCAGGGTCAGGGATTGATCTCCAGGCCCAGGGGACAGGCCTGCTGACCAGATTCGGTACACCCAGGTCTCCATCGCATTGCCCTGGGGCACAGAAGGGATATTTGTGAACCAGCCTACTGAGGTGTGTGTGCCTTCAGGGGCAGATCAGCGTGCTCACAGGAGGGCTGTGCATCCAGCTCAGGCTGCAATCCTGGGCAGGGAACTTTCCAGTCTGCATCACAGCCAGGAAAGATCCACTGGCTTGAGGTCCTGCCTGCTGGCGGAGGCCGGGGAGAAATTGTTGAATAGGGAAGGGTGGAAAGGAGCAAGGCCTGCTCCAGACTGCAGGTCTCAGACAGCCCCAAGCCCATATGCAGGCTTTTCAGCTGAGTGGGGTGTTTCAGCCCCTCCCTGGCAGATTTACCCAGAAGCAGAGAACAGACCTTTGACCCCTGCTAACAGCATTTGTGGAGCTTGAGGGCAAGCTCACCCACCCAGCTCCACCCACACTCACTACCCCACCTGTCCCTACTGAGGTGGAGAATAAGGACACACCTGGAAGCCCCAGGGCACCACTCATCACCTGAGGCACTAGAGTGCCTCTCCAGAGGAACAAGAGCTGGTTACAGGACCCCAAAATAACACTGCAGCCTGCTCCTCCCAGCAAGTGCCACCTACTGACAGGGAAGTCATTCTGCATACCCTTTTACTGCATCTACTGACTCATCTACTAAAGCATGTGGTCGAATCCCACTCACAAACACCACCTACTAAAATCCTAGCAAACCGAATCCAGGTGCTTATCAAGAAAATAATCCATCATGACCAAGTGGGCTTCATCCCAGAGATGCAGGGATGGTTCAACATATGCAAATCCATAAATGTAATTCACCACATAAATAGAAGCAAAAACAAAGACCATATGATCCTCTCAATAGATGCATAAAAAGCATTTGACAAATCAAAGACTCAATACCCTTCACAATAGCAACAAAGAAAATAAAATACCTAGGAATATATTTAACTAAGGAGGTAAAAGACCTCTACAGGGGGAACTATGAAACACTGAGGAAGGAAATAGCAGAGGACATAAACAGGTGGAAAACCATACCATGCTCATGGGTCAGTAGAATCAACATTATTAAAATGTCTATACTACCCAAAGTGATCTACAGATTCAATGTAATCCCTATTAAAATACCAAAATCATTTTTCACAGATCTAGACAAAAATAATTCTAAGCTTCGCATGGAACCAGAGAAGACCCTGTATAGCAAAAGCAATCTTAAGCAAAAAGAACAAATTGGGAAGCATCAATTTACCAGACTTAAAGCTATACTACAAGGCTATTGTAACTAAAATAGCATGGTGCTGGCACAAGAACACAGACATAGACCAATGGAACAGAACTGAGAACCCAGATATAAAACCATCGTCATATAGCTACCTAATCTTTGACAAAGTAGACAAAAATATACACTGGGGAAAAGAATCCTTATCCAATAAATGGTGCTGGGAAAACTGGATAACCACATGTAGAGACTGAAACAGGATCCACACCTTTCACCTTTCACAAAAATCAACTAACGGTGGATAACAGACTTAAACCTAAGGCGTGAAACTATAAGAATTCTAGAAGAAAATGTTGGAAAAACTCTTATAGACATTGGCCTAGGCAAAGAATTTATGAAGGAGACCCCAAAGGCAATCACAGCAACAACAAAAATAAATAAATGGGACCTGATCAAATTAAAAAGCTCTGCACAGCCAAGGAAACTATCATGAGAGCAAACAGACAACCTACAGAATGAGAGAAAATATTCGCATGTTACACATCCAATAAAGGGCTGATAACTAGAATTTATATAGAACTCAGGAAAATCATCAGGAAAAAAAATCAAACAGCCCTATCAAAAAGTGAGCAAAGGACATGAACAGAAACTTTTCAAAAGAAGATAGACTAATGGCTAACAAACATGAAAAAATGCTCAACACCCTAATCCTCAGGGAAATGCAAATCAAAACCACAATGAGATATCACTTATTTCCAGTGAGAATGGCCTTTATCAAAAAATCCCAAAACAATAAATGTTGGTGTGGATGTGGAGAGATAGGAACACTCATATACTGCTGGTGGGACGGCAAACTAGTGCAACCTCTGTGGAGTTGCAATATGGAGATACCTCAAAGAGCTATAAGTAGAACTACCATTTGATCCAGCAATCCCATTACTGGGTATCTACCCAAAAGAACAAAAGACATTCTATAAAAAAGACATCTGCACTTGAATGTTTATAGCAGCACAATTCATAATTGCAAAGATGTGGAAACAACCCAAGTGCCCAACAATACATGAGTGGATTAATAAAATGTGGTATATGTATACCATGGAGTTCTACTCAGCCACAAAAAACAATGTGATCTAGCACCTCTTGCATTATCCTGGATAGAACTGTAGCCCATTCTACTAAGTGAAGTATCCCAAGAATGGAAAAACAAGCACCACATGTACTCACCATCAAATTGGTATTAACTGATCAACACCTAAGTGCACATATAGTGATAACATTCATTGGGTGTCGGGCAGGTGGGAGGGGGGAGCAGGGGATGGGTATATACCCACCTAATGGGTGTGGTGAGCACCATCTGGGGGATGAACATACTTGAAGCTCTGACTCAGGTGGGGCAAGGGCAATATATGTAACCTAAACATTTGTACCCTTGTAATATGTTGAAATAAAAAAAAAGAAAAAAAAAAAGAAAGAAAACTCTAGTCCAGCAGTTCTCAAACCTTTTGGTCTCAGGATACCTTTGCACTTTAAAAAAATCACAGATAGTCCTAAAGAACTCTTGTTGATGTGAAGTATTTTTATCAATATTTACTATATTATAATAGAAATTAAAGCAGAAATTTTAAAAATCTGGTAATTTATTTAAAATAAATATAATGAAAACATTAAATAGTAAACATAAATAACATGTTTATACAAATAACTACATTTTCCAAAACAAAAACTTTTAAATAAACTGGCATTGTTTTACATTTCTGTAAAACTCTTTAATATCTGGCTAAATAGAAGACAAGTAGAATTTCCTATCTGCTTTTTATATTCAATCTGTTGAGATATACATATTATGTAGCCCCAGAAAACTCCACTGTATACTCTCGAGAGAATGAGAGGGGAGAATAATGCCTTAGTATTACTATGAATATAGTTTTGACCTCACATATCCCGTAAAAAGATTTTGGATGATCCCCAGGTCTCCAGGCTTTACTTTGAGAACCTCTGCTATAAGTCAATTCAATTATGAACGTTGATGCAGAAACCAAAGTGAAATATTATTAAACAGAACCCAGCAGTACGCTGAAAGATGACTGCACCACATTCAGGTGGGATTCATTTCAGGAGTGCAGGAATGCTAGGAAATAGATTTGTATGGATTTAACACATTAATAAGCCAAAGGAGAAAAATCATTTAATCATTTCAATAGATGCTAGAAAGTACTTCACAAAATTCAATATTAGTTTCTGATTTGAAAACTCCCAGGGAGATAGGGTAAAATAAATATATCTGTATCCAACAGTCAGCCTCATGCTTAATTAGAATATGCTAGAAGCCCAGTGCAATGGAGCAGAACTTTCCTGACCACCGAGAAAACTCATGGGTTGCCCAGCATGGGGATAAACAGGGAAGTGAGTGGTAACTCACTGCAGACCCTGATGGACAGCAGAGGTGGTAGCTGAATGATTAAAGATCGACCAGCTGAAACCATCAGCCCCCACCAGTCCATTCCCCAGGTTCACTTACTTACTGGTGAAGCCATGGGCAGCCATGGCTTTGGGATGACTGTCCCTCCACAGAGATGCTCAGTGGCAGTCTGCAGGCTGACCTGCCATGGCCAGGAGCTGGGTGTGGCCTCCTTGCTTCCCACAATCCAGAAAGAAACCAGGAATGGAGTCGGGGAGAAGGGGAGGAGGGAGTGGCTCCCGGGAGGGGAGAGGCCAGAGGCCACCCGGGAAGGGGCCAAGGAGACACATCTTTATGACCTGTGGATCCTCCTCACCATCAAGCCCAGGTAGCAATCTCTAGGTGTCTCCCTTGTTCAGGGCACTTTAATAGAACCTGGGAATGATGAGAAATGCTTGCATTCCAGGGAGAAAAAACACATACATTACTGGAATTGGATGTGTCACCCAGGAGTAAAATATCAAGCTCACCTTTGACTGTTCTCTCTTTTTTGTTCCAACTATCCTTTCTCCAAACACTTTAATATTCAATATCCACCATATGTCCTGCATCCATTTTCTACCTCAATGGAAGGTATTCTATTATACTATAAGGTAATACGGAGGGTTTATGTCCTCCATGTTGCTCACCTGAACTACTTTCCCTGAAGTTAATCTTTGCCTTTCCTCTTCACACTCTCAAATTGACCCTTCACAGTGCTGCTTCAACCACATCACTCCCTTGATTAAAACCATCCAAGGGGGCTGGGTGCAGTGGCTCACACCTGTAATCCCAGCACTTTGGGAAGCTGAGGTAAGAGTGTCGCTTGAGGCCAAGAATTTGAGACCAGTCTGAGCAACATAGCAAGACCCCATCTCTACAAAAAAGAAAAGAAAAAAACAATTAGCCAGGTCTGGTGGTGTGTGCCTGTAGTCCTAGCTACTTGAGAGGCTGAGTGAGGTAGGAGGATTGCTTGAGCCCAGGAGTTAGAGGTTACAGAGATATGATTGTGCCACTGCACTCCAACCTGGGTGACAGAGCAAGACCCTGTCTCAAAACAAACAACAAACAAACAAACAAATAAAAACCAACAATAACCATCCAAGGGTACCACACAGTGTATAGAATAATGTTGACACCCTACTTATCCCTATGTGCCCAAATCAAATGCCAGTTCCTTGATTATTCCATCCCAGAAATTATTTCAGTTCTTTCTTGTATTACGGTTTTCTGTGAACTTTTTTCTTTTTTTTTGTGAATTTTATTAAAGTATAACATAAATACAGAAAAGCATGAGTAATAATTACATAGCCCAAGGAATTTTCAAAAAGTGTAACTAGAACCCACATCAGAAAACAGAACAACGAACGGAATTGCAGAAGAACCACCACGAACACTGCCAGTCACTATTCCCTCAAAGGATAACTGCTATGCTGACTTCTAACACCACATATGTATTAGTTTGGAATAATTTTAGTTTTATATAAATGGAAATTATAGAATACCTACTCTTTATTTATACACTTCCAATTTTCAGTATTAGAATATAAGTTCTTTGAAGATAAATACTATATCATGTTCATTTTTGTGCCCTACTGTGCTATGCTCTGGCATAGAGATTCACACAGAGAAGACACCAAATGCTTTCTAAGCCAACTTGGCAGGGTGTCAACAATTGAATGCATATGGGGACATATAGGTGTTTATTGCATTATTCTTTCACCTGTTCTGTAGACTTGCAAAATTTCAAAATAAAAAGTGAGGCACAAACTGCTTATTGAATTAGCTAAGTCATCCAAGTAGGTGTTAGGACACATGTAAACTCTTTTTCTTGTTCTTCTTGAGTTTTAGTGTATTTGTGTAAAGACTGAAAGTCCTAAAGTAGAAATGAGTTCAGTGAGAAAGAAGCAGGAAAGTCTCTCTCATTGAAGTTTTACCTCAGAGCTATTTATGGATTATTTAATTTTATTCACCATATATTTATTTGGCACCTCCTGTATTCTGGGCATTGCAGTAGGTGATGAGAATAAAATAATGAATACGTCTTGCTGAGTGTTGTAATGAGAGTCCTTGGAAAATATTGTGCTTGGTGTAGGCTGACAAAAATGGCTTTGCTGAATGTGGCCCATGGTGGCTAAGAGAAGGAACCATTGCAGCCACACTTTACCGAGGTTTTTCTACCTGGGGTATCTGTGCATCATGAGATCATTGTCAAAGAAGCCAGAACAAAAAGACTCAGACTGCTTCCATCCCTTCTTATTAAAAGGAATATTCATTCTCCACATTCTATTATCCTGTGTTCTGTGTGTCAGACAATTTGTAAAAATAAAAAAAAAAAAATAAAGTGCTTGACTTTTCTCTTGACAAACCATCACAATGGTATCTACAGAAATTTCCCAACCTCATTGTCCACCTGCTCCGCTCACCACTGTCTTTTCCATAAGGAACAGGATGTAGTATGTATATACCAACAGATGTCATGGAAAACGTAACGAAAAGGGAAAACCCAGCTCTTCTCAATGCTCCCTGGCATTAAAACATGGTGATATATTCAATATTTTTCAGCAGAGGGAGCTTTTGAGTCAAACCACAATTTGGAACAAAATTTATCCATTTCCACTAAATAAATCACTTGAGTTGGGAATTTTGATTCTGGTGACTGGGAATATTCCAGTCTTGTTTTGAGCAAAAGGGACAATGACCACCTCCCATACAGCTCTATGTGATGGCTGTTTTGTGTCAATAGCTAGGCTACAGCCCACGGTTATTCAATCAAACACTAACTAGGCATTGCTTTGAAGGAATTTTGCAGGTATAAATAAAGTCCCTAATCCGTTGGCTTTTGGCAACTATTATTCAGCAAGGAGGATCATGGTGGGTAATCTGGTGGGCCTGACCTGATTAATTGGAATGCTTTAAATTCAGAGCTGAGGCTTGCCTAAAAGAGGAAAGAAATTCTGCCTGTGAAGAACAACTTCAGCTCCTGCCTGTGGAATTCAAGTGTTCCCATGATTTTTCCTTTCTGCCTGCCTGCCCCATGGGTGTACATGCGCAGTCAGCCCCACAATCGTGTAAGCCAATTCTGGTGTATCAGTTTGCTAGGGCTGCCGTAACAAAGTAGCATAGACTGGGTGGCTTAGAACAACAGAAATTTATTGTCACACAACTCTGGAGACTAGAAGCCCAAGATCAAGGTGTCGGCAGGGTTTTTTCTTTCTGAGCGCTATGATGAGGAATCTGTCCCATGTTTCTCTCCTAGCTTCTGGCGGGGCTGGTGGTTGTTGGTATTCCTTGGCTTGCAGAGGATTCATCACTCCAATCTCGACCTTCCTCTTTACTCGACGTTCTCCCTGTGTGTGTGTGTGTGTGTGTCTCCCTGTACCCAACTTTCTCCTTTTTATAAGGACACCAGTCATGTTGGATCAGTGCCCAGCCTAATGACCTCATTTTAACTTGATTATCTCTATAAATACTTTATCTCCAAATAAGGTCACATTCTGAGGTACTGGAGGATAGGACTCCAATATATTTTGGGGGAAGACATAATTCAACCCATAACACCTGCTTCTCTGGTTGAACCCAGGGTGATATACTCTGTGTGTATCATTTGGTCACATTCCCCCAAACAGCTTACCAGAAGCACTGATTTCTCAAGTTGGCACATTCCATGTCTCCAGAAACATTGATTCATCCTCTAAGTCGGTGGAGATGTTTACATCTGAGTGTAAACAGAATAGAATTGCTCGGCTCGCACAGAGAAGGCCAGGATTGGGGATTTATTAGAAATTAATTTATGGAGATATTTTAGAATTCCGGGGCACCTCAGCCAGCTCTATTCTGGGTATTTTAACAGCTGCTTAATGCCTAAACAAGAATGAACAACTTGGGAAGCAGATAACCTGCTTCTTGGGGTTTGGATGGAGGGATCATGGGGGTGACAACATGGAAGGAAGCTGGTTAGGTGTTTCAAGTGTCCACGGTCCGGGATTGGTGAAGATATTTCATATTTCTGTTCCATATTGCACATTTACTTGTGGCCAAGCGGCTCTTATCTGATTTAACCCTCACCACATTCTTATTAGGCATGCATTATTCTCCTATTCTAGAGTTGAAGAAAATGAGTCTCAGATGACTCTTAAAAATCACACATCTAGTAAGGCTAGGCCAGGATTCAGACACACAGTCAATTTTCATTCGTTGTGGATTCCTTACATGTGAATTACCTACTCGCTAACATTTGTTTGTACCCAAATTCGATACTCACGGTGCTTTCACGGTCATTCACAGACATGCTCAGAGCGACAAAAAATTTCAATTGCCGGACATGCATGTTCCCAGCTGAGGTGAGACAAGGCAAGGTTTTGCTTTCTTGTTTCAGCTCTCATGCTATAAGCAAGTGTCCTTTTCATGGTCTATTTACTGCCACTGTTTTTGCGTTTTTGTGATTTTTGTTGGTAACCTCGCTAGTCAAAATGGCCCTCAGGCATGGTGCTGAAGCGCCCTCTAGTGTTCCCAAGTGCAAGAGGCTGTGAAGTGCCTTACGTAGAAAATGCATGTTGGATAAGCTGCATTCAGACGTGAGTGGTAGTGCTGTTCATCATGAATCTCAAGCTAATGAATCACCAATGTATGTTAAATGAGGTGTCCTCAAACAGAAACACACACAAAACATGGTTGTGTATTGACTGGTTGATGAAAATGTACGAGAGGTTTGCAGGAACCTAACTCTGCGTATTTCCTAGGAGCAATGAATGGGTCTGTATTCTCTTATTCAGTGTTTGTGGTGACATCATAGGACATAATTACTGTAAGTAATGAGACTTGACTGCATCCGTGTTCGGCGTTAAAGGCTTCCCCTTATTACCACGTTGTGAAGATTAGCATCGGGAACCACAGAACTATCTTCTCACCTGCTTTGGGAATGAAGGCGACTGTAGCCTGAAAGCCACTGCAGGTCCTGTTTTCATCTGATTGGAAGCTGATGAGCAAGACACTGGAGGGGCTGAGCACAGGGCTGGGGACCATATAGCCACACAGCCGAGCTGGTTGAAGCCCACCCCAGGCAAGACGTCATCAAGGGCCCAGCAAATAGACGTGGTATTGGAGAAAAGAAAAAAATTGTCCTTTAGATAGTTGTTGAGAAATAAGTTTTTCTGATGAATGTTACAGTTCATTTTCAAAATAGAAAGGCAGTCCGCTTCATTTAAATATGTAATTAACCCCAACAACATTTCAATTCTGTTTTGTCTCCCAAACTGTCCCCCTGGAAATGCTGCTGAGGGAAGTGGGTCTAGCCACAGGGCCTATTTCACTGGAACTTGCCCCTTCTCACTCCTAGTTCACTGTGGGCCTTTCACATTTTCTGTTCCAATGGTTCTTTGATTTTCCCTCTCTCTCTTCCTGCCCCTGATACAGAGAAAGGAGTGGTGCTAAGACCACAGGGAGGGATGGAGCTGCGGTGGAATGAAGGAAGATTAGTCCCATCTCCAGCCTGGGACCACATGCAAACCAGAGGAAGCTGAGGCTCAGGGGATCACAAACCTATTTCCGTCCTCCTTTCTACATCGCTGTGCACTGTCACGTAGTCAGAAGTGCAGTCCCCGCTTTCTTCTATTTCCAGACTCTGAAACGAAAGCTGAGAAGACTCGAAGTTACATCCGGAGTAAACAATATGAATGAATTACATGATTTTGATAGAGCAGAGAAATTTGGATTGTTCCACTTGCTCTGGAGTAAGACCTTAGATGAGAAAGTTAGTAGGTATTCAGGAATGGGTAAAAGTGCTGCATCACAGGCTGTCAAACTTTCTGGAACATCTAAGCTACCATGGGCTGAATAAAAGGGCAGGAAAATGTGCAAATACTTGAGCTCCCCAGCAGCTCTAAGAGACAAGAAAAGCCACCCCATGGACATTTTTTTTCCGTTGGAAGCTACTAGGCTTTGAGTTATGCTATCCTGGACACACCAGGTACATGGACACACAACTGCTTCTCTGGACATCTTAGTGCTGTGTACCTTGTTTCTGACATTTAATCTTGAACCTCCAGTTCTCCTGAATCAAGACTGAAGTTGGTAATATCCCTTGGAAACTGTGTCTTTCTACCTGGCAGGATATATCTGGCTCCCACTCCCAGGCCTTACTTTCAGAACCTCTGCTATAAATCAATTCAATTAGGAGCATTGATGCAGAAATCAAAGTGAAATATTAGTAAACAGAACCCAGCAGTACACTGAAAGATGACTGCACCATGTCCAAGTGGGATTCATTTCAGGAGTGCAGGAATATTAGGAAATTGATTTAGTATGGATTTAACATATTAACAAGCCAAAGGAGAAAAATCATTTAATCATTTCAATAGATGCCAGAAACTACTTCACAAAACTCAATATTAATTTCTGATTTGAAAAATCCTAGGGAGATAGGGTGAAATAAATATATCTGTATCCAACAGTCAGCCTCATCCTTAATTAGAATATACTAGAAGCCCAGTGCATTGGAGCAGAACTTTCCTGACTACCGAGGAAACTCATGGGTTGTCCAGCAGGGTGATAAATGGGGGGTGAGTGGTAACTCACTGCAGACCCTGATGGACAGCAGAAGTGTTAGCTGAATGATTAAAGATCGACTGGCTCAAACCATCAGCCCCCACCCAGTCCATTCCCCAGGTGCACTTACTGGTGAAGCCACGGGCAGCCTTACTACCCAGGTCTTTAGGGTGACTGTCCCTCCACAGAGATGCTCAGTGGCAGTCTGCAGGCTGACCTGCCATGGCCAGGAGCTGGGTGTGGCCTCCTTGCTTCCCACAATCCAGAAAGAAACCAGGAATGGGGTCGGGGAGAAGGGGAGGAGGGAGTGGCTCCCGGGAGGGGAGAGGCCAGAGGCCACCCGGGAAGGGGCCAAGGAGACACATCTTTATGACCTGTGGATCCTCCTCACCATCAAGCCCAGGTAGCAATCTCTAGGTGTCTCCCTTGTTCAGGGCACTTTAATAGAACCTGGGAATGATGAGAAATGCTTGCATTCCAGGGAGAAAAAACACATACATTACTGGAATTGGATGTGTCACCCAGGAGTAAAATATCAAGCTCACCTTTGACTGTTCTCTCTTTTTTGTTCCAACTATCCTTTCTCCAAACACTTTGATACAGGAATGGGGAGAGGAGGACATGTGTCAGAAACAGGATTCACTCACATTTATTAAATACTTACTGGATATTTTCTGGGAATGGGCCCTTTTCTCTCCAAGTCAAATGATATACACTTTGTTATGATTTGTAATCCCAATTTCCAGATTATCCCCTTGGATGAGTCCTGAAAAGTGAAGCTGTCCCTGGCGGGGTATAAGAGCATCTTTCACTGATACACAGCTCTCAGGGTACGTTTACTGAATAGATGTTTTTGAATCACTTCTTGCTTATTTTCAGATTTTCAACTACATTTTCTCTTCATCTTCCTCCTAGAAATATGCTCATAACCTAAATTCTTACTCTTCATCACTAACAACAAATCTTCCCTTAATTATGCTGAAATTGCTGCCTCAACTCTGGATTTGAGAAACTCTCAAAAAGAGAAGATCTACACTTCCCTCCTCTGTGTCTTCCTCTCCCATTCATTCATAAAACTGGCATGATCTTGTTTCTGCTCCTAACATGTGACTTAATGTGATATTTCAGACATCATCAATCCCAACTCCTCTCAATTGTTCAATTTGCAATCCCATTATTCTGACTTTTTATTGAGGGGTGGAGTGGACTGGACAATTAACCCTCAATTCTCATCTCTTTATATTCTAACTTTGTGTGTAAATCCAAATTATTGGCTGCATCTCTGTTTGCTTTGTTTTGTGTTTTGAATTAAAGGCTCCATTCTCTGGACTGTCAGAGATTGCACCAATTTGGTTCTCCTACATCTCAGAGCTCTTCCACCTCTTCAATATATGATAACTCTGAGGTCCCATCTGCCCTCCCTCCTCCCTCCTTTATTTTCTACTCTACTTTCTCTCCTTCATACACTGTCTTGCTATCAGTTATTATTTTAAGAGAAAGATATAAATAAACACCTAGTTCCAATCCCACCCTGACTGCGGTCTTACCTTCGTCTACCTGCTGATATCTCTCTGCACATGGGCCCCTAGTGTTTAATGGACGAACAAACAGCCACAAACACCACTAATTCAACGTGGAAAAAACTCTGTATCTGGGTATTCAAAGGCCTCCATACTTTGACCTCAGCCTCCACTCGCCCCTCCTCGTACACCTTGGGACTCCCTTAGACCAGCAAGTACTGATTCCTCTGGGCTTGCTCTGTCCCCTCTGCTTGGAAGACTTAATGATTTTGGCCAGATTGTCACGGACTTTTGTTATCCATTACTTACAACATGTTTTGTTAGCAGTTTAATTAATAAGGAACAAATGCTTGTTTCTAGAAGGAACTGGGAATGTCACCAATGCAAAGACTGAAGCAGCCTTGTCTTTTAAAAACAAAAAGTGAAGAGCACATGGTGCCACCTAGTGGTAAAAGTGGGTAGTTGCAGGAGAAACTAGGCTGGTCCGTCCATTCTTCAAGTATTTATTGAGAGCCTGATGTGTCAGATGCTGGGTACTAGGTACTGAAAATACAGCAGTGAAGAAATCAGATAAAAACCTCTGAGCTCACGGTGCTTATGTGAACTGTTTTGTGCATTTACCATAGCTAAATAAGGATAACCAAAGTCCATACCTCAATTAGGTGATGTTTGGGGGCCTGAAAAATCCAGTTACAGCTGGCCATGTCACTGTAGTTTCCAGGATAGTTAGGACTCTGTATGAAGCCTTCTTCAAAAAGGACAGTTATGACACTGCAACCTGAATCTGAAACACAAGGAAAAAGTCCAAACAAATGACACTACACAAATAAAGGGGAATTCTCATTGTTTCCCCTCCTGTCTCCCCAAAAGGATGCATGAAGTGAATTTTCAGACAGAGCAAACAAGAAGGAAGAGGTTTGTGCACTGATTTCCCAGAACTTTTCAGGCCCTCTCAACTCACCTGGGTGCAGAGATGTGCTAACTGGGCTAACTCAGGGTTCAGAAGAGACTGCACCCTGCTCCTTAGCTAGCCCGTACCCTTTACTACAGAGCCGGTGGGCCTTGGGAGAGAGCTCCCTGCCCCTCACCTGATTCCTATGGGGCCTAACCAGCTACAAAAGGCTGTGATAGCAAGTGTTAAAAGTAAATGGTTTTACCAGGAAGGTAGTTTGGTTTAAGAGCTTTATAGGTGAGATTAAACCCAGTAGCATAATCTGTGGCATCAGAGATGAACTTCAGCCTTATAGAACTGGTGCCAACAAGAACGGATGAAGGGAGGCTTTCTCCACAAAATCTTCCTGCAACATGAGAAAGAAGATTCTTTGTTCAGAATCTAGAAAATAGTACTCATTAAATGCCTGAAGGAGAATTGAACTTGCCATGGTACCTCGGGATTGTCTAAATCAGGGTTTCACAACCTTGGCACTATTGGCATTTTGAACCAGAACATTCTTCGTGTTCATGCTGTCCTGTGTCTTTTGTAGGATGTTTAGTAGCATCCCTGGCCTCTATCAGTAACACTCCCTCTAGTTGTGACAACCAAAAATCCTTCTAAGACGTTGCCCAGTGTCTCCTGGGGCACACAATCACTTCTGGCTGAGAACCACAGACATTTCTGTTTCTTATATAAGTAATCTTTGCTTCCTAATGCTTATCTATTGGTATTTTTCTTTGTAGCTGGATGAGGCAGGTAAAGGTCATTTTCACAGTTAGGAAAGCTGTATCCTGCCTGGAGTGGCCCCTTAGAGGCCTTGCAATATGTCTAGACTTTACTCTTGAGGGGCTCCAGGTCTGGTGATGGCTCCAGGAAGCCTGATTTGATGGGAAGCAGATGCAGCAGGTGAAATGCATCGTGCCCTTGCGGCCAGCACACAGGCTCCAATTTGATTCCTCCCCGCTCCCAATTCTAAGTCTCAAAACTGGAGATAGGAAGTGTGGCATTTAGAGATGGCTCAGTGCCAGACATAGCGTAACCTGGCCTCATTAAGCCCACTTAGCACTGGTTTCCACCTGACAGTGTGAACATCCACTCACCAATGAGGCTGTCTTCTAAAGAATATATTGATAGGTAATTGTGGTGACAAGACTCGACATCCAAGCGAGAAAAACGGAGCAATACGTGCATTCCCTCTGGTAGCAACAGGGTCCAGACACACAGTCTGCAGGCGGGTCATGGAGAGGGTGTTATTTCTAGACAGAAAATGACTGTCACAGTCCAGTTAGTGGGCACAGCCAGACCGGAGGTGGGAGTCGGGGAGGGCAGCAGAGGGGTACTCACTGCTTGTTCTCGTAATACAGCTGGAGGCTTTCTGGGAAGTGCAGCTGCCCCTCAGACCCACTGACTACGCCATCCTGCTCGCTGCACCAGGCTGGGAGGCAAAGCCAGGAGAACTGGGGTGAGCAGTGATGGCCAGCCACATAGCGCCCCCTCCTAGAAGCTGCACAGACGTAGTAGCCTCCTGATTCTTCTTGATGTGCTCTTCAATTCTTTATGAAATCTTTCCTCTCTTGGCTTCTATGATGCCTTATGCTTTTTTGTTTTTTATAGATTCTGCTTAACCTTGAGATTCTATGATTTTCTTTTTCTCCTTCACTCTTCTTCTCTGATCCCACATTTCATTCTATAAGTAGGTGTATTTCCCAGGTTCTTTCTTTCGTTCCTCATCTTCTCTCTCTCCACGAGCCCTCTGAACATTCTCATTCACACCCTCAGTTTCAAATATCATCTCTAGGTTTCTGAACTTCAGACATGATTTTATAATGATCACCTAGCTATCTCAACATCCTACAGATAGAATTCCTCTGGGTCAGCAAAACTGCATCTGCTTCTGATTTTATTACTTTTATGTGCCCTTTTCTTAGCTCTCATGCTCAAAACTTTGGTTCTATCTTTAATTCCTCCCCTCCCTTACCACTCTTCATCTAACTGGCAACCAAGTCCTAATTTTTCTTGTTTCTATTCCCTCTTTTTCATTCTCTGGCCATTGCCTTGGTTCGAGCCTGCATTTGTTGCCTCTTGAACTAATGCAGAATCTCATGAGTTCACTTTGAATTATTCTCCCCACAACCTATCTGCTACCCACTGTTCTTATACCATTAAAGTATATCTCAAGTCTATTTATCTAATTATTCAACTTGCTGTTCCTCAATAAAGTCCAGATTTTTTTACTGACATTTAAAGTTTCCATAGTTTGATTTCAAGTTATCTTTCTATTATTCTATTTCGTAAAATGCCATCACACATCTTAGGTTGCTTTGGCTGACTTACTGGTCTCTGTTCCACCTGACATTTTCGTATCCCCACCCTTTAATATCCATCCTTTGATAAGGCTGATTCCTTGAGCTGGAATAGTTTTCTTTACCCATATTCCATTTCCACCTGACAAACACCCTACTTATCCTTCAAGGTTCAGCTTTAAAAATGTCTATGCTCCAAAGCCTTCCCTGTTCATTTGTCTGTTTTCAGCTGGAAGCGGCCTCCCACTCCTCTGAGCTGTCAGGGTATTATTTTCCATGTTGCTTGTTGTAGATAGTTCCACAGGCTCAAAGAACCACAAAAGGTTTGAGCTACAGACATTTTAGAGACCATCTGGCCCAAACTCTTTTCTTTATGGATGAAGGGGCTGAGGGCCAGAGATAGGAAAGAGCTTGCCCAAAGTGACAGAGTGAATTTGTCGCACAGTTGCAATGTAACGCAGGAGATAAGACCCTCATATAAGTAGAAACACTTTCCAGGGAAGGTGTGTAGCTTATTGACCACATCTGCACTGCCTCACCCTCTTTCCTGGAGTCTCTGCTTCAAAGCTAGGGTTTGCCAACTGCTGACTGAATTGAGATGGAGCTCTGGACTGACAAGCAGTGAAACGGGCGGGAATCCGGGGCTCATACCGGGCATGGGATTGCCCAGACTGGCAGGGGGTGGGGGGATGGCTATGGTGCTCCAGGTCATAGTTTTACAGCTAGTGAGCATGGAGAACTCTTGAAGAGGAAGACTTTTGATTACAAAGGGAACTGATATTCAGAAATGCTAGATGTTAATTCACGCTCCTGTGGAGCAGGCTGCAAGGAATACCCACCTCTAGAGCTCTTTCTCCGATGGCCTGGGAAAGAAAAAGAAAGATGCGATTCAAAGCTCATGGTATCCTGAACCACAGGATTACTTTGGTACTGTCTTTGATTCCTCCCTCTCCCTCAACACCCTTCATCTAACTGGCTGCCAAGTCCTAATTGTTCTTATTTCTATTCCCTCCTTTTCATTCTCTGGCCATTGCCTTAGCAAAAAAAAAAAAAAAAATATATATATATATATATATATATTCTTGCTGCTTGAAGAAATTAGCATTTCCTTGTCTCAAAAGCACAGAGATTTTTAAAGTCAATATGCAACTAATGAAAGTCTAATCTATGGAAAGAACAGAAGAGATAAACCGGCAAAGCAGGAAACGGGCCCGGTGTTTTAAGGAGATGATTTCACTCTCTTTATTGAGGGGGCTAACTAAGAAATAGTGATTCACTTGCAGGTCACACAGAGCAAGAAGAGGTCATCTTACATGAGAACAGAGGCTAGAGATGTAAATAACTTTCTCACAACTACCAAAGAGTTGCTGGGATGGCCACAACTTGAACCGAGGGCTCAGATACCTACCACTGTTCCATATACTTAGAAAACAAACTCAGGTTCTTACTAAACTAATTTAAATTAACCCCTTTGGGAAATGATTAAAAGCCCTTTTGAGGGTGGGAACCCTCAGTTAAGTTGGGTTTGCAAGCAGAAATGAAATTGCAATTAACTCACTGGTCAGTCTAGCAGAAGGGTATACAGTCAGCCCTCGGCATCTGTGGGGGATTGGTTCTAGGACCCCTGTGGACCCCAGAATCTGAGGATGCTCAAATCCCTATATAAAATCACGTAGTGTTGGCATATAACCTCTGCACATCCTCCCCATACAGTTCTTTAAATCATCTCTAGATTACTTATGATACCTAATACAATGTAAATGCTACGTAAATAGTTGTTATACTGTATTTTTAAAATTTGCATTGTTTTATTGTTGTTGTTGTTTTTTAATTTTTCCCCCTGAATATTTACAATCCATGGTTGGTTGAACTACCGATATAGAACCTACAGATATGGAGAACCAACTGTATATGGACCCTGGCCTTTTCAGACTTTCTATACCCGGGTGCCTTTCTATACTTACGCCAGGGCTTCTCAGCCTTGGCATTATTAACATTTTGGGAGGGGTCATTCTTTGTTGCAGGGGACTGTTCTGTGTATTGTCCTTGGCTCCATTGTACTGGAAGCCAGTCCTCCCCCCACAGTTGTGACAGTTAAAAATGTCTCCTAATATTGCCTCCTAGGGACAAAATTGCCCCCGGTTGATAACTACTGACCTATGCCATAGCTTGCTGTATCTTGCTAGAACAGTTGAAAAGTAAGTGGTAAAAACATATCATCAGCTGAGATAGTTTCAATTAAAGGCAAATTGGACAAAATCTAGGATGGCTGAGTTCATTTTTTATTATTTGCATGCTGTACCATATACCATATTTCACTCCTGGTTCAGACTTGGCAAATTTCACAATCCTTATGAGCTACACTGAGAGTAGAAGTACAGCTCATCTGTTCATGGGTCCTGCCTTGCCTAGACTCTGTTGATGCTCTCTCTGGCCCTAGCAGAATGGCAGCTTCTTAACCTTGCCTGATGGCTTCATTACCAGTCTGGATGTGTTCACGGATCCAGGGAAGCACTTTACTGAGATCTGTGAAGATCCCAGGGGATCCTGGATCACTTTGATGCATATTGTTTCTCCAGCTTCGACCACAGCCCAAACCCCAGGAAGTCACGCCAGCCAGAGTCCAGGCCCCCTTCTTATTCTGGCACATGAGCGAACCTCCTGAATCTCCCTGCAGGAGAAAAAGTCCTCTGTTACCATCACTGGCAATGCTATACCCAAAAGTGATCACTTTTTTCCCCATAAGCATGCTGGATGAGGATCAATAACATTTCCTCACTTATTATAATTTAAACTCAGGGGCCCGGAAGAATAGCCAAGCACAATTCCCCTATGATCCTCAAATATCACTGGAGCCCATCAAATCCACCTCCTTCTTTCCCATCCTGGGCTTTCCTCAAAGCCGCAGACTTTCTTCCTTCTCCTGCCTCATGGTGCAGACTCAGAGAAGTCTTGCCCAGCAATAGGACTGACCTCAGTTCTTGGTTAGCAGGAAGAATGGAGGAAACTACATTTCCCAACATCCAAAAACTGGAAATCTCTAAACAGGAAAGAGCCAGCCATCCTTCAGGAATGGGAGAACCCTGAGCTCATTCTTGGCATTATCTCTGTTATTTGATCTTTCAGAAAAAGCAAAAAAACTCTTCTGAATTCATACTCCCTGCTAAAATCAGACTGTTTATACTGTCCCTTTATTTTGATTTAACCTCCGTTGTTACTCCTGACCCTTGTTTCCAGATTCCAGTCTTACTACCTGGAATCAGCCTTCTTCCAGCCCCTCACCTGATAGCAAAGCTGAGGAAAGCCCTGCCCAGAGCCTGTCAGCCCAGCAGTTCGCACCTACCTGACATGCGTCCCTCCCTCCTTCAGGGAAGCCTGTGCAGAGAAAGGTCTTTCCGCTAAGGAACTTCTTTAGGGATGACAGAGCTGCCATACACTCCTTATGAGTCAAAATCGGCAGGTTCACTTCTTGCAAAACCTGCGGGAGGACACCATCTGGAAAACACAGGGACAGAGGTCCCAGCAAGGCACGCTTCCATCCTTTCTGATTTGAAGATGCCCCATTCAGGTTTGAATCTTTTGGAAAGACCTGAATTTCTAAGTACGGTATGACATTCTCTGTCTTTAAAAATGTTTGCACAATTGTTTTTAGAAAGTAGATTAAGAATTCTATTTTCTGATTAACCACCAGAAAGTTCTGACCTCTGTTTAGGAGGAGTGGCACAGACGTTCTTACCTTCACCCAAGCGGCCCCAGCCTGCTGTTGTACAAATAAATCCAGCCTCAAATTGCTCCCCTGGCTCTGGAAGACACATGGGCCCCACAAACTGGCCTGAAGAAAAGGTCAAGGCAGGGCTTGTCTTATTCGTGAAGAAGAGGACACCATAAGCCACCCACCACTTGGCATCCAGCTGGTCCCCCAAAAACCTTGTAAGAGTTGTGATATCTCTGACTGACACCTCCAGGGGTCACTTGTCAGGCAAAGAATGACCCTTCCCTGACTGCACATAATCCTATATCCAGAACCACAAGCAAAAAGTTTCAAGTAGGAGAATTTCCAGCCCAAATCCCTGTCTCAAAGTGCATCGGCATATGCTACATAGCATATACTGCAGGGCATGTGCTGTGGGACAGGGGTTATGGAGAGTATGGGATGGACAATTCAGGGTGAGCCTCAAATGTTTACCAAATTGGAAGGCTCCAGCCATCTTCAGAAGGGCGATATCATAGTCCATTGGTTTCTTGCTGGAGAAAAGTGGGTGTACGATGACAGATTGAATGGTGAGGGTTTGCTCTTCTGGCTCTGTCTGGCTCAAGTCATGTTCTCCAGCAGTGACATTCACAGTTGACACAGTGTTTCTATGAAAAGGACACAGTAATATGAATGAATGTCATTTTGCCTTTGAGTACAGTTGCAAGGTTGACAAACTGGCCTCTTCAAAATGATATGGATGGATATTGTGGGGTGTGAGTGCAATGAGCAGAGAAAGTGAGAATGATTCCAACATTATTAGAAAAAAATGCAGATTTCCAGTTCCAGTGGAGGACTAGTAGAGAGAGGCCTCATCTGGAGCCAATGATATAAGTTTAATATTTTGCAATATTATTTGTAAATATCTAGACATGTACATATTAATATAATACATTGTAATTCAGGGCTCTAAAGCTATAGGGGACTTTATTCAGCTACTCTAGGAGGCTGACCTGGCCTAAATACCAGTGAGATCCTTTGGGAATGATTTGTGATTCTTAGTAAGTATGCTGCTTCAATGTCAGCGATCTTATGCTTAGTGTATACTATGAAGGTCAGACAGCACTATAACTCTGATGTCCCAGACAGCATGTACATTCAGGGCTGTGGGACTGATTACAGCAATGAAAAGTTGAGATCTTCTCCTTACCTTCTTTATGTTTGTAATTTAGGTATCTTACCTCACTTGGAAGAGACCCCATCTTCCTGGGGTCAATGTTATCTGAAAGGAACTCAGTAGATGCATTGAGCTGGATTAAGAGCTTTGAGTTTACCATTCTTTGGGACCCTTCAATCCCAGAAGTGGTGCTTTTATACAAAATTGGATAGGGCATCATTTTCTCTGGGTGTACTTCCCTCACTCTTGGCTACGTTAGGTACCTAACTTGATACATAGCATCTTCCTAGCCTACCACCTGCCACATTGCAGTGAAATGATCAGTTGACTCTTCTGTTAGACTATCAACTCTTTAGGGGCAGGAATTATGTCTTAGTTATTTCAGTACCTTTTGTACTCACTAGTGTCTGGCACCAAGTAAGCAGCCAGGGAATGTTTGCAGACTTGAAATGGAAGAGGGAAAATATGGGGACCGACTAGTAGTATATACCAAGAGTACTGACAATAATAGGATATTTGGATCATTCCAGAAAGTGGATAAAGAATAGAAGTTGTTGAGTTGAGGCTCAGAGTGTCAGGATCAATAAGAAAGAAGATGTGGGAGGCTATTTTATATTTTACTGGCTTCCTTTTATTTTCTTTTATTCATTTCTTAAGATGCATAATAAAACAGATTAATTTTTTCACTGAAATTTAAGAAAACTAGGAGAAAACTTTCAAAAATCCTTCTTTGTAATGCTTTATTTTTACACTTGGATGTTATTCTTTATTAACTTCCAATAGTTTTAAGTGAATGAAGTATTTTACTTCTGCAAGGAATGTATGTTTTCTAATAAGTTGAATACCATCTAGCAATTTCACCAAGCTCCATTTGTGTCATGATATTAAGATGGTCCTCCACTAAAGCAACACTCACTCATCACACAGGTCCATGTTTTAATAGAGCTATTGCTGCTAACTCCAAAGGAGAGGAATGGGTGGTCTGATCTTCATCCATGGGCTAGGCCTTCCCTACCTGTATGAAACGCAGTGAGCAGCTGTGATCACCCACTGTGGAGAGATGATGGTTCCTCCACAGATATGCTTCTGTCTTTGTTTCAGAGACACCTAAATTGTAAAGACCATAAATGAAAGTGAGTTAATGCCCTGGGTTCCCCCAAAACATGGTGATAAAGCATATTCTGAAAAACAGACTCAGATATCTTACTCATAAATATTAACAACCATGCACTGTAAAGAGTGAAACTCATACATACAGCTCAGAAAGAAGAGTAGTGCTGGAACTAGAACATGCCGAGCCCTGGTCTGGATGAGACGTTAATTTGAGATGATTGCCTATGAAGGTTCTGGTAGAGTTGGCAATTAGAAGTGTTCGTATTTATTTATTTATTTTATAACATTGTTGATGCAGCCCTATTACTCTAACAATATGAACAATGGCTGTGGATAAAGATAAAGGAGTATAAGATACAGCACAGTCCAGCTGAAGGGGTTTGGAAGGAAGGCAAGGTAAGGGCTAGAAAGCCTTTCAACACACGCTCCAATTCCTCCAAGCCTCTTAGGGAAACAGTTTGGATCTACCATTTTCTCATACTCTTAATTAACCATTTGACACCTATAACTTCTTCAAGCCTATTCTTTATTCTGCCTCTTTAACATATTATACTTTCTATTTTTGGTTTATCCTATTCATGATATTTTATTTGATTCTAAAATGAGTTGCTGTGTACGAGTAAATATTTTTAATAAGTATACTCACATTTTTGGAATTAGAAAAAAGTCAGTTTATTAGAATTATCCCCTTTTTGACCAAAATTATTTAATGAGCCAGCAAAAAAAAGTAATACAGAGAAGAGGTTAAGAATAGAACAGAGAGCACATAAGTAAAAGTCAATGAATCACTCTTACTATGATTTGAATATGAATTTCTGAAATGGCCAGACAACAAATTGATCAAGTAACCAACTGATCAATTAACTATTCAACCAAGTAATTAATAAGTTAATCAAATGACAATGAGTCAGCTATTCAGTCAACCTACTAAACACAAACTAAATCAACCAGCAATTACCAAACAGCCATTGATCTAAAAGTTAATATGACTAACTCAAGAGAAGTAAAAATAAAGAAGATTGCTCTCCTTGAAAAGTTAAGAGGCAAGAATACAAAATGAATCCCAGGGTTAAGAAAATTGGGAGACTTTCAAAGATAATAAATGTAAACATCATGGGCTAGGGACAGAGGTACAAAGTCATTTCCATGGCATGGGAGGATCAGAAGATTAAATTGGGGCAGAATTCTTAGGACATTAACTGATAAGGAGATAGTACACTAGACTATTCCATAGGTTCTATGGTATGGGTGCAAGCTTTATACCTAAACACAAAGTGGATATGAACTCTCTGGTCTTCTTTAAGTATAACAAGATATTTTTAAAATATACTTATTGAATGAAAAAATATTTTCTCAATTGTAAATTCAAAAGACTTTTAGCCTCTTGAAGTGGGACTTTTGTCTTAGAGGCTGATAGTTTGGGATGGCATTTATAATACATGGAACAAGTCAATAGTGCATGCAACTATTCTAAACATAGATTTTCTGGAATTCAACTGATGAACATCAGTTGGGGGATTTGGGTCTTTGCACACATTCATGAGATCTCTTGTGAGGAGGTAAGCAGAATGGAGCACTGATGAATAGCATGTGATTCTGGGAGATCAAATCCTGAGACTTCTCATAGCCCACCCACCAGAGAATGTTCCTTGAGACTCACCTGCCAGGGATAGGAACCCTTTTCCACTTGGCTTCCTCCAAGAATGCGACTGAAAATGTTAAAGTTATTCCAAGGCTGTACCTTAACAAGACTTTGCCCACAATTGGGAGCTGAGAAAAAGATAAACATTGGGCAATTAGATAGGCTCTAGGACTGAGGGATATAGAAAACTCTCCTGAGCAAGAAAAAACTGTTAAGACACGGAGTATGTAGAAATATGACAAAATGGCTTTAAGTTAATTGTAGGGATTTGCTATGATTTGTAGCACAAGGGATTGTTCAATTTTTGTCATATAGAACATGTATATCATAAACAGATCTACTTTTCTGATATGAGTATGAAGGACCTCACGGGTAGATCTCCACTGGGTTATCAGGAATGCAGCCACCTTTTGATTCTGAGCTCTCTGGCCCCTGAAAGGCTCCTCACAGCCCTCTGTACTCTCCCATGACATCTATCACATGCCATTATGGCTACTTCTACATCTTTCAACCCAACGAGACTGTGGGCTCCTCAAAGATAGGAACTTAACCTTAGAAGTATCTATATCCACTATCTCTAGCACAGTTACTGATGCATAGAAGTTGCACAATTAATTTGTTGATGGTGCCATAGTCTGCCTTTGATTGCAATTGTGTGTATGTTTTCTCTGCTCCTCCCATGAGACTGAGTCTGACCATGGTCTATGGTGTCTGGAGCACAGCTGGATATCAATAATTCTTTATTGGATTTAATTCTCTATGGGGATGGAAAGTGACAGGTTGTTCAGGAGAATGAAGTGGAGAGAAGACAGTGTTCTGCTTCACATACCAGTGTTAGGATAGAGGGTTGCCAGGGCATAGAAGAAAGAACTCCTTCCTCTTTGTGTAAAAGACATTATCCCTGAAGAAGTTGCATGTACTTAATTGTCCCCAGTGGGTTTTTTGTCTCTCCACCTGAGAGATAGGCTAGGTTAAAGATGTTTGCTACCACCTGGTAGTCAAGTATGGCACATCTTCTGCCCTCCTGCAGGTCATTCTTTTCCATATTTTTAAGGAGGGTCTAGAAAGCCTTGCCTCATAATTACCACCTTCATTGCCTACTTAAGTCCTCCAATCCTTATTCCTCAGCTTGGCAGTCTTTCTTGATTTCCTCAAACTGGGTTAGGTGTCTCTCCCTTGTTTTATGCAGCACTCTTTCTTCTCCCCTTTAACAGTTCTTGCTATGTAGTATTGTGATAGTGAACTATTTGCCTCCATGATTGGACTATGAACTACTTGAGGAAAAAAAAAACTTGTCTTATGCATCTCTGTATTTCTAAGATTTTAGCACAATTCTTGGCATAAGTAAGCATTTAGAAAAGTTGGATGGATGAACAAATGATTTTTCTTGAAAATGCATCCTTAAGAGCATAGCTATTTAGATGAATGTGTTAAAATATACAAAGCTCTTTCATGCAACTTCTTGTTTAATCCCCACTGTATGTCTGTAAATCAAGCATTATTATCCTCATATTACAGATGAGAAAACTAAGAATCAAAGAGATGCACAGCTAAATAATGTCAGAACATGGATATAACACTATCTTTTTTATCCTGAACCCAGTGCAGGCATGACATTAGATCAAAAGCTTATTTTCTAACTGTTTTGGGTGAATGAGTCACAAAAACTTCAGACATGAAATTTACCATTTTCTGAACCCACTGAAGCAAAGACAGAAAACTTTTTGATTGTCAGGGCTGGCAAAAATCTGACCATGTAGAATTCTGCTAAGAATTGTTTTCAGCTTAAGTTAATTAAGGAAAAACAGACCATTTACAAAATACTATGGTGAACATGCTTCATATTTCCCAGCAAGATAATTTTCCAAAAGATAACAAATACTGACAAATCCATGCTGATTTCCAGAATTTGCTTTGTGAAAGAAGATGAGATTATATAATGTGTTCAAATAAGTGAACAATCCCAGTTTTTATTTCACTTAGTTTCACTAAGTGACCTGGATGTTTCTAATCATAATATTTCTATGTCATATGCTGATTGCAGGTGAGAAGTCCATAATAATTACTTGAAAAGCAATTAGAACTCCAAAATGTATTTGCTTCTCCTATTTTCCCAAAGGAATATAGAGTGGAGTTGCAATGCTCATTGCCAGCAAAAGTTATTCTTTCATGAAAGGTAGTTATAGATTTCATTTGGAACTTACCTGGGGAAACAGAAACAGTCACTGATTTACCTTGTTCCAAACAGATCACTCCTAGTAGTAAAATCAGCTTGTTCTTCCTTATAGGCATTTTGAGACTCAGAGTTTTTCCCTGAAATTTTAGAGAGACAAAGATAAAAATAGGAAGCCTTGGGAGACTAGCAGTAAACCAATTCTAAAAAAGTTTATTCATTAACCAAGACTCGAAGCATTCAACCATGTCCATGTAATGTCTCCGAATGTGGTTTCTTACAAAGATTTTTTGCAAGATGTGGAGAAGTAACCGCAGAGGCAGTCTCGACTGAGCAGTATTTCCATATCCCATTACACCTACATCAATTAGTTGCTTCCCCCAAGTGTATCTGGCTAGCACAGTGGTTGGCATGTAAGGTTTTCATTTGAAAACGTTACCTGCTCCTTTGTACAGGTTACCACTGCTATAAGAGGATTGGCTATCAAAGTTGTCCTTGTTTGCAATGGTAGACTTCCCTACATGTTTGCAAATAATTCATCTGAATATTCTAAAATATTTTTCCTTTTCTTATTTTGCAAATGTAACTACATGATTATTAAAGCCATGTGTTAGAGAAAGAGAGGATAGAAAAAATATTCAAGTAGCACACTCAGGTCACACTACTAGACAGTATTTAGGATGCTGTTCATTGGGGCACTTGTGAATCTGCATTTTCCCACCATTTTTTTTTTTTTATATTTGTAGAAGGCAAACCCTAAATGTCCTTTACTTCTATACCTGGTGGATGTCTAGGCACAGGAAAGTGGCTATGATTACCTGCAAATCTTCCTCTTTTCTGGCTGAGTTTTTGGCACACAGTAGTATGTGAGAAACACTTATAGACTGGTCAGTGCCATCTAGGACCATGTAGGAAAATGATTTTTTCTGTCAATTTTTATAAGTTACCTGTCAAAACCAGCAAATGTCAAACTAGAAGCCCCTAACTTCCTTTTGGCAACTTTTTCCCTTGTATAAAATAAAGCTATACAAATACAACACATACAGATAATATAAAGGCAAAACAAAAACATTTTAAAACCTAAAATTTGTGAGCACCACATATTTAGGAAACAGTCAAGACTGAAGCCTTATGGAAGGAAAGAAGCTCAAACTTCCAACTGAGGCTTTATCTGCACATACCTTAATTCTGAAGCCAAAAATTTTTGGCTTTTGGTATGGGAATTATATCAGCCCCAAGAGGTCTACGCCATAATCAAAATCTCAATATTTCTTTCACAACAAGTGCTCTTGAAGATTCTATTGTATTTTGTCAGTCACTTTTGAGAGCAACTTGATCAGGAATATGGCCCTTCTGACCCCAAATTCCCTACATCCTGTCTAAAATTTGTGTGGCTGCTAATGTAGAAAATGCAGGAAGACCTGGCATGGGCCTGGGATGTGCCAGGGTGGACAAGCCTAAAGTAGGTATAGAGGTTTATTTAAATCACAGAGCCTTTTGAGCTTTTGACCAATTATTGATTTCTAATATTACAGGATAATGAAATTCAACTCTATACTCAAAAGATGATGGATTTACCCTTGTCATGTGGGAGTGGGGCATTTTTATTGGTTGTCACACAAAAATATGACAAGATCTTGCTTGCTCCTTTATTTCAGGAGAAGATATTTGCTTCAAGCTTTTGTATCAAAATCTATCTCAACACAGTCATCAACACACATCAACACACTCATTCACCACATAAAGCTGGTCATTAAGAATTTGGTATTCTCATATCCTGAGGGAGTAAACTGTGGTCCCCTTGCTGTTAAAATCTTTCATCTTCAGGGACAGTATACCAGGTTCTGAGACACTAAGTTTCCATAAGGCCAGCTATCCAACCCTCCCAGAGTTCTAGAGATAAACTGTAATAACTATACATTGTAGTTACTTGCAGAAAGGAATATGCTGAAGTATCACTTGACATGGTATTGTAAAATAAATTTTTCATCCATGAGACTGTTAAATCTTTTAAAGGGAAAAAATCTCTCTTGGAAATTTTGGACCAAAGTCTGCACTGAATATGGGTTTGGGGTTCAAATTATACTGTCTTCCTTGTCTGTAAATCTCAAAGCTGAGAAATTCGCATTAAAACCTATCCTGAGTCAGTGATACAGAAGGCAGCTGGAAGAAATAAAGAACAAACCTATTTGGAAGGACATGCTCTCATCAAGAGTATGGCAGCAGATATTTCAGAGGGTAGACTTAGATGATCAAGAACTTCAGATAGTAGGACCATCTAATAAACATTACAAAATATTTGTTAACATTTTTGAAAAAATAAAAGAATAAAAAACTAAGAAAATAAACATTTTTTTTAAAAAAACCTATAGATTTGGGGAAAAAAGAGACATTTCAGATAAAAATAACAGTCTTAAAAAAATAGGTTAAACAGTAGAGTATACACAGCTGAAGAGAGAATTAATGAGTTGGAAGACAGATCTTAGAAATTAGCCAGAATGTTGGGGTGGGTGGAAGGAGAGAGAGGAAACATGCACAGAATGAAAAAGAAGTTATGTGATGTGTAGAACAGAATGAGGAAGTGCAACCCCTATGTCTTATAGGAATGGCAGAAGGAGATTATAGTAAGAAGGAATGGAGGACAGGCAATAAATATTATAAAACAAAGTGGCTAAATTAAAACCCATGTAAAAGCTGAGAGAATAGTATAAAGGACACCCATGGACCCATCACTCTGCTTCAACAATTAATTACTCACACTTGGCCCATTTTATTTCTTTTACGACATTCTAATCCCTCCACAATCTCGTTTTGAAACAAATCTCAGGTATTATATTATTTCATCTATAAATAATTCAGTGTATATCTCTTAAAAATAAGGATTCATCGAAAACATAGCCACAATACCATTATTAAATAAAAATGGACACTTTTAAAATATTGAATATTCAGTGTTTGAATTCTCCGATTGTCTTACAATTTTTTTACACTTGGTTTAGGTTAAAAATTTAAACAAGTTGTACCCGTTTCAAGTAATTGTTATAGCTTATGTCTTTTTAAAGCCATAGCTTCCTTATCTCTTTTTGTTGGTGCAAATATTTTTGTTGAAAGAATTGGTTATTTAGTCCTTTAGAATTTTCTACGTTCTGTATTTTGCTGATTGCAGAACTGTGTCTTTAATGTGTTCCTGTAACCCCTGTGTGACCTATAAACTGATAGGTAGACCTAAATAGAGTCTTGATCAGATTCAGGTTAGATTTTTGGCAAGAAATTTTATAGTAGGGTTATGCACTTCCTATTGCATCACACCATGAGGCACTTAATGTCTGCTTGTCCTTTCTATGGTTTTAAAATTAGTCAGTAGGTTCAGATGTCATTAGCCTGCTCATCCAGTATAAAGTCACTTTTTTCACTTAGTTTTAAACAGCCCTTGATCATTGCTTAGATCCATTATTTCAGCAGCATTTACAAAATAATGATATTCTGATTTATCATTCTTTCTGTGTTTATCAACAGGATCTATTTTATAAAAACGTTCCTTTCATCAATTATTTAAGCACTCCCACATTATGTTTGATGTAGGCGAGTTAAGATAAATGCTCGATTCTTTTTCTTTATTAATCATTCTGAAGATGAATGAGTTAGTTTGCCAGCATCCTCCAAAGATGATTAATTCTTCCAGTATCATTATGAAGCCATGTCACATATCACAGTCTAAACAGTCCACCAAAGGTGTCATTTTACCAGATAATCAAGAATTACCCCATCTGCTCTTATCCATATTTTACAAATATGGAGGGTAAGAATCAAATGAGTTTGTGGACTTGTCCAAGGCTACACAATTAGTCTTGGAGTCTTGATTTCAATTAATGTTGATTTGATTCCTGATCCCATCCATACCTTTTCTATCAGGGTATTATCCCATCTAAGTCTTTGTCAGTTTCCCTGTGTACCTTTTGTTTTTTCCTGGATTTGGTTCATTTTTTAATTTCTTCCTTTTTTTTTTTTTTTGGCTCCCACCAATCACTAGCTTCCAAACTGCCACAAAAGAAAGTAAGATGCATTTGTACATTTTTTTCCCTCAACTAGCCTCCTTCTCCATTTTATGCATGTAAGAGTTTTTTTAAAAAATTGACCTAAACTGCTCTTTTCTTTTTTTTCTGGCTTTCTCACTAACCTACATCTCTTGATCACCCCTTCCTCCATTGTACCACAAAAATTTGGTCTTCATACAAATTGGTATCTTGGAGATAGTCTACAGAGGCTGAAGCATAACACAGAAAGTCTTCACCTAGAATTTTGGGGTTATGTCTCCTCCAAACACACCCCTGTCTAATTTCCTCTCCCCTGCCTTCTTCGTGCCTGTATGTGAAAGTTTTTGCATTTGCAGAGTATTGACTCAGGCACATCCATACACTATTTGCCTTTCATTCCCTAATATGCCTGGCCAGCTCACTTTTCCCCAAGTTTATTTCTCTGCTATCTATCCCATGTGTTTAGTATTTATGGGAAAACACTTCCCACTCTTCCTTTTCCTGATATTCCTGAAATTCCGGGGCATTATTAAACCTCTTTTTCTCCTGGAATCCTCCCATTTCTATTCTAAAACTCGTAAGGTGAGAAGGGGGGAAGTACTCCTTCCTTTCCACAGCTTCCCTCGGTTACATCTCTCATTTGCAAATGATTTCTTCTAAGATCTACTTTTTTAAAAAAATACTGTCATTGTTTTTGATTACCCTTGAGACATTCTCTGATTGTCCTTAATTATTTTACAGTTCAACTCACAATCTCCACCTTTCATTAGCCTTTAGTTTTCAAGTGTGTCATCTCTTAGTTTCAATAGGGAATAAACGAGGTGTTTATAAAAGAGGATTCTGTGACCTCTGCCTAGGGATTGGATTAAGTTGGCAGCCTGAGAACATATTATAGCCTCGTCCTTCTGCTCCAAATTCATGATAGGAAAGATATACTCAATAAATGAGCCATAGCAGTGCTGGAAAACCAAAAAGAGGAAAGGTACTTTTAGTAGCCTCAAATTATGAATATTTCTAGAAAGATAAAAAGCAAATGGAATCCAATTAAGGAAAGAATCAAAGCCTAACATGACTGTTAGGAGAAAACTGCTGAAAAAGTTCTGGAGTGATGGAACTTTGGAGGCAGCAGCAAAAGTGAGCAGTAGAAATCCCTATTATAATAAATAGAGTCATTGTTTGGGGTATCCCAGCAGAAGTTAAGCATTTAAATTAATCCTTCTCACCCCAATTTATTTCAAACAAGAATCAGTTACAGAGTTTTCCTCCAGGAGAGAGATAGGAAGGAACATCTGGGCCCAAGAGGCAAAGCTGGCAACATTCAGGAAGAATGAGAAGCAGACAGGTCCAGAAATCCAACTCCTAGGGCTCTCCACCTGGCAGTACATCCTGTCCCTATGTTCAGGGGCACTGGAGATGGCTGAGAACATTACCGCTGGTAAATGTTTATGGTATTTTTGACTGACATTGAGGGTTCTGAGGCAGAAATAATTAGATAAAGGTTTATTGGAAGCCAAATATGAGGATTGACCCAGGAAGACACACCAACAGAGTTGGGGGTGTTCCAGAGTCTGTCACAAGGTGAAAGTTTTTTATAGGAAAATTTAAAAGAAGGAAGGAGACTCCTCATATTGGAGTTATCTTCTTTTCATTGGAGGGTACAATACAGAAGTTATGGCCATTAGCTTCAGATTACACCATATAGGCCAAAAATAAGTCTACATGCAAGACAATCGTAGAACCTCATGCTTAAGCAAATCTTAAAATAAATCTGTCCTATTCAATGTCAACAGGTTATACATTGATCTGTACATCAACAATTTGAGAAAATTAAAATAAGATTCTTTGCTCAGAGGCAGAATGTCACAAGACCTCCCCAGGGTGGATTAATATGGAAGCTTGCTTAATGTAATGTGACCTGTAGGTTATCAGCATTTACATAAACGTAAATAGATCATCAGAGGTACAAAGTTAGGCAAACTATGAGAAACAGCTAATGATTGAGGAAAAAACAACACTGTGAAGGAAAAACATCAAATGATCACCAGAAGATCTAGCTTCAAAGGAAACAGAGTTAGGTAATTATACTCATCCTAGTCTTTATTCTAATTAATATACTCAGAGGGATATAAGAAAATATTACATGCATGAAAATCAACTCCAGATACTGGAAAATAAAAATGTTGTTGTTGAAATAAGGAAGCAAACCCTCAACAGATGCGTTGAACACGATAATGGTCCCAGGGAGGTGAGCTGGGAAGCAAAGCTGAGGAATACACCCAAGATGTAGCACAAAAGCTCTAAGAGATGGAAAGATAAAAAAAAAAGTTGAGATATGGAAAATTGATCAAGAAGTTCTAACATGTATCTAGCAGGAGTCCCAAAAGAGAGAGCGAGAGTGGTGAAGTGCCAGTGGAGAAGCAACATCTCATGAAATAATTGAAGAAAAAAATTCAGTAGTGAACAGAGACAGGGGTCTTTAGAGAAAAAGGTCTTCCCAAGTACCAAGTAAAAAGTGTGACAAGAAAGTGCTACCTCCAAAATTATGCGATGAAATTTCAAGAAAAGGATTATAGAAAACCTCCTAAAAGTTTCTATAAATAATAATTATCTACAGAGGAAGAAAATACAAGACACCAGACTTTTCATCAACAACACAGGATATAGGAAGAGAAAGAAGCAACTCTTCTAAGTTGTGACGAGGCGAATAATTAAGTATATGGAATCCAGTACCCAAATAATATGTGACTCAAACAGGAGTGAAAATAAAGACATTTTTATACCATAGTAGGACTCAGAAATTTTACTGCTCACAGCCTTATCCTTCTGGATAAAAAGAGAGAGAACTTAAGAAGACACATGAAACATAAAAAGAGGAGTGAATAGAGGAACAAATAAAAGTACTTTATTAGTCTAAATAATTGTTGATCAAAACTAATAATTTGTAGCTAAATTTCCTGATGATTTAACAAACAAGATGGGGAGTGGTAAGAGCAGGAAGGGATACAGGTAAAAACGTGCTAATAGAAAATGTAAACAATATGTTAAAACTTTAAGAGTTACAACTATTGGAAGAATGGAAATAAGATGCATAAATTCCATATCATTAGATTAAAAGTAGTACAAAGAAAATTAATTCAATTCAAAGCAAATATTGATAGTAAAACAATAACAAAACCAAAAAAGGCATAGTGAATAGGAAACAAAATTAGAACACATCACAATAGATGGCTTGATACTATCAACAGTTTAAGGAGTGAGGAATGTGTACTTTCGGATATTGCTGGTGTGAAGTAAACTGACAAAAATACTTTTATAGGTTTTATAAAAACAAAAGGTGTTATTCACAAGAAAGTTGTAGCAGTCTTAACAATTTACATAGCTAATAACATTATGTTAAAATATTTAAAGCAAAATCTTATAGGAATATGAGAAACTGAAAAATCTACAATCATACTGCGTGACTTTCAGAAACTGGTAAGTCAAATAAATACACAAAAAAGTTTCGTCTAATAGATTATTAGCATAAAACATCATGATGCTAGTTTTCCTTAAGGGCAATTTGGCAGTATCTATTAGAATTTAAATTGTGCAAACATTCTGACCCAATAATTCTGCTTTCTGGAGTACATCCAAGAGAAATACTGGTACAATAAAGCATTAGTAGGAGTATAGTTAAATAAATACTAATTAAATACTTTGGAATAGTATGTATCATTACAAAGCATAAAGGAGATGAACATGGGATTATATAAAAACTATTTTTGAGTAAAACAAACAATTTCAGAACAATACAAATGGTAACATCACTGATTAAAAAAGCACGTGGAAGTTAGGAAAAAAGAAGAGATCCTTGGCTTATCTAGAAAGGGAGGTTTGGGACCAGGGTAAACATGGGAAGGGGAAAGAAGTATCTTCAATAACTGGAGCTCTGTCTAGCTCAAGAGTCCAAGGTTCTAGAAAAAATACCATATAAGTGGGAAATGTTAAAGCTGAACTGAAATGTAGGTCAGCTTCATATGGAGAAAAGCATTATGGTTCCTCAGTGCAGCTCTCTAAGGGGTGACTAATTATAAACCACATGATAGTGCTCAAGAAAATAGTTCCAGCTACCTGGTCATAGCTGCTCCTCAGAAATGGCACAGGTGATTGCAGCCATAGCTCTGAATAATTGTGTTGATCCAAATTAAGCCTCAAAACTAATTAGATCTATGCAGTTGTAATAACTATATACAAATAATGAAGAGAATTAATGAAACCCCTGAGATCTTAGTGAGTATCTCAGCCAGCATAATGGTGTGTGAATACATAAACGCACCCAATTGTCTCAGTCTTACTGGATTTTCTCCCATTGGACTTTCCATGCATGTTAAAGCTGTGCACGTCTGGTGCTGAGGTACTTTTGGTCTTATATTACAAATGGTCCTAAATCCTGCATAAATAAGCCCTGCCATACAGAGATGATTCCTGGAGTCTGTCATTGTATTTGACCAGCAGGTAACATTGATTCTTTGTTCCTGTACATAAATGTCCTTTGCACTTGTAGTGGAAGCTAATACATCCTTATTTGAAGTAGATTCTTATTTATGGATTACTCATTCATTGCCATTCATTGCTAGATGTTTTGACATAAATTATTTCAATTAACATAGTGGCCGTGGCAGGTAAATATTATTATTACTGTATCACAATTTTTAAAATAAGGAAAATGAGGCTCAGAAGGATTATATAACTTTTCTAAAATCATCTGGATAGTAAGTGGCAAACCTAGAATTTATTCCCAGAACATTGGGCTGAAATTTTATTTTACTTTCAATATAGCACTGCACATCATGCCACGCATAGCATAGTGGTTGGCACTCATATTGTGTTTTGAATTCATTTGGGTATTTCATGTACATATTTTCTTACAAAAATATAATATTTATTCTAGATTTGTGTTTTTAAAACCTCTGACACAATCCTGTGACTAATTAATAAAATCAGAGATTTAGCATTCTTTCATTATATCAAGTTAATTCATGTAAAAAAATGGATCAAATCACATTGAATTAATCGTCCCTGCATAAAGCATGCTTGTCATAGTTAGGCTAAGAATAGACGACTGCTAGTTATTCACCTGTATATTTTGTAAAGAGATATTTTAAATGTTTTGATCTTTCAAAAAATAGCAAATATTCCATTTGGCTATTCAGGGGACTAACACATGGTCAGTTCTTTTCTTCTAGAACAGAATCCCATACCTTCTTCCTCAAATGCAGGCTTCTGATATTCCATAGTACTTCTGAAGTATTATTTGGTATTTGGTAGTATTTTGTTTTTGTTTTTTGTTTTGATACAGGGTCTCGCTCTGTTGCCTGGCCTTGAGTGCAGTGACATCATCACAGTTCACTGCAAGCTCACACTTCTGGGCTCAAGTGATTCTCCTGCCTCACCCTTCTGAGTAGCCGGGACTACAGGCACGTCCCACCATGACCAGCTAATTTTTCTTTTTTTTTTTTTTCATAGAGATGAGGTCTTGCTCCAGCTTAGGCTGTTCTCCAATTCCTGGCCTCAAGAGATCTTTCCACCTGAGCCTCCCAAAGTGCTAGGATTACAGGTGTGAGCCACTACACCTGCCTCTTTTCACTTTCCACCTTTCTGAGCCTTTATGGTATCACAATCTTGCTTGTAAACAGAGTATAAAGAAAATTTCTTTTTTAAATCCAAAATGAACACTGTATTTCTTTTGACAGACCACTTGAATTTATTATGATTGCTGATTTATTTGGATTTCCACCATTGTATTCTATTCTTTCTATTTAATTTGCTTTCTACCTACTCTCATCGATTTCTATTTTTTTGCTTCTTTTGCATTAAATTAATTTTTAAAATCCTTATATTTTTGATACTAGTTTGAAAATTATATATTCCATTTCTAATCTCTAACACATCCCTAAACTTTTAACATACTACATAGAATTTCAAAAATATCTTTAGCCTTCTCTCAAAACAAGACCCTTAGAATTCTTTAATTTTGCGGTAGACAGAATTCTAAAGATGATCCCAAAGATTCCTATCCCCTGACTTTTCAATCAAACACTAACCTGGATACTGCTGTGAAGAGACTTTACAGATGCAATTCAAGTCCGAAGTCAGTTCACCTTAAAACATGGAGATTAGCTGTATAAGCCTGACCCAAACAAGCAAACTCTTTAAAAACAGAGCACTTTCTCTGGTAGCTGAGAAAGGAATCAAAGAGATAGGAAGTACAGGAAGGAATTGGTGTGTTGCTGCTGGCTTTGAAAATGGCGGGGGTCATGTGACCTGGAATACAGGTGGCCTCTGTAAGCTGACAGCCAGAAAGGAAATGGAGACCTCAGCCCTACAACAGGCTGGATTCTGCCAACAAACTGACTGACTGGATTTTTCCAACAACTTCAATGAGCTTGGAAACGGACTATTTCTCAGAGCTTACAGATAAGAGCCCAGCCAGGCTGACACCTTGATTTCAGCCTTGTGAGAACCTGAGCAGAGAAACCATTTGAGCCAACCCAGATTTCTGACCAAGAGAACTGTGAAATTATAAATGAATATTGTTTTCAGTTGCTACGTTTGTAGTACTTTCTTATGCAGCAATGGAACACTAATTCATACTCCTTTCAAAACACTTCCCATTTTATGAGTTATTGTTTAGTATTTTTGTTTCACTATTTTAAAAAAATTAATAAAATTTATTTATTCAGAGCAGTTTTAGGTTCAAGCAATTTTGAGCAGGAAGTACAGAGAGTTCTCGTACACCCCCACCTGCACACGAGTGCAACCTCGCCCACTATTGGCATCCTGCACCACAGTGCTACATGTCCCCGGGCTGATCATTAAATTTCCAGTCTGATAATTCCAATATTCAGCCATATATGACTGTGGTTTTGATGCTTGATCAGTCTCTTCTAATTGTTTTTTATGCATTTTATTATGCTATGTTATTTTTTATTTTTTCATTTATTTTTTTTTGAAACAGAGTCTCATTCTGTTGCCCAGGCTAGAGTGAGCGCCGTGGCGTCAGCCTAGCTCACAGCAATCTCAGACTCCTGGGTTTAAGCAATTCTTCTGCCTCAGCCTCCCAAGTAGCTGGGACTACAGGCATGAGCCGCCATGCCCGGCTAATTTTTTCTATATATATTTTTAGTTGGCCAGATAATTTCATTATTTTTCTCTCAAGCCTTTTAACATGTAATTTATTATTTTATTATCTAGTGTCTTCTGGCTTCTATTGTTACTGATGTAGAGTTTGCTGTTAGTCTAATTGTAATAATGTTGTAAGTAATTATATATTATTATTGGCTAACTTAAGTGTGTTTTCTTTGTTTTGGTATTGTTCAGTTTTACTATATTAGGATATCTCTTCATTTACTCTAATTGTTATTATTTGCGCTTTCTCAGCCATTATCTATTTTAAAAATTGCCTCGACCCTATTTTCTCTAATTTTTTTCTTCTGGAACTCATATTGAATGTGAAAATGGGCCTTCTAATTCAGTTTTCTATCTTAAAGTCTCTTTCACTTATTCAATTATTTTGCTTCTCAAAATAACAGTTTTCTCAAAAACACCTTATATCCATTTCCAGGTTAATTCTTCTTTTAATTCTTCTTTTCAGCTGTATCTAATCTTTTACTTAACTATTTCTTGCATTTTAATTAGATGACAATGTTTTTCATTTCCAGTAGTTATTTTTCATTCTTTTATAAAATTTGCTTTTTAAAACAGTATTTTATCCATCCTCTGATTTTTTAATACTATATTTTATTTCTGTAATCATTTTAAATGTAATTATTTTGTATTTTGTTTCAGATAATTCTACCATCTGGAATCTTAGGCATTAATTCTTTATTTCTTATTTGTGCTAACTCTTGTGCTAACTCTTTGTGCTAACCATGACGGTGGCTCATTTCTTCTTGTCTGTGACAATTTTGGACTGTGCCTTCACCTTTGGTGTGTCTGTATCAGTGTGTGATCTTTTGGGACTTGTAGTAAAGGAATGTCTATCCAGATAGGATTGGCATTTGCTCTTTTAGGCAATGTATGGTTATCTATTTCTGATAAACTACAATAAAACATGGTTTAAAGAGCCATTTTATTTATTCCTCGTAATTTTATGGATCAGGGAGTTGAGAAGGACTCATCTAGGTTTGGCTATGATCCATGTGGCATCACTTGGGGGCAGTTGTGACTACAGGGTACACTTCCCAGATGGGGTCTCCACTCTTATGCCGGGCTGGGCTAGTCATTGATGGGGAGATATCTGCTGGGAGCTCAATTGTAGCTGTCAACTGACATTGTGGGCAACCACACACTGTGAGAAGTGAGAAGCCTAAGCCATCTCACAGCATGGCAGCCGTGTCCCCATAGGCATGCTCCCAAGGATGAGTGTTCTAAGAGTCTCAAAGGGAAGCTGCAAGGCTTTTTATGACCTAGCCTCAGAAGTCCCAGAATATCGCTTCTGCTTCTCCAAACAAGTCACTAAGTTCTGCTTAGATTCTAGTGGAGTGTAATTAGGTGCCTCCTTCAATGGGAGTAGCAGAATAAAATTTGAAGTCATCTTTAATCTATCACAGATATGTCTTTAATATATCATATTTTTAATATATTATAGTAATATATCCTATATTATTGCCAATGTATGAGTCCCTTATTATAACTCTGTTTGGGGTTTTAGACTCATCAAGAAATGTAAATTCAAATCCCAAACCTGCATCAGGATAGACCAATTATAATTAATTCTTAGCAAAGGAGATTTATGTTTTTTTTCTCTTTCAGACACTAGGCTGACACAGAAGATTTTCCTTCTCACCTCCCCTGGCTAGTAAGAGGATATTTTAAAGACTGCCATTTCACTGAGGTTGAAAGCAAGGAAGGATTCCTGCACTATGAGTAGACATGTGGGAGGAGGGTATGTGAGTCTCAGTCTCAACTCTCCAACTTGCACAGGCCCAAACTGTTACCTTCCGTATCTTCACAGCTATTAAAACACAAGGTCCTTATTCAGAGAGTTGGCAAATGTCTCTAGACAGTTGCAGTTCTGCTTCAGCTTATTTCACAATTATCAATTCTCACATTATTTTAATCGGTGGGGTGTTCCTTTATTACGTGAAAGCTCACTTCGGCCTTCTGAGCTCTTTTAATATATCTAAGCTAGCAGTTTATCCAAGTATTGTGTTGAGAATGTTTTATGATATTTCATATTCACAGATTGCTTAAGATGGAAATATGTTTTCATTTTGTTTATTTTTTGCATTCTCATGATTAAACCTACTAATTAATTGTTACATGGAATGACTTCTCAATTTCCTTCTATTTATGGATTACTCTGTGTTCTCACACAGCTGGCATAATACATTTGACATTTTGTTAAAATATTTCAATACATACCTTATTAATATATTATTATAAAATATATTTCTTTTTGTTAGGACTACACAGTACCTAAAGAACAATTAGTGACCCAAAGTGGATTTATTTCTCATGTTGATTTCATGATTAAACTCTACATGCAGCTTCCATTTACAGCTCCTCTGTAATTATATTAACCAGATTAGGTACTATTACACTGTTCTGATAAATTAATCTTGGAAACTCAGTGTAGTCTAATACAACATAGATTTATTTATCACTTCCAGTATATTTTCAGTATATACTCTGTTCTTGATATTCACTCAAAACCCAGGCTGGTGGGAGATACCACTATATTACAGTTGTATCGTGTAAAATGTATCACGTGGAAGAAGAAGAGAGAGTTGCCCATTGTCAATTTAATTTGATCCCAAAGGAGACATAACATATCCTCTCATAGCCCATTGGAATCTACTGTTCACAGCCTTACCTAACTGTCAGGAGGCTGGTGAGTGTGCTCTCCAATGTGCCTGGGAAATAGAGACAAATTGGACAGTGCTAAACAGTAGCATAAGGTCAATTATTTTGACCATTCTGGTTCTCAAACCATTATTGCTGTAAGTGTCATTCAACAATGTGGGTATATCAAATGACAAATGTGAGTGCTAGCCATGTTCAGATCTGAGTCATTGGTCTCTTTAAATCTGTGGCTTTATGATAATGAACGTTAATTTTCTCAAACCATGATGAATGCAACATGTTTAGAAACATTAGACAAAAGTGGTATCTACATTTTGATTTTTACTAGGCTGAATATTTAAATAAATATATTAATTATGAGATCATTTAATTTATTCTAATATTCACTGGGTTTTATTTTAATAGGCACCATTCCAAGAAAGATGGAGACTAGAAATGGCACAATGGTGACAGAGTTCATTATTTTGGGATTGTCAGAGGATCCCATTCTTTGTTCAGTCTTCTTTGTGGTCTTTCTAGGAATCTATATTGTTACCATATTGGGCAATATCAGCATAATCATGTTAATCCAAAGAAGCCCTCAGCTTCACACCCCTATGTACTTCTTCCTCAGCCATTTGGCCTTTGTGGACATCGGCTATTCCACATCAGTCACACCTATCATGATTGTGAGTTTCATAAGGGAGAGAACTACTATCCCTGTTGCTGGCTGCATAGCCCAGCTTGGCTCTGATGTTGTCTTTGGGACAACCGAGTGCTTCCTGCTGGCCGCCATGGCCTACGATCGCTATGTGGCCATCTGCTCCCCACTTCTCTACTCCACACACATGTCTCCCAGTGTCTGCATCATCTTGTTGGTTGCTTCTTATATGGGTGGGTGTGTGAATTCTTTGTCATGCATCAGCTGCTTATTGAGCTTGACTTTCTGTGGGCCGAATAAAATCAACCATTTCTTCTGTGACCTCCCACCACTGGTGAAGCTTTCTTGCACCCATATTTATATTGCTGAATTATCTCCTGCCATCTCATCTGGGTCAATCATTGTAATCACACTGCTTATCATGGTTTTTTCATATCTGTACATCCTTCACTCAATCCTGAAGATGCACTCTACCCAGGGAAGGCACAAGGCCTTTTCCACTTGCACCTCCCACCTCACTACGGTCATTCTGTTTTATGGGACAGCTGCATTTGTTTATGTTATACCAAAGTCAAGCCACTCAGATGATCATATTAAAGTGGTGTCTGTGTTCTACACAGTGATAATCCCCATGCTGAACCCTCTGATCTACAGTCTGAGGAACAAGGAGGTGAAAGAGGCCATGCGAAAAATGATGGCAAGAACACATTTCTTATTTGAAAGAAATGCAACGTGAGTCCAGAAATCGTAAAACAATAGTTTTGGGAACATATGTGGTGGATATTTACATTGTCCATTAGCCTTATTTTATGTGAAGAACTATCCTAAGTATACAATGATAGTATGTTGATTAATGTCCACTTTATAATTCTATAGAGTCACAAAATAAAATTTATCATTTTCATGAAAATCTACTGGGTTCAAGTTAAATGTGTATATTTTAGGATTAGGATACCTGGAGAACATAATTCCACTTTTTCTCTCCTCTGCCCATTACTTAGGGAGTCTATGATTAGAGAGTGTGTTTTTTTCTTCAGTTAAATAATGTATATTTTTTAAATGTCATCTTATAACTTAGCAGCTTGGAAAGCATCATGTATTCAATGGACATGCAATTGATGATAGTATCGACATCCCATGTCACTTTTCTGGAAGACCTGGCCTCTTTTACACAGGATCATCCTAATCTTTGGAAATAGTGATGCTGGCATCTTGGAAAAGTTTTATTCCCATCTGATCTAAACTAGACCAAAAGAATTTTTTTCACAATTTTTCCACCAGGAGACTCAATCCAGGTTACACAAGTAACTTATCAGTTACTGAGTGCTTATCAGACAAGCCTTTGAATAGTAGGGAAGTTTCCCAAGCGGTTGCTGGTGGGGAGGGGGCTGGGCACAGTGCACCTTGCTTTCAGCTAGCCAGTTGGTATTTTCAGGGTATGAAATTATTGACTGAGACACCCAGGTTGATGCAGGCTTGGAATACAGCTGCCATCCTTCTTTGTAATGTCTCTCAAGAAGGTGTTGATTGCCACTACTTCTGTCACTTCCTTATTTTATGTACCCAATTCAAGGTTCATGGCATATAAGTTAGTGAAATCATAATTCTTTGCAATCAGTCAGGAATACAAAGATAACCTATGGAAGGAACTAGTTTAAAGAATTCCTGGACACTCAGCACTCTGGTGGATGAAATTATTCACCTATGGCTTTTGAAAGGATGACACCATAGAATTCAGGAGAGGACACCAGTTTTTATAATGAAGTAATCAGGCAGTGCTCACTCTCATCACTTTGGACATCTTACATTGAGCATTTTAATAAATACATGTATCAGCCATTTGTATATTCTGTTTTGTGCAATGTCTTTTCAAGTCTTTTGCCAATTTTATTCTTTATTGTACTTTTCTCATTGATTTGTTCTTATTATAATCTGTCACGAGTCCTTTGTCAGATTTGGATATTTTAAAGATATACTATCATTCCCATTCTGAAGTATGCCTTGTCACTCTCTTAATTGTATGTTTTGATGAACAAAAGTTTTTAATTTTAATGAGATCTAATTTAACAATCTTTGCTTTAATGTTTAATGTTGTAGTAACAACTCCAAAAAATCTTTGCCTAATCCAAGGTCACAATGATATTCTCCCCTCTTTTTTCTAGAGGTTTTATGCTTTTGAAATTCAGTGTTGGGCTAAAATTTTAGGGTTGTTTTTTTTTAATGTATGAATTCCACACAGGCAAGGCCCACAAATCTACTTACTGTGAGAATGTGTGGGACTATGCAATTTCTCTCTTTATACCAGCTCCTCCTCTGCTGCTGATTTCTAGGTAAATTCCTGGGAGGCTATTGCTGGGTGAAATGATTTGTTCTTGCATATGGGTTTCCTCTGGTCATCCATAGACTGGGTGATTCCACCTAATCCCTTCAGTCTCCAAGTCTGTGGCTGGCCGAAGTACTCACCTGCCCTCAGGTATGCAAATTGCCACAGTGCTTTGCCCGACTATGTGCATATGAGCTCATCAAAGCATCCATGAATCAATCCTCTCGGTTCATTGCATATATCATGAAAATCATTGATTTTCATTTTGCCTAGGTTTTTCTTGCTTTGATGTGATCAAAGGTTTTTTATTTTACATTCTTCTATATCTTAATTCAGAGAGGCAAGTCCTACTTTGATTAATGTTCATACTTTAATTACTAAATCAATCTAGAATTCATGGAATACATCTAACTTGTGTTGCTTTTTTATCCACTTTATTATCATTGAATTATTTTTTACCAATTTTTTTTTAGGATGTTTGCATCTATGTTCATGAGAAAGTTTTACCTGTCATTTTCCACTCTTGAAATGAAATTTTCAGGTTGGGCTATAAAAATATAAAAGTGACTTGGAAAGAGTTTCTTTGTTATCTTTTCTCAGAAGAACTTTTTACCAGATTGATGATATTTATGTCCTAAATGATTGTATGAAATTAACATTGAAACCATTTGTGCCTTCCACTTTTGTGGAAAAGTCACTGTAAGAGTCATTTTTTTTAATGGGTAAAGGAATATTTAGTTTTTCAACTTTTTATATGTCATTTTCGGTAAGGTGTTCTTAAAAATAGCTTACCAGTTCACTTCTATTTCCAAATTGTATCTTCTTATTTTTTTATTTTCAGTAAGATCTATAATGTCATCATTTCATTCATGATGTTGTAATTTCTGTATTTTTATTAAGTCTTATTAAAGTATTAGAGGTATATCAATTTTATTAGCATTTTCAAAGACAAATTTTTTTTTTCTTTTGAGTCAGAGTCTCAGTCTATTGCCCGGGGTGGAGTGCTGTGAGGTCAGCCTAGCTCACAGCAACTGCAAACTCTTGTGCTCAAGTGATCCTCCCGCCTCAGCCTCCCGAGTAGCTGGGACTACAGGGGATTGTGCTGTACTATTTTTTCTATTTTTTTATTTTATTTTATTTTTATTTATTTATTTTTTTATTTCAGCTCTTCATGGGGGTACAAAAGCTCAGGTTCTATTTTTTTAGTAGAGATGATGTCTCACTCTTTCTCAGGCTGGTCTTGAACTCCTGACCTCAAGCAATCCTCCCGCCTCAGCCTCCCAGGGTGCTAGGATTACAGGCATGAACCACCCATCGTGCCACGCCAGAATAAAATTTTTGATTTCTGCTTTTCTATAGTGTACATTAATTTTCTGTTTCTTATAGTTTTATTCATTTTTATTATTTTCGTCTTTATTTGCTTGGGTTTAATTTAGTGTTCTTTATTTAAATTCTTGAGAAAGACACTTAGATCTTTGTTTTCAGCCTTTATTTTGCAATATATCATGCAAAAGATGTATTTTTTCCTTTCTTTGCAATATAATATTATGCAAAACATGGCTATAAATTTCCTTATAGTGATAACTTTAGCTGTGTCCAATATGATTTAATGTGTTACATTTTAGTTATGTAATTGAACACATCTGATTTTTATCATGATTTCTTTTTTGATTTTTGTATCCTTTATAAATAAATTGCTCATTGTCCAAAATGTTGGGAATGTTTAAGTTATATTTTTGCCAGAGGACATACTCTTAAAGAATCAAGTGTCTAAAAAAATTGAGACTTGATTAGTGGCCCCATTTATGATCAGTTTTAAAAAAATTGTTCCATGTATAATTATACCAAATGCACTCTGCAAGTATTTGTTGTAGTGTTACATACATTTCAATGGGATTAAATTTAGCTATAGTTGTCAAATTTTCTACATTCTTACTGAATTTTTGACTGATTTCTCTGTCAGTTATTGAGATGTTTGAAAAGATTACAGTTATTTTTAAAATAAAAATTTCCTTTAATTATATCAGTTTTTATGCTTTCTATGCTTTGAAGCATCATGGCTATGTACAAATGAATTTAGATATTATGCCTTCCTGCATGATTAAGCATTTTGTCAATATAAATGCCCCTCTTTATCTCTATAAACATATATTGCCATAATGGCCATTTTGTTTGATATTGGTATGGGTATACCAGCTTTTTATACATTAATATTTACATTGCACATATTTTTCTATCTTTTTGCAGTTTTTATATCATTTATAAATATATAAACCAGATGGCTTTAATGTCAATTTCTTACAATCACCTAGAAATCAAATATGTAAAATTCCACAAGAAATTTTTTTATATACTTGTGCATTTAGATTTATCCTTGCAACTAGTCCTTATTCCTTATAGCTTTTTCATGTTTCATATTAAGAACATTTTTCTTCTGCCTGAATAATTCCTTAAGTCTTTTAGTACAGCTATACGGGCCACACATTCTTCTAGGTTCCTTTGTCTCAAAATGTCTTTATCTTGCTTTTATTATTTAAGATATTATTTGTTGTGTATAGAATTCTACGTTGGAGGCTTTTTTTTATTTAGCACATTTGCTATATAATTCTACTGTTTTCTGGTTTCTATGGAGTCTATTCAGAAATCAGCTGCTAGTGTTATTGTTACTCTTTTGAAAGTGGTATGTTTTATCTTCTTTAGTTGCTTTTAAGATTTTTTTCTTTGTCATTAGCTTTGACAGTGTGGTTTTCTTTGTGTTTATCCTATTTGGTTTTTGTGTGTTTCTTGAATCTATGAGTTGATTTATTTTAATTCCTCCAAATTCTTTATTTCTAAATTTTAAATTTATACATATATTTCTTTCATATATATTTTATATATATATATTTCTTTCCCATTATTTTCTTTTTTTTAAATTTCAGCTTATTATAGGGGTACAAAAGTTTAGGTTATGTATATTGCCCATGCCCCCCCCCAAGCCAGAGCTTCAAGCGTTTCCATTCCCCAGACAGTGCACATCGCACTCATTATGTAGGTATACACCCATCCCCTCTCCCCACCCCCCACATCTGTCTGACACCCAATTGGTATTATTCCCAAATGTGCACTTAGGTGATGATCAGGGAAACCAATTTGCTGGTGAGTACATGTGGTGCTTATTTTTCCATTCTTGGGACACTACTTAGTAGAATGGGTTCCAACTTTCTCCAGGGGAACAAAAGAGATTCTATATCACCATTATTTCTTATAGCTGAGTAATACTCCATGGTATACATATACCACATTTTACTAATCCACTCATGTATTGAGGGCATTTGGGTTGTTTCCACATCTTTGCAATTATGAATTGTGCTGCTATAAACATTCGGGTGCAGATGTCTTTTTTATAGAATGACTTTTGTTCTTCTGGGTAGATGCCCAATAATGGCATTGCTGGATCGAATGGTAGATCTACTTGAATCTGTTTAAGGTATCTCCATATTGCTTTCCACAGGGCTTGCACTAGTTTGCAGTTCCACCAGGAGTGTATGAGTGTTCCTGTCTCTCCACATCCACGCCAACATGTATTGTTTTGGGATGTACTTGCAAGAACTATCAGGCAAGAGAGCAGAATCAAGGGTATGCAAATAGGGACAGACGAGATCAAACTCTCACTCTTTGCTGATGATATGATATTACATCTAGAAAACTCCAAGTATTCAACCAAGAGACTTCTGGAATTGATCAATGAATTCAGTAAAGTCTCAGGATACAAAATCAATACACACAAATCAGAGGCATTCATATATGCCAATAACAGTCAAACAGAGAACCAAATTAAGAACTCAATACCCTTCAAAACAGCAACAAAGAAAATAAAATACCTAGGAATATATTTAACTAAGGAGGTAAAGGACCTCTATAGGGAGAACTATGAAACACTGAGAAAGGAAATCGCAGAGCATGTAAATAGGTAGAAAACCACACCATGCTCGTGGTTCAGAAGAATCAACATTGTTAAAATGACTATACTACCCAAGGTGATCTACAGATTCAATGCAATTCCTATTAAATTACCAACATCATTTTTCACAGATATAGAAAATATAATTTTACGCTTTGTATGGAATCAGAGAAGATCCCGTTTAGCAAAAGCAATTTTAGGCAATAAAAACAAAATGGGAGGTATTAATTTACCAGATTTCAAACTATACTACAAGGCTGTGGTTATTAAAACTGCTTGATATTGGCACAGGTGCAGGGACACAGACCAGTGGAACAGAACAGAAAATCCAGATATAAAACCATCCTCATATAGCCATCTAATCTTTGACAAAGCAGACAAAAACATACTCTGGGGAAAAGAATCCTTATTCAATAAATGGTGCTGGGAAAACTGGATAGCCACATGTGGAAGACTGAAACAGGACCCACACCTTTCACCTCTCACAAAAATCAAATCACGGTGGATAACAGACTTAAACCTTAGGTGTGAAACTATTAGAATTCTAGAAGAAAATGTAGGAAAGACTCATATAGACATTGGCCTAGGCAAATAATTTATGAAGAAGACATCTAAGGCAATCACAGCAACAACAAAAATAAATAAATGAGACCTGATTAAATTAAAAAGCTTCTCCACAGCCAAACAAACAGTCACGAGAGTAAACAGACAACCTACAGAATGGGAAAAAATTTTCGCATGCTACACATCCGATAAAGGACTGATAACAAGAATCTATTTAGAATTCAGGAAAATCAATAAGAAAAAATCAAACAACCCTTTCAAAAAGTGGGCAAAGGGCATGAATAGAAATTTTTCAAAAGAAGATATAAGAATGGCTAACAAACACATGAAAAAATGCTCAACATCTCTAATTATCAGGGAAATGCAAATCAAAACCACAATGAGATATCACTTAACTCCAGTGAGAATGGTCTTTCTCATTATTTTCTATACTTTCCTTTTGGAACTCTAATTGCATGCATGTTAGAATTTTATACAAACTTATATATCTGTTATGCTATTTTCTCTTTCTTATATACTGTTTTCTCTCCATGTGTCTGTCTGTATATTTTCTATTGACATTTGTTCCAGTTCTCTAATCTCTACTGTGTCTCATCTGCTGTTCAATTCACCTACTAAGTTCTCAATTTCAGTTGTTTTTTTCAGTCCTAAAATTTCCAATTTTGGGGAGTAGATTTAATCTCTCTGTTGAACTGAGGTCCTTAGAAGGATCTCAATTAAGTGCCTGATGCTTTTTTTTATTGTTTTGTTTTGTTTTTACCAGAGCCTCTTTGCTTTGACAGGCTATGAAATCTAAGTTTTGTATCATTAGCTTCATAAAACTGCTTAAATCTCTATCTATTAAAGCCTCATAGATGCTGCTTTTTAATTTTCTCAGCCTTTCACCTTTGCAGCTTCAGAATCTGCAAATGCCTAAGGACAAAAAGACCTCTGTGATTTCCATTTCTCCAGGGTATTGATTACTCCCCTTTTTCCAACCATAGCATTATTAAACTCTAGTTTCTATCCTCTTGGCCCCTAAGACTATCAACTCAGAGACACTACTTTCTGCTTAGTCTCTGTCTTAAGCTGCTTACTTATGAACAAATACTTGGAAAAGAAATGTGACAGCAACCTCAAGTCCACTTCAGTTTGTTTTTCTCTTTTACCAAGATCTTGGCCCCTCAAAGTATGATTGCTTTGGTTGCTTTCTAGTGCTTTCAAATATTTTTTGTCCTTAATTTTACTAAGCACATGTGTCTTCTTGGAAGGAGTGTTATTTTGATAAAAGCTACTTCATTTTAGGATGTTTTGACAAACAGAAAAACCTTTGGCAAACACGATTAAAAAGAATGAGAGAAAACAAAATGCAAATGAGTGACAAATGACATAGAAATAGCTAAATTAGTTTTGATCTAATCTTATGCACATTTTTACAATAATTTTTAAATAGATGAAATATTTCATGTTCTATTATAATGCAAATGAAGAAACTTTAAGAATAAGTAAAAAATTTGAACAGACATCAAGAAATTTTGGGGGCCAGGCACAGTGGCTCACACCTGTACTCCTAGCACACTGGGAGGCTGAGGCGGGTGGATCGTTTGAGCTCAGGAGTTCGAGACCAGCCTGAGCAAGCACAAGACCCCGTCTCTACTAAAAAAACAGAAAGAAATTAGCTGGACAACTAAAAATATATATAGAAAAAACTAGCCAGGCATGGTGGCGCTTGCCTATAATCCTGGCTACTCGGGAGGCTGGGGCAGAAGGATTACTTGAGCCCAGGAGTTTGAGGTTGCTGTGAGCTAGGCTGATGCCACGGCACTCTAGCCCGGGCAACAGAGTGAGATTCTGTCTCAAAAAATAAATAAATAAATAATAAACAAAAAAAGTAAAAAAGAACTATTTGGATGTACATGTTTATTTATTCTACACAGAAATTTAAGAATATATTGTCTACATTTCTAACCAATTATAAATCAACTCCCATGGAAGGAAAATAGTATTACCAGTTTAGTATTTCACTTTCAATGCACTTTCTTTATAATTATGTAACTATATTTAAATATACATTAATATATAAAAAACATCAGGTTTAAGAGGACAGAGCACATGTAATAACCTTCAACCCTACAACAAACCTAAGAAATTATATGTAGTGTTGAAGCATTATATATATTATCCCATTATTTTGTGATCTATATACACAAACTTACAGCAAAACTACTTACAGAAACACACATATGCACATACAGACAAACATATATTTTTTAAATGATAAATGCTTTGTTTTCCCAAAGCAATGAGAAATATCTAAAAGTCTCAGAGGGGATAGAAACAGAAGAAAGACAGATAGATATCCATAACATGTATAGGTGCCAATGAAAGAATAATGTCAACAAACAGTGGGCTAAACACCAGAAATGCTCACTAACAAATGTTTCAGAAGCTGAAAAGACATCAGGGCAACCAACAAATGGTTTAGTTGTGGTGCTTTAGTGGGACCAGCTAGACTGGTTTACCAAGCTCTCCTATCACATCTCCTAATGACCAAGCACCAATGATTGGGGCACGTTCTCCAGGCCTAATCAGGAGAGGAGTCAAGTGAAGGAGACCAGAAGATATTACACGTCTTGACTGTATGTCCTGCCTTGCTCCAACCCTCAGCAAAATCTATAAGAAACATTACAAGCTGAGGCAGTGCTCAACAAAGTAGAAAATGTCAGCTGTAAAGATGAGCTCACAATGGATATTCATACAACACTTGAGAAATAATAAAAGAGAAGCAAGATGAAAGAAGTTGTACTCAAAGAAAAATTTATTTTCATAATATAAATTATAATAGGTATAACTAAAATTTTTAGAGATAAGGGAGATTCCTGAGTTCATGAAACAAAAACACATGTCATACAACAAGAACAGGCAGGCATGAAAGAGAACTAGTTAGAGATTATGGGACTTAAAATAACAATGTTGAAATAATAGCAACATAGATACTTTGCTATTGTTTAAAACAAAAATATATATTCTGCTCTCGTTAAAAAACAGCAGCCATTGTTTTTTAACAAAAATGGTTTTTAAACACACCATTTATATTTTCTGTAACTTGCTTTTTGTTTTTAATATTTTATAGAATATATGTAAATCAACCTCATTCTTTAAATAATTCCATAATATTGCATACTTTGAAGGTAATATATTAAACTCAGTGGCTATTCAGACACATTCAAATGTGCATGGTAGTAAAAACAATTATGTAAATAATATTTTTTTTATAAGATTTGTACGTACTCAGACATTTTAAAATAATTTTATTTTTGTCATTTAAAAATATATACAAAAATATACAGAATCTACAGCTTCATGCATTCCTCCACCTAGCATTTGATTGTTTTGAGCAAATTCCAGACAAATTTCATCTATAAAATCTTAAAAATAAGAGCTTCTTTAAAAGCAAATAATTTAAAGAAAGATTGAAAAATATTAATATTACAGGTCTTGCTCAAGTAATGTGAATAAAATTCTGGTGCAGGACATGATAGAAGCAATTTATTCTCTGTGATGGGATTTGGGAGGTTTTCACTCATTGAAGCCTATCTCTTGTATCATTCATTAGTCATAGTTAGCTGCTTAACAGGTTTAACTGATTTAAATACAGTTTTTAGGAACTGTGATTAGAGCCAAAAGTAGTGATTCCTTTTGGGAATGATGTAATGAAAAAAATAAATGGAACTCCTGAGAATTTAGAGAATATTTCAGACAGATACCTCTAGGTAATTTTGTGTACACGCAGTTTACAATCCCTGAGAATTCTCGATGTAATTTCCCCAAACAAATAATATAATTTAAAGGGATCAATCTTCACATAAATATGGTTTTCCTGCATAGTGAAAATTGCTTAGATTCTATACCTACTGTTGAAGTATGAATCAATAGGCAATATTTGTTATTGATTGAAAAAATATTTGTACAAGAATTTGTCGGTTAAATCAAGGAAGCTTTCAAGTATTCAGAAGCTAGTTATTGCATAAACGGAGCCTGGTGTTTTTATATATATCATTTAAAAATATATAAAATGATGTATATATATCTATACGTAATTTAAAACAAGACTACTATGAAGCATATGCTACTATTCCCTTTTTAAAGTAATGGAACCAAAGATCCAAGAGTTTATATAATTTGCTTAATGTATCATACACAGTAAGTGACAGAGCTGGAAAGTGATCAAATGCCCATGTTGTTCACATGTCACTTTGTTTGACATACTATACTACCACTCATGTCCCACTATAAGTTTATTTCTATCTTTCATACATCTTTTTTTATATAAAAGGTTCATTTCTGATTTGGGTTCATGTCTACACAATAAAGTTCTTATCTATATTCTACGCTGAATTAAGATGTCATAATTTGAGAATTTAGACTCAACTCTAGTAAAATTCATGACAGTCCATTGAGATAATTCCTGTGTGACATCAATGATTTATTCTTATAAAGGGTAAAATGTAATGGTGTGGTTGACTAAGAATATGGTTTTGTTCAACTCTTTACAGATTGAGACTCCTGAAGAAGAAAAAATAATTTTGAAAACTTACCCTCAAATTAAAGTTAAGTGTGAGAATAAATATGTCTAACATATCTTTCCCTGTCCTTGTATAATGGACTTAATTCATAGCTAAGGGAACATTTTTTGTAATGCTAATCCATTATTCAAATCTAATTTCCTAATTCACTTTATATTGTTAGTCACTCAGATTGCCATATCCCCAATTCTCAAGTTCCTATCTGATTGATACTTAGTCCCTAAAAATAATAAGTGGTTACTTATTGTTTCAAGCAGCCTTCAGGAAGAAAGTATGTGTGTGTGTGTGTGTGTGTGTATGTGTGTGTGTGTATGTTTAGAATATGAATATTGGAAGGATCTGCAAAATATATAAGATATTTATTCAATAAAGATAGTTACTTTTTCAGTTTTCAACTACCATTCTACATAGACTCACCCTATAATCCTCCATATCAATTATTTTGAATAGGATGTGGTCTTTCACCCCAGGAAAAGTAGCAAGTGTGAAAAAAAGATTTCAAGAATGATTCTATGTTTTATGGCCTAATTGGATGAATAGAGATCCTATTTACTAAGATTGGGAACAAAGGGGCAGAAGTTGGTATGACAGTTGGATGGGGAGACTAAAAATCAAGAGTTTTCTTCTGATGAATTTTCAATGCTGTCATAAACATTCTTGAGGATTGAAAGTTGCAAGTAAATGTTCACCTATGGATGGATTGTCTTAGAAAGAGCATTGTGAATCATTAGAGACATCAGAAGTAAAGAAGAGGGAAGCAGGGTGAACTACTGGCAGGATCGGAGGTACCTAGGGAAGGCACCCACATGTGGGGAAGGGATACAAGAGAGAACCTGGGACTCCATATTCTCCTCACAGAGTGTATAGAACAACTCTTATAGTAGAAAACAACTTTTAGGGAAAATGTGAATAAAATTTGAAAGGATTTTAAGTAGATTAAGCACATTTTCATGTGAAACAATGTTCTCCTAATTATAAATTTAATTTTATTTTATTAAACATGGGTGATTGACTTACTATTTGATCTTAAAATCTACTCCCTATGTTTACTAAAAGGCTCCACACTGGGTAATGAACAGATATATTTTGACCACAGACACTCAATTTCCTTTTACTATCATATTAATGAGACATTATTATAAAAATTCCTACAAAATAAAAGATGTCACTAAGAAAATATTTTTCTTCCAAGCTCTCTCTTCAGAGCCCCCTTGATCTCCTTGTTCCTGAGACTGTAGATGAGGGGGTTCAACATGGGGATGACCACCATGTAGAACACAGATACCACCTTGTTGTGGTCAGTCGAGTAGCTGGACTTGGGCATCACATAAATGAATGTGATGGTCCCATAGAACAGAGTGACCACAGTGAGGTGGGAGGTGCAGGTGGAGAAGGCCTTGTGGCGCCCCTCGCTGGAGCGCATCTTCAGGATGGTGATGAGGATGTAGATGTAGGAGACGGCTATGACAAACACAGTGACCAAAATGACTAAGCCAGCAGAACATGAGGGAACAGCTGTATGGACACTGGTATCAAAACAGGAGAGTTCAATTAAAGGAGAAAAATCACAGAAAAAATGATTGACTCTATTTGGGCCACAGAAAGATAAAGAAAAGAAGGAAAAGGTAAAGGAGGAAGCGTTAAGAAAACCACCCGTGTAAGCCACTACGAATAACTGGACACAGACTTGCGTGGACATTTTGATAGAATAAAGCAGCGGGTTGCAGATTGCCACAAAACGGTCATATGCCATGGCAGCTAGAAGAAAGCATTCAACTGTCCCAAAGAAAGCAGCTGAAAAAAGCTGGAAGGCACATCCAAGGTAGGAGATTGTATTTGTCTCCACCAGGAAGTTTACAAGCATGTTGGGTGTGACAGAAGATGAAAAGCCTATGTCAGCAGAAGCCAAGTGGCTCAGAAAAAAATACATAGGGTGATGGAGCTGAGAGGAGATTCTGATTAGAATGATTGTGCTGAGATTGCCAGAGATGGTCACTAGGTAGATGCACAGGATGATCATGAAGAGGATGACACGAAGGACTGGATCATCTGTTAGGCCCAATAGAATGAACTTCCTCACAGCAGTGTGGTTCCCGTCTACCCAGGAATCCATGAGACAAGATAGCTGCTGCCAAAATGAACCTGTGATGAGACCAGTACAATAGTTGGAAACTTGTTGGTTTCATTTTCATTAATAACATAGAAGTCATCATAAAGATATTTGAGCACCAGTATATTTTTATATGAAACGATGAGTTATCTGTGCTTTGAAAATTATTTTTATCACAAACACCAGAAAAATGTCCTTCAAATAATGTCTTTTTTACTTTTCTTGTCATTTTTCTTGTCATATTTTTTCCAAAAATGCAGCTGAAGTGGCTTTAGGTTCAAAGTATAACAAATAAAAGGCATATGAGAATAACAAAAAAGATTGGCAAGTATACAAAAAAAGAAAAATATGCATATAGAGATTTTTAATAAAGATGAGTAATATCTAACATTTATTACATGCTTACTAACTGATAAGGCTAGGGTTAAGGATTTTATATCCATAGTCTGGTTCATTTTCCATAAAATAATATTAGTTTCATTAATATTTTATATATATATAACACTGAGTCTGAAAGAGGTTATGTAACTTGTACAAGGTTACATAGCCAGTGCTGGAGTTAGAATATGAACCTCAGGAAGTCTCACTGTTCATTCCTTTAGTAACTACACAGCAAATAAAGTTGAATAATACCATGAAGTCCAACACACCTGACAATGAGTGGATAACAGTTTATCATTTAGGTCTTCTGACATCTAATGTGTAAAAGAGGCACTTGGTTAGTAACATTTCACAATATCTATAAGTTAAATAAGACTATTTTTAAAAAGAAGAAATAAGATTGACTCTATTACTGGAAAGAAATTTCAAATTAAGATTATGAATAAGGTCACTTATTATGAATTTATTGGATATCTTTAAAATATTTATAATTAAATATATTACTGTTTTATTGTTTAAGTAGCTTGAAATATCAGCATAATCACTATGCAAAAAATGATTAGTATTCATTACATATTTAAAATACATTTATTTGAATAAATCAAATGACTTCTACTATAACAATGTTTTCTAATTGTTTTCTAAATGTTTTCTAATTCTAAATGTTTCTAATTTTACAAAATTAGGGTTTTGTAGAATGAAATAATATCATTTTCAACACAATACAGAGCTGAATAAAGTATAGCCTAAACATTGAAGAAGGATCATGCAGCTAGTGGCCAGGTTGACCCTCATCTCTAAGTTTTCTGACTTTATGTCCCGAGTTTTGTCTAGTATGTTGTTGCTTCTAAGCTAAAAGCATCTGGATCCATAGGAAAAGTAAGTCTTTCTGCAAATATTTACATCATCTTTACATTTTTAAATCTTTAATTAAAATCTTTGTAATATTCATAAGTGCCCAAAGTGTCTCAAAGCTAGTGAGTTTATTAGCATTTTGGCAGAGTGCTGAGTTTCAATAGTGGTGAAAGACCATCTGAGTTTCTGTCCTATGGGTAGATAAACAGGGAATCCTGATGACTTGGATTATGCCTGTTTACTCACATGAAACTGATGGTGGAAACACAGCAGTTCAGCCAAAGTTACTCAGTTGCTGATTGCTTGATCACATCTGCCCTGTTTCTGCACTATAGCTAGTGAGTACAGATATAAAGTGTTCTCAATGGGTAAATGAAAATCAATACATCAGATTCATTAACAAAAGTCAACGTCTTACCTCTTGCAATGAGAACTCATTCATCTTTCAGTAACAACTCAAAGTCATAGTGGTTATATAGGTATCTTTCATTTTTGTTTTCCTTTCAGGAAAAATCTCTGAAGACTCTAGAGATTCAAATGTGAATTCAAAGGCACCATAGAGCATCATTATTTTCTGTAGTGGAAATTGAGCAGTTCAGCTCAGACACAAAAACAACTAATCTTTCCAGATTCTGTCAATTCTCAAGTGGTCAATTTATTCTTTTGTTTCTATCTAGGTGTTCATGCGTAGTTCTATAATCTTTGTTTAATAATTATTAGAGTATAACAAATTTTTATAAATATAGGTTCCAAGTTTACAATGACATTTCTTATTAAGAAATATTCAGTACTGAATTTCAGATATAAAATGTTAACTTTGACTTTATCCATTCAATATTGTTTATTGACAAGTATTTTGTATTGATATCTACAAGAAATATCATTAAGTACCTTGAGGGGATATCAGGTATACCGTGAGGTAAAGTTTAATTTTAAATAACAAAAATTTTAAAGACATATACGTTAATTATCAGAGCAGAAGTAAGAAAATAAATCCCTTGGAAGCTGTCCAAAGAAGTTCAAATTCAAAGGACATTTGGAAGATTTCCAGATAAGAAATAGTCTCTCACTGCTGATGCCTCAAAGTGTTGCCTCTTAAGTGGTGCCATACAGCAGCGCTCCTCAACCTTTTTGGCACCAGGGAACAGTTTCATGGGAGACAATTTTTCTGTGGACAAGCAGTAGGGAGGGTGGGGGGAGTGGGAGTCGGAGCTCAGGCTGTGAAGGGAGAGATGGGAAATGGCTGTAAATATAGCTGAAGTTTCCCTTGCTTGCCTGCTGCTCACTGGCAGCTCATCTCCTGCTGTGCAGCCCTGTTTGTAAGTTTTCTGGAAGATAATTTTTTCAGCAGCCAGGGGTAGGGGGGAGGCAGATCTCAGGCGATGATGCGACCAGTTCCTAACAGGTGACAGGTTGGTACCAGTCTGCTGCCTGGGGGTTGGGACTGCAGCCATACAGTATAGGGGGATGATGGTGGAATAAAAGTATTTTCAAACCAAAGATTCTATTTTACCCTAGTTCTCTTGCTAATCCTAATTTTAGAATCTCCTATATCAACCCCTGAAGCCCCTCTTTTGAAGAAGTGGCTTTACCACCACTAAGAGAATTAGAACCAACATTCATTCAGAGCTCACTTTATGCCAAGAATTGTGCTTAACAGTTTACATACATTTAATCTTCACAAAAATTTTATAAGGTAGGTGATTTTATTACCCTCATTTTTCACATGAGAGAACTGAGAATGAGGAGTTCAAGAATTTTTTCCAGGTGATTCCATTATCAGTTTCCTGCTTCCAGTGCTAACCACTGACTTGTCCACTTTAATGCCCCACTTCTCCTTTGGAGCCTAAGACCTTCTGCTAAGCCCTTAGCAGCCTGCTCAGTCTCACATGCCAGACATCCCAGGTATGGAGGCAATTAAGATTCCCAAGTGTTAGGTCTGGAGCCAAGAGAGAGACATGAAGCCTCATGTGTAGCAAAATGCTGTGTATTTTGAGCATCTGGGTGCAGATGGGGTGAGGGGCAGGGTCTGTGGTTGACCATGAGCTCACACGTTGTGGTGGGGCTGGTGACAGGGATTGGGCTGGTATGCCCTTTTTTGGTGAAGTTATTCTTGGTTTTTATTTGTTGTACTGTATGGATGTAGCTTCTTTGCTGTACTCCTCAGCTCTCCCAGAGTATTTTTATTTTGTGGATAGCTGTTTAATAATTATTCTTTGTGGAGGACAAAGGCTAAGATCTCCTACTCTGCCATCTTGCTCAGCAATTTATTCCTATACACTAGCAACAAATAATAGAAAAATTAAATAGAAAAATTATACTTACAATATGCTAAAACCCATAAACATTTAGTGATATATTTATGAAAAGCTACAGAAGACCTCTTTGCTAAAAAATATAGAACACTGCTGAGAGAAATTAAAGAAATCTAAGTAAATGGAGCAATATATACCATGTACTTGCATTGGGAGACCCATTATCATTTAGGTGGCAATTCTCTAAATATTGATCTATAGATTCAATGCAATATGAATTAAAATTCTGGAAAGACTTGTTTTTTTCTTTTGAGACATAATCTTCATCTGTCACCCAGACTAGAGTGCAGTGGCATCATCATACTTCAAACTCCTGGGCTCTAGCAATGCTCCTGCCTCAGCCTTGTGAGTAGCTGGGACTGCTATTCTATTTTGAGTAGAGATGGGGTCTCACTCTTGCTCAGGCTAGTCTCCAAAACCTGAGTTCAAGCCATCCTTCCACCTCAGCCTCCCAAAGTGCTAGGATTACAGTTGTGAGCCACTGTCCCTAGCCTGGAAAGACTTTTTGTATGAATAGACAAGATGATTCTACATGAATTTGCAAACTAATCAAACAGAATAGTAAAAGGCATAATCTCAAGAGAAAAGTTTTAAGGATGAGAGAGAAGCAAGACAAGGCATGAGAAGATGTCAGAGAAGGATGTGGGTCAACTGAAGCACAGCTTCAGTCTGATCCCTCGGGGTGCACTGGAGCATGAATGGAACCTCAAAGTGCTTCTACTTTGCACCAGTAGGGCATTTTTGTTCTTGTTTTTAAATGACTATATCATTCAGTTGTTGGCTGTGGGCCACCCTGGCATGCACTCCCAGATATATTCAGGAACAATTTTGTCCCTTTTAGCCAAGAGCAATTCTCACAAAAGAATGGCTATAAACATTAAAATCTGTGTTTCAAAGAAGCTTGGGAATGTGTTCACTGCCCCAATAAGGGAAATCCAAGAAAAGCATGAAAATGTCTACCTAGCTTCAAAAGTGCCAAGTTATTATGTATACCTACTTACACTGCTACACCAAATCCATTAGCATTGGTGTTATAGTACCCACCATGGGCCATCCAAAGTAAGTGCCTCTCCTTATAGAATTCCTTCTTATACATTACACACACAAGAGCAGACATGTCCAGAAATTCAGCTCCTAGGACTCTCCACCTGGTAGTACATCCTGTCCTTATGTCAGGGGCACTGGAGGTGGCTGCAAGCATTACTAATAGTAAATGTGGTAAATGTTTATGGCATTTTTTACCAAAATTGAGGGTGCTGAGGCAGAAATAATTTGATAAAGGTTTATTAGAAACCAAATATGAGGATCGACCCAGGAAAACACACCAACAGAGTTGGGGGTATTCCAGAGTCTGCCACAAAATGAAAGGTTTTTATAGGAAATTTTAAAAGAAGGGAGGAGACTCCTCATACTGGAGTTATCTGCTTTTCATTGGCAGGTACAATATGAGAAGTTATGACCATTAGCTACAGATTACATCATACAGGCTAAAAAAAAAAGTCTACATGCAAGGCAATCTGTAGAACTTAATGCCTCAGCTAATCTTTAAATATGTCTTATTCAATGTCAACAGGTTATACATTGATCAGTACATCAACAATTTGAGGAATTTATAATAAGAGTCTTTACTCAGAGGCAAAATGTCACAAGACCTCCCCAAGGTAGATTAATTTGGAAGCTTGTTTAAAGTAATTTGCCGTGTAGGTTATCAGCATTTACATAAAGGTAAATAGATAATCAGAGGCACAATGTTGAGCAAACTACAAGAAACATCTAACGATTGAGGGAAAAACATCATGAAGGGAAGACATGGAATGATCAGCAGAAGATCTAGCTTCAAAGGAAACAGAGTTAAGGTAATTATACTTATTCTAGCCTTTATTCTAATTAATATACTCAGAGGGATATAAGAAAATATTATGTGCATTAAAATCAACTTCATATACTGGAAAATAAAAATATTATTGTTGAAATAATGAAGCAAACCCTCAACAAATGGGTTGAACATCATAATGGTCCCAGGGAGAAGAGCAGGGAAGCAGAGCTGAGGAATACACCCAAGATGTAGCACAAAAGCTCTAAGAGATGGAAGGAATAAAAAAAGTTGAAATATGAAAAATCGATTAAAAAGTTTTAATGTGTATGTAGCAGAAGACCCATAAGAGAGAGTGAGAATGGTGTAGTAGGTGTGGAGAAGCAACACCTCCTGAAATAATTGAAGAAAAACTTTCAGAGCTGAAAAGAGACAGGCGTCTTCAGAGACAAAGGTCTTCCTGAGTACCAAGTAAAAAGAGTGACAAGAAAGCGCTACCTCCAAAATTATGTAATGAAATTTCAAAAAAAGGATTATAGAGAATATTCTAAAAGTTTCTACAAATAATAATTACCTACAGAAGAAGAAAATACTGACACTAGACTTTTCATCAATACCACAGGATATAATGGGAACAGAAGGAAGCAACTGTTCTTACTTGTGAGGTGGAGAATAATTATGTATATAGAATCCAGTACCCAAATAATATGTGACTCAAGCAGGAGTGAAAATAAAGACATTTTTATATCATGGCAGGACTCAGAAATTTTACTGCTCATAGCCTTATCCTTCTGGATAAAAAGAGAGAGAACGTAAGAGGACACATGAAACACAAAAAGAGAAGTGAATAGAGGAACAAATAAAAGTAGTTTATTAGTCTAAATAATTGTTGATCAAAACTAACAATTTGTAGCTAAATTTCTTGATGATTTAACAAACAAGATGGGGAGTGGAAGGGAGGTAGGTAAAGACATGCTAATAGAAGTTGTAAACAGAGTGTTAAAACTTTAGGAATTACAACTATTGGAAGAATGGAAATAAGATCCATAAATTCCATATTATTAGATTAAAAGTAGTACAAAGAAAATTAATTCAATTCAAAGCAAATATTGATAGTAAAATAATAACAAAACCAAAAAACACATAGTGAATAGGAAACAAAATTGGAACACGTCACAATAGGTAGTTTGATACTATCAACAGTTTAAGGAATGAGGAATGTGTACTTTCAGATATTGCTGGTGTGAAATAAATTGACAAGAATACTTTTAAAGATTTTATAAAAATAAAAGGCGTATTCACAAGAAAGCTGTAGCATTCTTAATAATTTATATACCTAATAACACTATGTTAAAAGATTTAAAGCAAATCTGACAGGAATATGAGACACTGAAAAATCTACAGTCATAACGTGGGACATTCAGAAACTGGTAGGTAAAATAAATAACAAAGTTTTTTCTAATAGATTATTAGCATAAAACATCATGATGCTAGTTTTCTTTAGGGATAATTTGGAAGTATCTATGAAAATTTAAATTGTGCAAACATTTTGACCCAATAATTCCACTTCTTGAAGTACATCCAAGAGAAATACCGGTACAATAAAGCATTAGTAGGAATATAGTTCAATAAATACTAATTAAATACTTCGGAATAGTATGTATCATTACAAAGTGTGAAGGAGATGAATGCAACATGGAATCATCTAAAACTATTTTTGAGTAAAACAAACAATTTCAGAACAATACAAACAGTAACATCACTCATAAAAAACCACGTGGAAGTTAGGAAAAAAAGAAGAGATCCTTCGCTTATCTAGAAAGGGAGGTTTCAGACCAGGGTAAACATGGGAAGGGGAAAGAAGTATCTTCAATAACTGGATCTCTGTCTATCTCAAGAGCCAAAGGTTTTAGTTAAAATACCACATAAGTGGTAAACGCCAAAGCTGAATTGAAATGTTGGTTCTCTTCATATGGAGAAATGCATTATGGCTCTTCAATGCAGCTCTCTAAGGGGTGACTAATTATAAACCACATGACAATGCTCAAGAAAATAGTTCCCGGTACCTGATCATAGCTGCTCCTCAGAAATGGCACAAGTGATTGTAGCCATAGCTCAGAATAATTATGTTGATCCAAATCAAGCCTGAAAACTAATTAGATCTGTGCAGTTGTAATAACTATATACAAATAATGAAGAGAATTAATGAAACCCCTGAGATCTTAGTGAATATCTCAGCCAGCATAATGGTGTGTGAATACATAAACACACCCAATTGTCTCACTCTTACTGGATTTTCTCCCATTGGATTTTCCATGCATGTTAAAGCTGTGCATGTCTGGTGCTGAGGTATTTTTGGTCTTATATTACAAATGGTCCTAAATCCTGCATAAATAACCCCTGCCGTACAAGAGATGATTCCTGGAGTCTGTCATTGTATTTGACTAGCAGGTAACATTCATTCTTTGTTCCTGTATATAAATGTCCTTTGCACTTGTAGTGGAAGCTAATACTTCCTTATTTGAAGTGGATTCTTATTTATGGGTTACTCATTCACTGCTAGATGTTTTAACATAAATTATTTCATTTAACATAGTGCTCATGGGAGGTAAATATTATTATTACTGTATCACAATTTTCAAAATAAGGAAAATGAGGTTTAGAAGGGTAATCTAACTCTTCCAAGATCAGCTGGATAGTAAGTGGCAGACCTAGAATTTATTCCCAGAATGTTGGGCTGAAATTTTATTTTATTTTCTATATAGCACTGTACATCATGCCATGCATAGCATAGTGGTTGGCACTCATATTGTCTTTTGAATTCATCTGGGTATTTCATGTATATATTTTCTTATAAAAATACAAGATTTATTCTAGATTTGTGTTTTTTAAACCTCTGACACAATCCTGGGACTAATGAATAAAATCAGAGATTTAGCATTCTTTCATTGTATCAAGTTAATTCACATGAAAAATTGATCAAATCACATTGAATTAATCTTCACTGCATAAATCATGTTTGTCATAGTCAGGTTGACTAAGAATAGAAGACTGCTAATTATTCACCCGTATATCTTGTCAGAAGATTTTTTTTTTTTTTTTTTTGAGACAGAGTCTCGCTCTGTTGCCCAGGCTAGAGTGAGTGCCATGGCGTCAGCCTAGCTCACAGCAACCTCAAACTCCTGGGCTTAAGCGATCCTACTGCCTCAGCCTCCCGAGTAGCTGGGACTACAGGCATGCGCCACCATGCCCAGCTAATTTTTTCTATATATATTTTTAGTTGGCCAGATAATTTCTTTCTATTTTTAGTAGAGACGGGGTCTCGCTCTTGCTCAGGTTGGTCTCGAACTCCTGACCTCGAGCGATCCACCCGCCTCGGCCTCCCAGAGTGCTAGGATTACAGGCGTGAGCCACCGTGCCCGGCCAGAAGATATTTTAAATGTTATGATCTTTCAAAAGTAGCAAATATTCCATTTGGCCATTCAGGGGGCTTATCATGGTCAATTCTGTTTCTCTAGAAAACAATACCATACCTTCTCCCTCAAATGGCAGGCTTCTGATATTTGATAGTACTTCTGAAGTATTATTTGATATTTGATAGTCTTTTTGTTTTTGTTTGTTTGTTTGTTTGTTTTTAGACAGGGTCTCACTCTGTTGCCTGGGCTTGAGTGCAGTGGCATGATCACAGCTCACTGCAACCTCAAACTCTGGGGCTCAAGCTATATTCCTTCTTCAGCCTTTTGAGTAGCTGGGACTACAGGCGTGTGCCAAGACACCTGGCTAATTTATATATATATATATATTTACTTATTATTTATTATTATTTTTTTTTTTGTAGAGAGGGGGTCCTGCTCTTGCTCAGGCTGTTCTCCAACTCATGGCTTTAAGAGATCCTTCCACCTCAGCTTCCCAAAGTGCTAGGATTACAGGTGTGAGCCACTGAACCTGCCTCTTTTCCTTTTCTACCTTTCTGAGCCTTTATGGTTTCATGACCTCACTTGTAAACAGAATATAAAGAAAATTTATTTTTTCAATGTAACATGAACACTGTTTTTCTTTTGATAGACCACTTGAGTTTATTATCATTGCTGATTTATTTGGATTTCCACCATTGTGTTTTGTTCATTCTATTTAATTTGCTTTCTATCTACTCACATGAATTTCTGTTTTTTTGCTTCTTTTACATTAAATTAATTTTTAAAGTCCTTACACTTTTGATACTATCTTGAAAATTATATATTCAATTTCTATCTTCTAACATATCCTTAAACTTTTAAGATACTACATAGAATTTCAGAAATATCTTTAGCCTTCTCTCAAAACAAGAACCTTAGAATTCTTTAACTTTGTGGTAGACAGAATTCTAAAGATGCTTACCAAATTCCTATCGCTTGATTTTTCAAACACTAATCTGGATACTGTCATGAAGAAATTTTGCAGGTGCAATTCAAGTCCTAAGTCATTTCACCTTAAAACATGGAGATTATCTGTAAAAGCCTGACCCAATCAGGCAAACTCTTTAAAAACAGAACATGTTCTCTGGTAGCTGAGACAGGAATCAGAGAGATAGGAAGTACAGGAAGGAATTGGTGTGTTGCTGCTGGCTTTGAAAATGGCGGGGGTCATGTGACCTGGAATACAGGTGGCCTCTGTAAGCTGACAGCCAGAAAGGAAATGGAGACCTCAGCTCTACAACAGGCTGGATTCTGCCAACAAACTGACTGACTGGATTTTTCCAACAACCTCAATGAGCTTGGAAATGGACTATTTCTCAGAGTTTATAGATAAGAGCCCAGCCAGGCTGACACCTTGATTTCAGCCTTGTAAGAACCTGAGCATAGAAAACATTTGAGCCAACCCAGATTTCTGACCAAGAGAACTGTGAAATTATAAATGAGTATTGTTTTCAGCTGCTACGTTGGTAGTAATTCGTTATGCAGCATTGGAACACTAATTTATACTCCTTTCAAACTACTTCCCATTTTATGAGTTATTGTTTAGTATTTTTGTTTCACTATTTTAAAAAAATTAATAAAATTTATTTATTCAGAGCAGTTTTAGGTTCAAGCAAATCTGAGCAGGAAGTACAGAGAGTTCCCATACACCCCCATCCGCACACGTGTGCAACCTCGCCCATTATTGGCATCCTGCACCACAGTGCTACATGTCCCCGGGCTGATCATTAAATTTCCAGTCCCATAATTCCAATATTCCAGCCATATATGACTGGATGCTGATGCTGGGTCTGATGCTGATCAGTCTCTTCAAATTGTGTTTTATGCCTTTTATTACACTATGTAATTTTTTTAAGCATACATGACGTACTGGATAAAAGTAACCGCAGTAAACAGGCCTTTAGTAATGCAGTGGTACACTGTGGCAGGTGGTGAAGTGTCTGCAGATTTCCGGTTAGGTCTCAGTGTTTGGTGAGCCTGCGCCCCTGGACTGTGAATTTCTCCAGTGCTTCGTGGTCCCCACCCCCATGGACAGGATGGCTGGAGGGGGCTGGTGTTGTGTATTTTCCTTCCCCCAGGTAGGTTAGGCTCTGATATAACCCAAGCAGGTTAGACTCTGGGAAAATACTTGCTCCTGATGGCAGGCCTTGTTAGGAAGAACAGAAGTCTTTGGCATATTTCAAAATAGTTATTTTTTCCCTCCCCTTGTTGGAAGCCTGAGGGAATTTTTCTTTGATATTCACTTAGAAGACCTGGTAGAGTTTCCTGGAGGTAAAACTAATACTAAGTGTGAGGGCTTCCCTCCAACTGGGACCCCTGAAGTTTTCCTCTTTCAGACTTGTCCACACTGAGCCTCCAGCAATTCATCAGTTACACTTCAGGTTTCCCCACCCTAGTACTGGTTCCTGCAGTGGTTTCTGCTCCTGTATCTGCCTGTCTCTCCAATTTAGGGGGTAGTGGTTTGCCCTGTGACCTCACTTGTCTGACAAATCTAAAGAAGAGTTGTTGATTTTTTAAGTTTCTTCAGCTTTTTACTCGTTAGGTTAAAGGGGTGACTTCCAAGCTTTTTACATGTCAGACTGGAAACTGGAAGTCTCATTTGGCATTATTTTCTCCCAAATTAATCACTGTTGTTATCATTTTTATGCACTCAATGTTTATTTATACTTATCCAGTTATTTGCCAATATATTTACACACTACTTCTTCTTGGGTATAAAGATTTTCCTTCTGGCTCATTTTCCTTCTTTCTTTACTTATTTAGAAACTCCTGGCCGGGCATGGTGGCTCATATCTATAATCCTAGCACTCTGGGAGGCAGAGGCAGGAAGATCACTTGACGTCAGGAATTCAAGACCAGCCTGAGCAAGAGTGAGACCCCATCTCTACTAAAAGTGGAGAAAATTAGCCAGCCGTGGTGGCGCATGCCTGTAATCCCAGAACTTGAGAGGCTGAGGCAGGAGGATTGCTTGAGCCCAGGAGTTTGAAGTTGCTGTCAGCTAGGCTGACACCATGGGACTTTAGCCTGCGCAACAGAGCTAGGCTCTGTCTCAAAAAAAGAGAAAAGATGGAAAAAAAAGAATTTCTTTAGTGATATTCTTTTTGTGGTAACTATTGCCATTTTTTCTTTGTATCTATTCCCCTCATGCTGGATTACAGATTGGCAAATGTCTCTAGATGATTGCAGTTCTGCTTCAGCTTATCTTGCCGGTCATTATTCATTATTTCTCTCAAGCCCTTTAAATTGTCATTTATTACTTTATTACTTTAGTATCTTCTGGCTTCTGTTGGTACTGATGTAGAGTTTGATGTTAATCTAATTTAATGTCTTCATAGGTTATTATATTTTAATATGGGCTAACTTAAGTGTTTTTTGTTTGTCTTGGTATTGTTTCAGTTTTACTATATGAGGATATTACTTCATTTACTCTACTTGTTATTATTTGTGCTTTCTCAGCCGTTATCTATTTTAAAAACTGCCACTCCCCTATTTTTTCTAAGTTTTTTTCTTCTTGAACTCACATTGAATGTGAAAATCAGAGTCCTCATTCAATTTTCTATCTTAATGTCTCTTTCACTTATTCAGTTATTTTGCTTCTTAAAATCACTGTTTTCTCAAAAACATTTTTACATTCATTTCCAGGTTACAATTCTTCTTTTCAGTTGTATCTAATCTTCTACTTAACTATTTCTTGAGTTTTAATTTAATGACAATGTTTTGCATTTCTAGTAGTTCTTTTTCATTCTTTTATATAATTTGCTTTTTAAAACAGTATCTTGATCCATCCTCTGATTTTTAATATTATATTTTATTTCTGTAATCATTTTAAGTGTAATTATTTTGTAATCTGTTTTAGATAATTCTACCATCTGGTATCTTAGGGATCAATTCTCCATTTCTTATTTGTGCTAACTCTCATGGTGGCTCATTTCTTCTTGTCTGTGACAATTTTGGACTGTGTATTCCCATTTGGTATGCCTTTATCAGTTTCTGATCTTTTGGGACTTGTATTAAAGGTGTCTATCCAGACAGGATTGGCATTTGCTCTTTTAGGTAAAATGTTTGGTTATCTATTGCTGATAAACTACACCAAAACATGGTTTTAAAGAACCATTTTATATATTCTTCATAATTTTATGGATCAGGGAGTTGAGAATGACTCATCTAGGTTTGGCTGTGATCCATGTGGCATTACTTGGGGCAGCTGTTACTGCAGAATCCACTTCCCAGATGGGGTCTCCACTCTCATGCCGGGCTGGGCTAGTTGTTAATGGGGAGATATCTGCTGGGAGCTCAATTGTAGCTGTCAACTGACATTGTGGGCAACCACACACTGTGAGAAGTGAGAAGCCTAAGCCATCTCACAGCATGGCAGCCGTTTCCCCAGAGAGATGGTCCTAGGGATAAGTGTTGCTTCTTATGACCTTCTAGCCTCAAAAGTCCCAGAATATCACTTCTGCTTTTCAAGCAAGTCACTGAGTCCTGCCTAAATCCAAGTGGAGGGTAATTAGATGGCTCCTTCAATGGGAGTAGTAGAACAAAATTTGAAGTCATCTTTATTCTATCATAGATATGTCTTTAATGTCACTTTATAATATCAATATCTTTATAATATCAATATGTTATAGTAATATATCTTATATTATTGCCAATGCAGGACTACTTTATGATAATTCAAAGTTTGAGGATTTAAACTAAATAAGAATCGTAAATTCAAATCCCAAACCTGCATCAAGGTAGACCAATTATAATTAATTGTTAGAAAAGGAGATTTATAGATTTTTTTTTCTCTTTCTCAGAGACTAGGCTGAGACAGAAGATTATCCTTCTCACCTCCCTTAGCTAGTAAGAGGATATTTTAAAGACTGCCGTTTCACTGAGGTTGAAGGCAAGGATCCTGCAGTATGAATAGACATATGGGAGGGCATGGGAGTTTCAGTCTGAACTCTCCAATTTGTGTGTTTCCAAACTGTTACCTTCAATGTCTATTAAAAGACAAGGTTCTTCATTGTAGAGTTTGGCAAATGTCTCTAGAGAGTTACAGTTCTGCTTCAGCCTATTTCATGATGATCAACTCTCATATCATTTTGGTCAGTGGGGAGTTCCTTGATTACATGAAAGCTCATTTCTGCATTCTGAGCATTTTTAATATATCCAAGCTAGCAATTTATCCAAGTATTTTGTTCAGAATGTTTTATGATATTTCATATTCACAGATTGCTTAGGATGGAAATATATCCTCATTTTATTTTTTACATTCTCATGATTATACCTATTAATTAATTTTTTGCTAAAAGGAATGACTTCTCAATTTCCATCTATTTATGTATCATTCTGTTCTCACATGGCTGGCATAATACAAGCATTTGACATTTTGTTAACATATTTCAATAGGTATATCTTTAATATATTATTACAAAATGTATTTCTGTTTATTAGGACTGAACAGTACCTAAAGTGCAATTAATGATCCAAAGTGGATTTATTTCTCATGTTTATCTCACGATTAAACTCTACATGCAGCTTCCATTTACAGCTTATCTGTGATTATATTAACCAGATTAGATGGTGTTACACTGTTCTGACAAATTAATCTTGGAAACTCAGTGTGGTCTAACACAACATAGATTTATTTCTCACTTTCAGTATATTTTCAGTTTATACTCTGTTCTTGACATTCACTGAAAACCCAGGCTGGTGGGAAGTACCACTGTATTACAGTTGTGTCATGTAAAATGCATCACTATGGAAAAGAAAGACTGAGTTGCCCACTGGCAATTTAATTTTATTCAGAAGAGAGACACAAAATATCCTCTCATAGCCCATTGGCATATACCGTTCACAGTCTTATCTAACTGCAAGGGGACTGGGGAGTGTGGTCTCCAATGTACCTGAGAAATAGAGACAAATTGGACAGTGCCAAATAGCAGCATAAGGTCAGTTACTTTGACCATTCTGGTTTTCATCAAGTTCTCAAAATATTATCGCTGTAAGTGTTCATTGAACAACCAGAGTTGATGACATGACAAAAATGTGAGTGCTAGCCATGTTGTGATCTTAGTCATTGGTCCCTTTGAATCTGTGGATTTAGGATAATGGACATTAATATTCTCAAATTATGCTTAATACAACATGTTTATAAACATTGTGTGAAGTGTAAGCATTAGACAAAAGTGATATCTACATTTTGATTTTTACTAGGCTAAATGTTGAAATACATGTATTAATTATGAGATCATTTGCTTTATTCTGATATCCACTGGGTTTTATTTTAATAGGCACCATTCCAAGAAAGATGGAGACTGGAAATGGCACAATGGTGACAGAGTTCATTATTTTGGGGTTGACAGAAGATCCTATTCTTTGTTTAGTTTTCTTCGTGGTCTTTCTAGGAATCTACATTGTTACCATATTGGGCAATATCAGCATAATCATGTTAATCCAAAGAAGCCCTCAGCTTCACACCCCTATGTACTTCTTCCTCAGCCATTTGGCCTTTGTGGACATTGGCTATTCCACATCAGTCACACCTATCATGATTGTGAGTTTTGTAAGAGAGAGAACTACTATCCCTGTTGCTGGCTGCATAGCCCAGCTTGGCTCTGATGTTGTCTTTGGGACGGCCGAGGGCTTCCTGCTGGCCGCCATGGCCTACGATCGCTATGTGGCCATCTGCTCCCCACTTCTCTACTCCACACACATGTCTCCCAGGGTCTGCATCATCCTGTTGGTTGTTTCCTATGTGAGTGGGTGTGTGAACTCTTCATCGTGTACCGGCTGCTTATTGAGCTTGACTTTCTGTGGACCAAACAAAATCAACCATTTCTTCTGTGACCTCCCACCACTAGTGAAGCTTTCTTGTACCCATATTTATATTGCTGAAATATCTCCTACCATCTCTGCTGGGTCACTCATTGTAATCACACTGTTTATCATAGTTTTTTCATATCTGTGTATCCTCCACTCAATCCTGAAGATGCACTCTACCCAGGGAAGGCACAAGGCCTTCTCCACTTGCACCTCCCACCTCACTGCAGTCTCTCTGTTTTATGGGACAGTTACATTTGTTTATGTTATACCAAAGTCAAGCCACTCAGATGATCATATTAAAGTGGTGTCTGTGTTCTACACAGTAATAATCCCCATGCTGAACCCTCTGATCTACAGTCTGAGGAACAAGGAGGTGAAAGAGGCCATGAGAAAATTGATAGTGAGAATACGTTCCTCATTTGAAAGAAATCCAGTGTGAGTACAGAAATTGTAAAACAACAGTTTTGGGAACATATGTTGTGGATGTTTATGTTTTCCTTTAGCCTAGTTTGATGGGAAGAACTATCTTAAATATACAATACAAGTATGTTGATTCATATCGACTTTATAATTCTATAGAGTCACAAAATAAAATTTATCATTTTCATGAAAATATACTGGGTTCAAATTAAGTGTGTATATTTTAGGGTTAAGATACCTGGAGAATACAGTTCCATTCTTTCTTTCCTCTCCCAAGTATTAACAGAGTCTATGATTAGAGAGTGTGTTTTTTTCCTTCAACTAAGTAGTACATTTTTTTTTAAGTGTCATAAATTAGCATCTTGGAAAGAATCATGTATTCAATAGACATGCAATTGATGATAGTATCGACACCCCATGTCACTTTTCTGGAAGACCTGGCCTGTGTAAAAGAGGAAATAGTGATACTGACATCTTGGAAAAGTTTTATTCCCATCTAATCAGAACTAGACCAAAAGAGTTTATTTCACAATTTTGTCACCAGGAGACTCAATCCAGGTTACACAGAAGGAACTCTGAGGGCTTATCAAACAAGCCTTTGAATAGTAGGGAAGTCTCCCAAGCGGTGCTGGTGGGGAGGGGACCAGGCACAGTGCAGCTTGCTTTCAGCTAGCCAGTTGGTATTTCCATGGCATAAAATTATTGACTAATACACCCAGGCTGATGCAGGCCTGGAATACAGCTGCCATCCTTTTTTGTAATATCTCTCAAGAAGGTGTTCACTGCCACTAATTCTTTCACTTCTTTATTTTAGGTACCCAATTAAATATTCATGGCATGTAAATTAGTGAAAGCATAACTCTTTGCAACATTCAGAGATATAAACACAACCTATGGAAGGAAGTAGTTTAAAGAATTTCTGGACACTCATCACTCTATTGTTGGAAACTATTCAGCTATGGTTTTTGAAAAGGATGACACCATAGAATTCAGGGTAGATCTCAGTTTTTATAATGAAATAATGAGGCAGTGCTAATGCTCATCACTTTGGACTTGTTTCTTGAGCATTTTAATAAATTTGTATATCCTCTGTTGTGTAATTTCTTTTCAGGTCTTTTGCCAATTTTATTCTTAGATTGTAGTTTTCTTTTATATACATACATACATATATATATATATATATAAATCATTTCAGAATATTATGGGAGTACTAATGTTTAGGTTACATATATTGCCTTTGCCCTGACTCAGAGCTACAAGCGTGTCCATCCTCCAGACAACGCGCACCACACCCATTAGGTGTGGACATACCCATCCCCTCATCCTCCCTCCTATCTGCCCTATACCCAATGAATGTTACTTCCATATGTGCACATAAGTGTTGGTCAACTAGTACCTATTTAATGTTGAGTACATGTGGTGTTTGTTTTCCCATTCTTATGATTCTTCACTTAGTAGAATGGGGCTCCATCCAGGATAATACAAGAGGTGCTAGATCACCATTGTTTTTTGTGGCTGAGTAGTACTCCATGGTATACATATACCACATTTTATTAATCCTGAAATGAAATTTTCAGGTTGGGCTATAAAAATATAAAAATGAGTTGGAAAGGGTTTCTTTGTTATCTTTTCTCAGAAGAACTTTTTACAGGATTGGTGATATTTATGTCCGAAATAGTTGTATGAAATTAACATTGAAGCCATTTGTGCCTTCCACTTTTGCATAAAAGTCACTATAAGAGTCATTTTCTTTAATGAGTCAAAGAATATTCGTTTTTCAATTTATTTTTATGTCATTTTTGATAAGGTGTTCTCAAAAACAGTTTACCAGATCACTTCTATTTGAAAATCATATCTTCTTATTTTTATTTTCAGTAAGATCTGTAGTGTCATCATTTCACTCCTGATGTTATAATTTCTGTATTTTTATTAGGTCTTATTAGAGTATTAGAGGTATATCAATTTTATTAGCATTTTCAAAGAATAAAACTTTTGATTTGTGCTTTTCTGTGTATATCAATTTTCTATTTCTTACATTTTTATTCATTTTTATTATTTTTTCTTTATTTACTTGGGTTTAATTTAGTGTTCCTTTTTATTTCAGAATATTATGGAGGTATAAATGCTTTGGTTACGTAGACTGTCTTTGCACCACCCAAGTCAGAGCTACAAGCATGCCAAACCCTCAGACATTTCACACTGGACACATTAGGTGTGAATTTACCCATCCCATCCTCCCCCCTCCCACCTGCCTGACACCCGTTGAATGTTACTTCCATATGTGCACATAAGTGTTGATCTACTAGAACCAATTTAGTGGTGAGTACATGTGGTGTTTGTTTTCCCATTCTTGGGATACTTCCCTTAGAAGAATAAGCTCCAGCTCCATCCAAGATAATACAAGAGGTGCTAGTTCACCATTTTATTTTATGGCTGAGTAGTACTCCATGGTATATATATATTTTAACTGTTTTTATATATTATTTTGGCCATCATTGTGTCCTCCTCCTCCTCTTCCTCCTTCTTCCTCTTCTTCTTTCTCCTCCTCCTCCTCCTCCCCCCCTCTTATCTTCTCTTCTTCTTGAACTTTTAAACTGTTCCATTGTCTTTGCCTTCTGATGTTTTTTATGAGAAGTCAACAGTTATTCTTATCCTTGTTTTTCTATAGGAAACATTTTTTTTTCTACAGCTGCTTCAAAATTTTCTCTTTATTTCTGGTTGCCAGCAGCTTACTATGATAAGCCATTATGAATATATACATATATATGTATGTATATATATATTTGCCTGGTTTTTGTTAACCTTTAAAATGTGGGTTGGTGTTTTTCATCAATGTTGTGCAAATTTTGTTCTTCTTCAAATATTTTTATAGGCCTATTCTTTTTTCTTATCTCCTGGGAATTCCAAACATTCATGTGTTAAATTATATGACATTGTCTTAACATTCCTTCACATTATTCTAAGTTTTAATTTTTTTTTTGCTTCTGAGCTTCAATAATGTCTAATAACCTTTTTTCTAATTAATTGATTCTCTCTTTTCTGTTCAATAGTCTGTTATGCCTATATAATGTATTTTTATTTTACATATTTAATTTTTTAGTTTTGGGGTATCCATTTTGTTCTTTTTTGAGTTTTACTGTTTTCCTAAATTTCTCTTTATTTTTCCCAATTATGTCCATATTTTCTTTAAATTAAGATATTTATATTTATTTTAAAACGTTTTTCCACTAATTCAGCAATATGAGACATCTGTGCACATCTGCCACTTGCTGTTTTCTAAATTTTTAAAATAATATACCACATACGCAAAAGAATTATAAGTGACATATACATTTCTCCCTTTCCCAGATAATGTCAGCCTTTTTACTCTGTCTAGCATTTACAGTGAAATTGTGTGTTGCTTTTTTTTTTTTTTTTTTTTTTTGAGACAGAGTGGGTGTCACCATAGCTCACAGCAACCTCAAACTCCTGGGCTTAAGCAATCCTATTGCATCGGCCCCCCAAGTAGCTGGGATGACAGGTGTGCATCATGACACCCGTGTAATTTTTCTATTTTTGGTAAAGACAGGGTCTTACTCTTGCTCAGGCTGGTCTCAAACTCTTGAGCTCAAGCAATCCTCCTGCCTCCCAGAATGCTAGAATTACAGGCATAAGCCACCCACCAGCCTTTCCTTGTAAATCCCTCCTCCACTGCCAATTTCTTTGTAAACTCCCAGGAGGGTTCACGATGGAGAATTCTTAGGTCAAATAATTTCTTTCCTTTTTTTTTTTTTTTTTGAGACAGAGTCTTGCTCTGTTGCCCGGAGTTGAGTGAGTGCCGTGGCATCAGCCTCACTCACAGCAACCTCAAACTCCTGGGCTTAAGCGATCCTACTGCCTCAGCCTCCCGAGTAGCTGGGACTACAGGCATGCGCCACCATGCCCGGCTAATTTTTTCTATATGTATTTTTAGTTGCCAGATAATTTGTTTCTATTTTTTAGTAGAGACGGGGTCTTGCTCTTGCTCAGGCTGGTCTCGAACTCCTGAGCTCAAACAATCTGCCCGCCTCGGCCTTCCAGAGTGCTAGGATTACAGGCGTGAGCCACCGCGCCCAGCCAAAACAATTTATTTTATAATTTCAGTCTCTTCCAAAGTCTACCAGCCCACACTGTCATTACATTCTTGGATGATTTTCTTTTCTGATTCTTGCAAAGTCCTGTCTATGGCAAACCTGTTCTTCTACCAATCACATCAAGACTAGGTGCTTGCTCCTGAATGTAGATGCTGCTACAGCTCTGTTACATACTCCTTCCTCTTGGGAATTTAGTTAATCAGTTTTCTTTCATCCAGTACTCTTTGATAGCCCTATAGAAAACAATGCTTTTTATTTTATCCATTTTTTCTTGCTACATGGGTATGAAATTTTATTTCCTTCTAACATTCTAACCAGAAATACAGTTAATGCATTGTTTTTATAATATAATAGTTTGGGATATGTTTTAATATAGCTTAAGTTACCACCTCACAATTCTTCTTTGGTAAGATTTTTTGGCAATACTTTCGCAATTATTCTTTCATTTTAAATTTTAATTCAGCTTGTACAATGTTTCAACCAAAAAAAAAATGCTCAAGATTCTTGGTGGATTTATATTAATTATAGAAATTGATTTAGAGAGTATTAGTATCTACACAATTCAATCTGCCTATCTGATATGTTTATTTATTCATGTTTTGCTTTTGGAAAGGTTTTGTATTTTCCTTTATTTCTAAACATTTAACAAATTTGCAGATATAAAGATAAGATTTAAAATTTCCTTTTCTAGCAGGGTATTGGTATAATGGAAGAAAGAAATAATTTGGAGTCTTAATTTATATTCAGTCACATTATTAAACTTTCTAAATGTTTATATACACCTGCACATGCACACATGTAATATTAACTTCACATCACTTAATCCTTACAATCGCATGAGACTGGTATAAATATAATATACAATTTTGAATTAAGAAACATTAGACTTGAAGAGGTTAAGAAACTTATTCAAAGTCACTGCCACATCTCATTCCAAAGCCTGAAAACCACTGAGACAAACTTTCTCCTGCAGAAATACCTGCATGTGAGCAGTAAGGTGTGATCAGAGTCACTTCCTGCATGCTTTATATTTTCTCACATAACCTCACAATCAACTGAAACATTTTTAATGATTTGCACATGTGAGTCAATTATAGCTTATTAAATCTTCTGACAGTCAATTTTGAGTAAACGTTTCGCAGTATGTTGAAGGAGTTGTGTAGTAAGTGTTCAGGTGGAAAGAGATATCTGAATGAGGGCACTCCTTCCAGTGACCTAACTGGGATGAAATTATGGCTGCACACTTCTTTACCAAGGTTATTTTTTCCCAGAGAAACACCTACAACACACTTCTATAAAGCCTTTAAAGTATTATACCTTCTTTCCCTTTGCACATCCACTTCTGAGACTACTTAAATTGTGATGTGTATAATCACACTGGAACTCCTGCAATAGATGCAGAAATGTTCTTCCTGCTACCTTCTTCTTTACTTTTAGAACTTGAAAATATTTTTAACATTACAAAAGGAATTCAAGTTTTTAAGTAAATTTAAAAAAACGTAGACATAGAAGACAATAAGCATGTAAAAAAATTAAAAACCTCAGAGTGCTACATATCTCCCATTTGTCTTCCCAGATCTGCTTTTTACCCATTTCCACCATGACATAATCCCAAGAGACTGACCTGTATGGACTGTATCAACACACTCCCTTGCATGTGGCTTCTGGGAAACACTGGCACAGGACACTGAGGTTTGGGTACTTCCCTGGCTCTTCCCCTCCTGGGTCAGGTGTTGCTGATGTTCCACCAAATGCCTCAGCTCCTGACAGCTGGTTCTCTTACCACAGCTCTGCAAGGTCCAGTAACTGCCCACACCTTTTGCCCCTTCAGGTATTGAGCTGATCACTATCCCTGGGTGCAGCATTATCCTTGAAGCTTTTCCTAAACTCTGCCCACAACTTTGCAAATAGTTTCTTTATTAAATTCCCCTCAATTATCTAGACTGAGTGAGTCACCAATTTCCTTCAGTTGCCCTGAATGATAATATAGACCATTTTCTACAATTTATCTCCTGCTAACAACTTGATATTTATTCTCCCAGACATGTGTTTTTTTTTGGAATAAACAAACTTTTATTTACAAAAAATTAAAATCATACTATAAATGTAAATATTTAGTTTATAACCTGATTTTATAATCAATAAATTACAGACACTGATTTAATGTAATGCAATTGAAATTATTCAAGTCTAAATTCATTAGACTGACTTGTAGAGAATTCTCCACTGTAAGCATAACTATTTTCCAATGTTATAATCCTGTATTCTCCTCCATTCATGTAGCAAAGAGACCCAGTGAAAGTGTGTTACTCATTGTTCTTGAAATATTTTCCCCACTCTCTTGTTCATGGCCTACCATTTTGCTGAAATTATTTTTCACCTATCAGCTGCATATCAAGTACATTCCCATGTGGCTTCAATTTCACCACTCTGAAACTGCTCTTGCTAAGTTACCTACAGTCGCCACATTGCTAAATCTCAGAAGGATTAAACAAGTACCCACACTATCTCATCTTGAATCACTTTCATTTCTGTATTCTGCAAACTTACATTCCTGTTTGGGTTTCGTCCTACCTCTCTTGTCCATTTGTGTTAATCTTTGCTAGATTTTACAACTCTGCCAGACTCTTAAATGATGCACTATTCCATTGTTTATCCTGTATATCCTTATGTTGACAGCCACGTATGGGTCTCCTGCAATTTCTTCAATTAAAATACAACTTAAATATTGTTTACTCTTTAATTTATACATTCAACCCTGATTCTTCCCTGAGCTAAAAGACTTCTGTATCCAATAACAATAGGCAGTGAGTGTTTGTAGAACACTGAGGAAAATTTTTTTTTGTGGACATATGTTTTAATTCTCTTGGGTATCCATCTAGAAATGGAATTGCTGAGTGATAGGGTAACTGTATTTTTAATAGTTTTAGAAACTATAAGACAGTTTTCCAAAATGATTGCACCATTTTACATTTCCTCCAACAGTATAAGAGGGCTCTAATTTTCCATGTTCTCACCAACACTTTTTTCTTGTCTTATCTTTTTATTCTAACTGTACAAGTAGGTGTAAAGTAGTATCCCATTGAGCTTTTATTTTCATTTCTCTGGACACTCTCACAAAATTTTAGAAGAAAATATATCAGCTTGTACTGCAAGGAACAGGGACAATGGAAAGTGAAAGGTCTGTGGACTCGTAGCAGGCAATGGTCAGGAAATATGACAAAAAAAAAAAAAACTACTCAGCTATAACATGGGCAATATTTTTCTGGAAAAGGAAGGATGATCCAGACGATGGAACCAAAAGGTCCAGAACGTAGAGACAAGTCACATGGAGCAAACTTAACATGGACTAGGACTAGGCCTTGATCAAGAAAAATAGCAATTTGTATCCAGTTGGATTTTGGCAATGTCATGGGCTGGTGATTTTTATGTGACTGCTATATTCACACTTTGTAAACAAAAGTGTTTACAGAAGTTTTCTTACCTGTCTATGAACAAGGTCTGTTAGGTGTATAGGGAGCAGGTGACTTGTCTCTTTAGTTCACATGTCTTCAATTCAAATTATGGCAGGTAACTACTTTTGAAAAAAAATGAATACAATTTAGAATTTTCAGCAGATTATATGTTTTTTCTTAATTGTAAATTTAACTCAATTTCATTAGAGGTAACTCACTATAGGCCTCTGATTTACTATATGATATCTATAAATCCATCTAGTACTAAAAAAATGCTCCACACTGGGTAATGATGTATGGTCATCAATATTGTGGCCAAAGAAAATTTCCTATTATGATTATATCTATGGAAATTATTGTATTAAATTCTATAAAATAACAGGTGTCACTAAGAAAATATTTTTCTACCAAGCTCTCTCTTCAGAGCCCCCTTGATCTCCTTGTTCCTGAGACTGTAGATGAGGGGGTTCAACATGGGGATGACCACCATGTAGAACACAGACACCACCTTGTTCTGGTCAGTCGAGTAGCTGGACTTGGGCATCACATAAATGAATGTGATGGTCCCATAGAACAGAGTGACCGCAGTGAGGTGGGAGGTGCAGGTGGAGAAGGCCTTGTGGCGCCCCTCGCTGGAGCGCATCTTCAGGATGGTGATGAGGATCTACATGTAGGAGACGGCTATGACAAACACAGTGATGACAATGACAGAGCCAGCAGTAAATGAGGGAACAGCTGCGGGGACACTGGTATCAAAACAGGAGAGTTCAATTAAGGGAGCAAAATCACAGAAAAAATGATTGACTCTATTTGGGCCACAGAAAGATAAAGAAAAGAAGGAAAAGGTAAAGGAGGAAGCATTAAGAAAACCACCTGTGTAAGCCACTACGAGTAACTGGACACAGACTTGTGTGGACATTTTGGTTGAATAAAGCAGCGGGTTGCAGATTGCCACAAAGCGGTCATATGCCATGGCAGCCAGAAGGAAGCATTCAACTGTTCCAAAGAAAACCGCTGAACCAAGCTGGATGGCACATCCAAGGTAGGAGATTGTATTTCTCTCCACCAGGAAGTTTACAAGCATGTTGGGGGTGACAGAAGATGAATAGCCTATGTCAGCAGAAGCCAAGTGGCTAAGAAAAAAATACATAGGATGATGGAGCTGAGAGGAGATTCTGATTAGAATGATTGTGCTGAGGTTGCCAGATATGGTCACCAGGTAAATGCACAGGATGATCATGAAGAGGACGACTCGAAGGACTGGATTATCTGTTAAGCCCAATAAAATGAACCCTGTCTCAGCAGTATGGTTCCCATCCATCCAGGAATCCATGAGACAATGTAGCTGGTGCCAAAATGGACCTGTTATGAGACCAGTACCATAGTTACAAATTTGTTGGTTTATTTTCATTAGTACACATGGAAGTCATTATAAAGATATTCAAGTACCAGTACATTTTTATATGAAATGAAATGAAATGGGTTTTGAAAATTATTTTTATCACAAACAATAGAAAATCTTCTTTCCAATAATGTTCTTTTCTTGTCATAGTATTTCCAAAAATGCAGTTAAAGTGGCTTTAAATTCAAGGCATTAAAAAATACAAGACAGATGAGAATAATAACAAAGATTGGTGAGTATACCAAAAAAAGAAAAATATACATATGGAGTTTTTAAATAAAGACTTTAGTAATAGCTAACATTTTTTACATTCTTACTAAATGTTAAGAGGCTGAGAAATTTGTATCCATAGTCTGGTTCACTTCCCACAAAATAATATTAGTTTCATTATTATTTTATAGATTCATAAACTGAGTCTGAAAGAGGTTATGTAACTTGGATGAGGTATCGTAGCAAGTGTTGGCATCAGAATGTGAACCCCAGGAAGACTCACTATTCATTCCTTAGTAACTACACAGCAAATAAAGTTGAATAATACCATGAAGTCCAACACACCTGGCAATAAGTGGATAAGTTTATCCTTTATGCCTTCTGCCATCTAATGTGTCAAAGAGGAAGTTGGTTAGTAACATATTTCACAATATCTATCGGTTAAATAAGACCATTTTTTAAAAAGAAGAAATAAAATTGTTTTTGACCCTATTACCACAAAGAAATTTCAAATTACTATTATGAATTAGGTAACTTTTATGGTAAATTAAGTGGGTATTTAAAAAATATTTATAATTAAATATTGTTTTGGTTTTTTTTTTACTTAAAAAATTTTTTATTTCAGGAAATTATGGGGGTACAAACATTTTGGTTACATGTTTTATTTTTAAGTAGTTTGAAATATCAATGTAATCACTATGTAAAAAGCATCATTAATATTTATGATATAATTAAAATAGATTCATTTGAATAAATCAGATAACTTCCTTTTATAACAGTGTTTTCTAATTGGGGTTTTGCATAATGAATAATATTATTTTCAACATAATATATAGCTTAATAAAGTATACCCTAAGCATTGACGAAGGATCATCGAGCTAGTGGCCAAGTTGATCCTCATCTCCTAGTTTTCTGACTTTATATGCCAAGCTTTGTCTAATCTGTTGTTGCTTCTAAGCTAAAATCATTTGGACTCATAAGCAAAGTAAGCCTTTATGCAAATAATTACAACCTCTTTACATTTTTAAATTTTTAAGTAAAGTCTTTATAATATCCATAAGTGCCCAAAGTGTCTCAAAGCTAGTGAGTTTATTAACATTATCGCAGAGTGCCCAGTTTGAATAGTGGTGAAAGACCATCTGACTTTCTTTCTTATGAGCAGATAAATAAAGAATCCTGGTGCTTGTTATATGCCTGTTTATTTACATGAAATTGATGGTGGAAACAGAGCAGTTCACCCAAAGTTGCTCGGTAGCTGATTGCTTAATCACATCTGCCCTGTTTCTGCACTATGGCTTGTGAGTACAGATCTAAAGTGTTCTCAAAGGGTAAATGAAAATCAGTACATCAGATTCATTAACAAAATCCAACATCTTACCTCTTGTAATGAGAACTCATTCATCTTTCAGTAACAAATTAAATTTATAATGGTTATATAGGTATCTTTCATTATTGTTTTCCTTTGAGGAAATATCTCTGAAGACCCTAGAGGGTCAAATGTGAATTCAAAATCATCATGGAGCATCATTATTTTCTATAGTGGATGCTGAGCAGTTCAATTCACTCACAAAAACAACTAATCTTTCCAGATTCTGTCAATTCTCAAGTGGTCAATTTATTCTTTTGTTTCTCTCTAGGTTCATAGTTCTATAACCTTTGTTAATAATTAGTAGAGAATATAACAAATTCTTATAAATAAATATAGGTTTCTAGTTTACTACGATATTTCTGATTAAGAAATATTCAGTACTAAATTTCAGGTATAAAATTCTACCCTTAGCTTTTCCCATTCAATATTATTGTTTATTGACAAGTATTTTGTATTGATATCTACAAGACATATCATTAGGTACCTTGAGGGGATATGAGATATAGCATGAGGTAAAGTTGAATTTTAAATAAGCAAAATTTAAAGACATATACATTAATTATCAGAGAAAAAGTAAGAAAATAAATGCCTTTAAAGTTGTACAGAGAAGTTCAAATTATTAATAAAAGCATGTTCCGATAATTTCCAGACAAGTAATAGTCTCTCACTGTCAATGCCTCAGTGTGTTACCTCATTAGTAGTACTATGCAGTATAGGTAGATGATGGTGAAATACAGGTATTTTCAAACCAAAGACCCTATTTTACCCTAATTCTCTTGCTAATCCTAATTTTAGAATCTCCTCTACCAACCCCCGAAGTCCCTCTTTTGAGAAAGTAGCTTTACCATCACTAAGAAAATTAGAGCCAGCATTCATTCAGAGCTCACTTTATGCCAAGAATAATGCTTAACAGTTTATGTACATTTAATCTTCACAACATTTTATGAGGTAGGTGATTTTATTATCCTCATTTTTCAGATGAGAGAACTGAGACTGAGGACTTCAAGCAATTTCTGCTGGGTGATTCTGACCCACATTGTCAGTTTCCTGCTTCCAGCGCTAACCACTAGCCTCTGCACTTTAATGCCCCACTCCTTCTCTGGAGCCTAAGACCTGGGAAGCTCTTAGCAGCCTGCTCAGTCCACATGCAAGCATATCCCAAATACGAAGGCAGTTAAGACCCCCAAGGGCAATCCCAACCAATGTAGGCTGGAAGTCGGTGCACACACATTCTTCCCTCCTATTTGATATGGACAATCTGGAAGGCAATCGGTGGGTTTCTCACATGTCCCAGTGGAGTCAAGACACTGTTGTTACACCAGTGACCTAGATCAACAACCAGAAAGCAAGAGATCCAGGGGAGAATGGGAATTTCTTTTTTGTAGGAATGCATGAAGAGAATCTAAAATAGTAACTACCTGGTTTAGTATAAAAATAATAATACATATTTCTGGAGATCTGTACATCATGGTAACTATAGTCAATAATAGTATTGCACACTTGAAAATTGTTAAGAGAGTAGACTACCTGATCACAAAAATTTATAAGTATGTGAAATGATAGATATATTAATTCACTTGGTTTCACAATGTATACATATATCAAAGCGTCACATTGCACCCTACAAATATATATAATTTTTATTTGTCAATTATACTCTAATAAAGTTAAGAGAAATATTGTGTTTCTCATAATTCCTTTAAAATTCATACAACTCACCAAATAAAAAATTGTAACATTTTCTTGTGAGATCTTTATGTACAGAGATGTAAGACATATGGTATGACAAGTATAACACAAAGGTGGCAGGAAGAAAAGAAACATATAAGGTCTCAAGGTCTCTATATTTTATATGATTTAATACATTGTTAACTCTAGGTAAACTTTGAAAATTTAGAGGCATATGTTGAAATTCTGAGAGGAATCACTAAAAACATAATGCAAAGACGTATGCCAAAAATGGCAGTATAAAAATTCAGATGGAATTTTAGGAAAGTTTAAATAGTCCCTACGCAAGCAGTAAAGGGGAAGATAGGAACAGCAATGACAACTATGACAGCAACAAAAACCTGAGAAAGACCATCTAACTAATGTCATTCTTAATGGTAAAATATTGAATGACTTCCATCCATGTTTGGGTAAAATGGAAGAAGGTCCATCCTCACCACTTCTATTCAACATTATATTGGAAGTCCCAGGTATTAAAATAAGGCAATAAAAAGTAACAAATAGCATAAAGGTGAAACAGGAAGAAAGAAAACTGTCGCCTTTTGTATGTAACAGTTCAAACAGGAAATTCTAAGGTAGCTACAAAACACATACTAGTATTATAGTACTAATTTACTAACATCTCAGTATGCAAAGGTAATATACAAAATACATTTTATTTACAGTATGAATAAGGTATGAATGAGAATTAAAATTGTATATATTTAAGGTATTCACCATGTTTTGAAAAAAAATTTATTGATATATATTTGTACACACTTTGTGGTTCCATGCAATATTTTGATACACCTATATAATGTGTAATGATCAAATCAGGGTAATTGGGACATAAAATGTCATGTTTTGATAAACGTATACATTGTAAAATGATTACCACAATTGAGCTACTTATCTTATCCTTTGCCTTATAGTCAGCTTTTGTATGTGTGCGTGGTGAAAACACTTAATATCTACTCTCTTAGCAAATTTCAAGTATACATCATCAGCTAGGGTAACTATACTATACATTATATCCTCAGAACTTACTCATCCTGTAATTGAAAATTCCTACCCTTTAATCCCAATCCTGTCTTTTTTCCCACACCTCCAACCCCTGGCAAACACCTTTCTATTCTGTTTCTATGAGTTCATCTACTTAAATCACTTATATAAGTGAGATCATGAAGTATTTGTCTTTCTGTGTCTGGCTTATTTCACTTTTAGCATAATATCCTCAAGTTGTATGCATGTTTTCACAAATGTCAGAATGTACTTCTTTTTTCATGATGAATATTATTCCAGCGTGTGTGTGTGTGTGTGTGTGTGTGTGTGTGTGTGTGTATCCTCATGTTCTTTATCTATTGATCCATCGACAGACATCTAGTTATTTCTATATCTTGGTTATAGTGATATTATGCTGCAATGAACAGGGGGGTGCATATATTTCCTTGATAACATGATTACAGTTCTTTTGGATATACACCCATAGGATTGCTGGAATATATCGTAGTTCCATTTTTAACTTTTTAAGGAAACTGCATACTGTTTTCCATAATGGCTATACCAATTTACAATGCCATCAATAATGTATAAGGATTGCCATTTCCCCATGCCCTTTCCAGCACTTGTTATGCTTTGGCTTTTGATAACACCCATCCTAACAAGTATGAGGTGGTTTTAATTTAATTTCCCTGATGATAGTGATGTTCAGTATCATTTCATATACCCATCAGCCATTTGTATGCCTTCTTCTGAAAATTCACTATTAGGTTCTTTTTTTTTTTTTGAGACAGAGTCTCGCTCTGTTGCCCGGGCCAGAGTGAGTGCCGTGGCGTCAGCTTAGCTCACAGCAACCTCAAACTCCTGGGCTTAAGCGATCCTACTGCCTCAGCCTCCCGAGTAGCTGGGACTACAGGCATGCGCCACCATGCCCAGCTAATTTTTTCTATATATATTTTTAGTTGTCCATATAATTTTCTTGCTATTTTTTTTTTTTTTTAGTAGAGACGGGGTCTCGCTCTTGCTCAGGTTGGTCTCAAACTCCTGACCTCAAGCAATCTACCCGCCTCGGCCTCCCAGAGTGCTAGGATTACAGGCGTGAGCCACCTCGCCCGGCCTGACTATTTAGGTTCTTTGCCCATTTTTAAACAGGTTATTTGTTTTATTGCTATTGTATTATTTCAGTTCCTTATATATTTTGGATATTAACTGCTTATCAGATATATGGTTTGCATATATTTGGAGAAAATTAGGGCATTTGTATTGATAAAATTATTAATCATTCAGGAAAGCATAACATGCCTAAATTCATTGTACATAGCAAAGATGCTTCAAAATACAGAAAGCATAAAAACTGACAGAATTAAAGGAAATTTTATTTTAAAAAATAACTGTAATCTTTTCAAAAACCTCAATAACTGACAGAGAAAGCAATCAAAAATCAGTAAAAAATTAGAAAACTTGAAAGTTATACCTAAATTTAATCCCATTGAAATATATCTAACACTACAGCAAATACTTGCAGAGTGCATTGTTATAATTGTACCTGGAATAATTTTTTTAAAACTGACCATAAATGGGGCCACCAATCCAGTCTCAATTTTTTTAGGCACTTAATTCTTTCAGATTATGTCCTCTGGCAAAAATATAATTTAAACATTCTTAACATTTTGGAAAATAAGCAATGCATTTGTAAAGGATACAAAAATCAAAAAAGAAATCATGATAAAAATCAGATGTGTTCAATTAAATAACTAAAATATAACACATTAACTCATATTGGACACAACTAAAGTAATCACTATAAGGAAATTCATAGCCATTGTTTGCATAATATATTACAAAGAAAGGAAAAAATACATCTTTTTCATGATATGTTGCAAAATAAAGGCTGAAAACAATGATCTAAGTGTCTTTCTCAAGAATTTAAATGAGAAACACTAAATTAAACCCAAGTAAATAATGAAGAAAATAATAAAAAGGAATAAAAATTTAATATATAGAAAATTAACGTATAATACAGAAAAGCACAAATCAAAAATTTTATTCTTTGAAAATGTTAATAAAATTTATATACGTCTAATACTCTTATAAGACTTAATAACAATAGAAGAATTATAACATCAGGAATGAAATGATGACATTACAGATCATACTGAAAATACAAAATAAGAAGATATGATTTGGAAATAGAAGTGAACTGATAAACTATTTTAAGAACACCTTACCGAAAATGACATAGAAAGAAATTGAAAAACTAAATATGCCTTTACCCATTAAGGAAAATGTTTCTTACAGTGAATTTTCCACAGAAGTGGAAGGCACAAATGGTTTCAATGTTAATTGCATACATTTATTTAGGACATAAATATCACCAATCCTGTAAAAATTTCTTCTGAGAAAAGATATCAAAGAAATCCTTTCCAAGTCATGTTTTAGTTTTATAGCTCAAGCTGAAATTTTCATTTCAAGAGTGGAAAATGAGAGCTGAAACTTTCTCATGAACATAGATGCAAACATTCTAAACAAACATTAGTAAAAAAAATTCAATGATAGTAAAGTCTATAAAAAAAGTAACACATGTTAGTTGTATTCCAGGAGTTCTAGATGTATGAACATTAATCGAAGTGGGACTTGCATGTCTGAATTAAGATATAGAAGGATGTACAGAAAACCTTGATCACATCATAGCAAGAAAAACCTAGGCAAAATGAAAATCATGTTTATATATGCAATGAACTGAGAATAGAGGATTCATGAAAGCATTGATGAGCTCATATCCACATAGGCGAGCAATGCACTGTGGCAGTTTGCATACCTGAGTGCAGGTGACTACTTTGGCCAGCCACAGATTGGAGACTGAACAGATGAGGTGGAATCAGCCAGTCCTTGGATGACAGTGCAGACTGCCTGGATAGGTAGAAATTTAGAAGAAACCCAAATGCAAGAACAAATCATTTCATTCAACAATAGCCTCCCAGGAATTTACCTAGAAATCAGCAGCAGAGGAGGAGCTGGTACAAAGAGAGAAAACGCATAGTCCCACACATTCTCACAATAAGTAGATCTGTGGGCCTTGCCTATGTTGAATTCATAGAAAAATAAAATAAAATAAAATAAAAACCCTAAAGTTTCAGCCTAACTGTGAATTTCAAAAGCAAAAAGCCTCCAGAAGAAAACATGAGAGAATACCATTGTGACCTTGGATTAGGCAAAGTTTTCTTGAAGTCGTCACCAAAACATTAAACATTAAAGCAAAGATTGTTAAATTAGATTTCATTAAAATTGAAAAGTTTTGTTCACCAAAACATATGATTAAGAGAATGACAGGGCAAACTTCAGAATGGGAATATACCTTTAAAATATACAAATCTCAAAAAGGACTCATGACACATTATATTAATAATAAGAACATATCAATAAGAAAACTAGAAGCTGTACTACAAGGCTATAGTAATCAAAACAGCATGGTACTGGCAAAGAACAGAGACATAGACCAACAGAACAGAAATGAGAACCCAGATATAAAACCATCCTCATAGAGCCACCTGATCTCTGACAAAGCAGACAAAAACATACACTGGGGAAAAGAATCCTTATTCAATAGATGGTGCTGGGAAAATTGGATAGCCACATGTAGAAGACTGAAACAGGATCCACACTTCTCACTTCTCACAAAAATCAGCTCATGGTGGATAACAGATTTAAACCTAAGACATGAAATTATAAAAATTCTAGAAGAAAATGTTGGGAAAACTTTTATAGACATCAGCCTAGGGAAAGAATTTATCAAGAAGAACCCAAAGGCAATCACAGCAACAACAAATATATATAGGACCTGATCAAATTAAAAAGACTCTGCACAGCCAAGGAAACAATCATAAGAGCAAACAGACAACTTACAGAATGAGAGAAAATATTCACATGCTACGCATCCAATAAAGGGCTCATAACTAGAATCTATATAGAACCCAGGAAAATCAATAAGAAAAAATCAAACAACCTCATTAAAAAGCAAAAAGTGTCTGTGTGCAGTGGCTCATGCCTATAATCCTAGCACTCTGTGAGGCCGAGGCAGGCGGATCATTTGAGCTCAGGAGTATGAGACCAACCTGAGCACGAGCGGTACCCTGTCTCTACTACAAATACAGAAAGAAATTAGCTGGACAACTAAAAATATATAGAAAAAATTAGCGGGGAATGGTGTCTTCAAAAGAAGACAGAATAATAGCCAACAAACACATGAAAAAATGCACAACATCTCTAATCATCAGGAAAATGCAAATCAAAACCACAATGAGATATCACTTAACTCCAGTGATAATGGCTTTTATCAAAAAGTCCCAAAGTATCATATGTTGGTGTGGATCTGGAGAGATAGGAATACTCATACACTGGTGGTGGGACTGCAAACTAGTACAACCTTGGTGGAAAGTAATATGGACATACTTCAAAGAGCTACAAGCAGAACTACCATTCAATCCAGCAATCCCATGTCTCAGCATCTACTCAAAGGAAAAAAAGACATTCTATAAAAAAGACATCTGCACTTAAATGTTTATAGCAGCTCTCTTCACAATTGCAAAGATGTGAAAACAACCCAAGGGCCATCAATACATGAGTGGATTAACAAAATGTGGTATATATATACCATGGAGTTCTACTCAGCCACAAAAAAGAACAGTGAACTAGCACCTCTTCTTTATCATGGATGGAACTGGAGACCATTCTACTAAGTGAAGTATCACACGAATGGGAAAGCAAGCATTGCATGTACTCAACATTAAATCGGTACTAATTGACCAATACTTATGTGCACATATGGAAGTAACATTCATTGGGTATAGGGCAAATGGGAGGGAGGATGAGGGGATGGGTATATCCACACCTAACGGTGTGGTGCACACTGTCTGGAGGACAGACATGCTTGTAGCTCTGACTCAGTCAGGGCATAGGCAATATGTGTAACCTAAATATTAGGACCCCCAAAATATTCTGAAATAAAAAATATATATATATCTAAAACTAAAATCTAAGAATAAAATTGGGAAAAGATCTGAAAACAAATTACACAACAGAGGATATACAAATGGCTGATATATGCATTTATTGAAATGCTCAAAATAAGAGGTCCAAAGTGATGATTATTATTAACACTGCCTGATTATTTCATTATAAAAATTGGGGTCTACCCTGAATTCTATGGTGTCACCCTTTTCAAAAACAGCAGCTGAATAGTTTCAACCACCAGAGTGTTGAGTATCCAGGAATTCTTTAAACTACTTCCTTCCACAGGTTGACTTTGTATCCCTGACTGTTGCAAAGAGTTATGATTTCACCAGTTTATATACCAGGACCATTGAATTGGGTACCTAAAATGAAGAAGTGACAGAAGTTGTGGCAATGAAGATCTTCTTGAGAGACATTACAAAGAAGGATGGCAACTGTATTCCAGGCCTGAATCAGCCTGGGTATCTCAGTCAATAATTTTATGCCATGGAAATACCAACTGGCTAGCTGAAAGCAAGCTGCATTGTGCCCCAGCTGCCTCCCCACCAGCACCGCTTGGGAGACTTCCCTGCTATTCAAAGGCTTGTCTGATAAACACTCAGAGTTCCTTCTGTGTAACTTGGATTGAGTCTCCTGGTGGCAAAATTGTGAAATAAACTCTTTTGGTCTAGTTCTGATTAGATGGGAATAAAACTTTTCCAAGATGGCAGCATCACTATTTCCAAAGATTAGGATAATCCTGTGTAAAAGAGGCCAGGTCTTCCAGAAAAGTGACATGGGGTGTCTATACTATGATCAATTGCTTGTCCATTGAATACATGATTCTTTCCAAGATGCGAATTTATGACATTTAAAAAATATATACTACTTAGCTCAAGGGAAAAAACACACTCTCTAATCATAGACTCTGTAAATACTCGGCAGAGGACAGAAAAAGTGGAACTGTATTTCCCAGGTATCCTAACCCTAAAATATACACATTTAATTTGAACTCAGATTTTCATGAAAATGATATATTTTATTTTGTGACTCTATAGAATTATGCAGTGGACATGAATCAATATATTGGCATTGCATATTTAAGATAGTTCTTCCCATCAAACAAGGCTAAAGGAAAATATAAACATCCACAACATATGTTTTCAAAAAAATTCTTTTACAATTTCTGGTCTCATACTAGATTTCTTTCAAATGAGGAATGTATTCTCACTACCAATTTTCTCATGGCCTCTTTCACCTCCTTGTTCCTCAGACTGTAGATCAGAGGGTTCAGCATGGGGATTATTACTGTGCAGAACACAGACACCACTTTAATATGATCATCTGAGTGGCTTGACTTTGGTATAACATAAACAAATGTAACTGTCCCATAACACAGAGTGACTGCAGTGAGGTGAGAGGAGCAGGTGGAGAAGGCCTTCTGCCTTCCCTGGATAGAGTGCATCTTCAGGATCGAGTGAAGGATGTACAGATATGAAAAAACTATGATAAACAGTGCGATTACAATGATTGACCCAGCAGAGATGGCAGGAGATATTTCAGCAATATAAATATGGGTACAAGAAAGCTTCACTAGTGGTGGGAGGTCACAGAAGAAATGGTTGATTTTATTCGGCCCACAGAAAGTCAAGCTCAATAAGCAGCTGGTACACAATGAAGAATTCACACACCCACCCACATAAGAAACAACCAACAAGATGATGCAGACCCTGGGAGACATGTGTGTGGAGTAGAGAAGTGGGGAGCAGATGGCCACATAGCGATCGTAGGCCATGGCGGCCAGTAGGAAGCCCTCGGCCGTCGCAAAGACAACATCAGAGCCAAGCTGGGCTATGCAGCCAGCAACAGGGATAGTAGTTCTCTCCCTTATGAAACTCACAATCATGATAGGTGTGACTGATGTGGAATAGCCGATGTCCACAAAGGCCAAATGGCTGAGGAAGAGGTACATAGGGGTGTGAAGCTGAGGGCTTCTTCGGATTAACATGATTATGCTGATATTGCCCAATATGGTAACAATGTAGATTCCTAGAAAGACCACAAAGAAAACTGAACAAAGAGTAGGATCTTCTGTTAACCCCAAAATAATGAACTCTGTCACCATTGTGCTGTTTTCAGTCTCCATCTTTCTTGGAATGGTGCCTACTGAAATAAAAATCAGTGGATATTAGAATAAATTAAGTGATCTCATAATTAATATATTTATTTAAACATTCAGTCTACTAAAAATCAAAATGTAGATACTACTTTTGTCTAATGCTTATACTTCCCCAAAGGTTTCTAATCATGTTGCATTAAGAATAATTTGAGAATATTAATATCCATTATCCTAAAGCCACAGATACCAAGGGACGAATGATTCAGATTTGTACATGGCTAGCACTCACATTTGTCATTTGATCCACTCAGGTTGTTGAGTGACACAGTGATAATGTTTTGAGAACCTGATAAGAACCAGAATGGTCAAAGTAACTGACTTTATGCTTCTGTTTAGCACTATCCAGTCTGTCTCGATTTCCCAGGGATATTAGAGACCGTACTTACCAGCCCTTTTGCAGTTAGGTAAGGCTGTGAACAGTACATGCCAATGTGCTCTGAGTGGAAATGTGTCTCTCTTCAGGATCGAATTAAATTGCCAGTGGGCAACTCTTTCTTCCTTGTCCATTGTGATGCATTTTACATGACACAACTGTAATATATGGGTACCTCCCACCAGCCTGGGTTTTGAGTGAATGTGAACAGAGTATGTACTGAAAATATACTGGAAGTGAGAAATCTATGTTGTGTTACACCACACTGAGTTTCCAAGATTAATTTGTCAGAACAGTGTAATAGCATCTAATCTGGTTAATATGATTACAGAGGAGCTATAAATGGAAGCTGCATATAGAGTATAATCCTGAGAGCAACATGAGAAATACATACACTTTGGGTCATTAATTGTATTTTAGGAATTTGACACTCCTAACAAAATGGATATATTTCATAATAATATATTAATAAGGTGTCTATTGAAATATGTTAACCAAGGGTCAATTGTTTGTACTATGTAGCCAGCCATGTGAGACCAACAGGTAATCCATAAATAGAAGGAAATTGAGAAGTTCTTCCATTTAACAAAAAATTAATGAGTAGGTTTAATCATGAGAATGCAAAAAATAAATAAAATGAAGACATATTTCCAACTTCATCAATCTGTGAACATGAAATATCTTAAAATATTCTCAACAAAATACTTGGATAAACTGCTAGCTTAGATATATTAAAAATGTTCAGAATGCAAAGCAAGCTTTCATGTAATCAAGGAAATCCCCACCAACCAAAAGTGACATGAGAGTTGATAATTGTGAAATAACCTGAAGCAGAACTACAACTGTCTAGAGACGTTTGTCAAACTCTACTACCAAGGACCTGAGATGTAATAGCTGTGAAGACATTGACAGTAACGGTTTGGGCCTGCGCAAGTCGGCGAGTTGAGACCGAGACTACATGCCCGCTTCCCACGTTTACTCATAATGCAGGAATCCTTGCCTTCAACCTCAGTGAAATGGCAGTCTTTAAAATATCCTCTTACTAGCCAGGGGAGGTGAGAACGAAAATCTTCTGTCTCGGCCTAGTCTCTGAGAAATAAGAAAAAAACCCATAAATCTCCTTTCCTAACAATTCATTATAATTGGTCTATCCTGATGTTATTTGGGATTTGAATTTACATTTCTTGTTTAGTTTAAATCCCCAAATTTTGAATTATCATAATGTAGTCATGCATTGGCAATAATATAGGAATGTTACTATAATACATTGATATTATAAAGATATTTATAGTATAAAGTGACATATTGAAGACATATCTATGATAGAATAAAGACTACAAACTTTGTTTTACTACTCCCATGGAAGGAGGCATCTAATTACCCTCCACTTGGATTTAAGCAGGACTCAGTGACTTGCTTGAGAAGCAGAAGTGATATTCTGGGACTTCTGAGGCTAGGTCATAGGATACCTTGCAACTTCCCTTTGGGATTCTTAGAACACTCATCCTTGGCAACATCTCTCTGGAGACATGGCTGCTATGCTGTAAGATGGCTTAGGCTTCTCACTTCTCACACTGTGTGGTTGCCCACAATGTCAGTTGACAGCTACAGTTGGGCTCCCAGCAGATACTTCCCCATCAACGACTAGCCCAGCCCAGGCATGAGAGTGGAGACCCCATCTGGGAAGTGGATTCTGCAGTAACAGCTGTCCCAAGTGATGCCACATGGATCATAGCCAAACCTAGATGAGTCCTTCTCATCTCCTTGACCCATAAAATTATGAAGAATAAATAAAATGGCTCTTTAAAACCATGTTGTGGTACAGTTTATCAGCAATAAATAACCAAACATTGCCTAAAAGAGCAAATGCTAATCCTATATGGATAGACACCTTTACTACAAGTCCCAAAAGATCACACATTAATAAAGCCACACCGAAGGGGAATGCACAGCCTAAAATTGCCACACACAAGAAGAAATGAGTCACCATGAGCAAGAGTTAGCACAAATAAGAAATGAAGAATTAATCCTTAAGGTGCCAGATGGTAGAATTATCTAAAACAGAATACAAAATAATTGCACTTAAAATGATTAAAGAAATAAAATATAATATTAAAAATCAGAGGATGGATCAAGATACTGTATTTTAAAAAACAAATTTTATAAAAGAATGGAAAAGAACTGCTAGAAATGGAAAACATTGTCACTTAATTAAAACTCAAGATATAGTTAAGTAGATTAGATACAGCTGAAAAGAAGAATTGTAACCTGGAAACAGATGTAAAGGTGTTTTTGAGAAAACAAGTTATTTTGAGAAGCAAAAATAACTGAATAAGTGAAAGAGACATTAAGATAAAAAATTGAATGAAAGGGCCCATTTTCATATTCAATGTGGGTTCCTGGAGAGAAAACTTAGAAAAAAATAGAGTAGAGGCAATTTTGGAAAGAGAGAATGGCTGAAAAAGCACAAATAATAACAATTAGAGTAAATGAAGAGATATATCAATATAGTAAAACTGAAACAATGCCAAGACAAAGAAAAAACACTTAAGTTTGCCAATAATAATATATAATTACCTACGAAGGCATGACAATTAGACTAACAGCAAACTCTACACAGGAAAAATAGAAGCCAGAAGACACTGAAGTAATAAAGTAATAAATTACAAGTTAAAAGGCTTGAGAGAAAATAATGAATGACCAGCAAGATAAGCTGAAGCAGAACTGCAATCATCTAGAGACATTTGCCAATCTGTAATTCAGCATGAGGAGAATAGATACAAAGAAAAAAACAGCAATATTTGCCACAAACAGAACATCACTAAAGGAATTTCTAAAAAAGTAAGGACAGCAGGAAAATGAACCAAAAGGAAGGTCTTTATACGCAAGTAGAAGTAGTGTGTAAATATATTGGCAAATATACGGGTAATTATATGTAAACGTTGAGTGCATAATAATTATAATAACAGTGATTAATTTGGGGGGGGGAAATAATGCCAAATGAGACTTCCAGTTTCCAGTCTGGCATGTCAGAAGCTTGTAATTCACCACTGGCTGGTAACAAGTAAAATGCTGAGCAAACTGAAAAATAAACAGCTCTTCTTCAGATCTGTCAGAGGTGAGGTCACAGGGCAAACCACTGTCCCCCAAATTGGAGAGACAGGCAGATGCTTGAGCAGAAACCATGACAAGAACCTGTTCTGGGGGGCTGGGACGGGGGAACCTGAAGTGTAACTGATGAATTGCTGGAGGCTCAGTGTGGACAAGTCTGAGAGAGGAAATCTTCAGGGGTTTTAGAGGAGCCCTCACACTTGTCTGAGTTTTACCTCCAGGAAACTCTACCAGGACTTCAAGGTGAATATCTGTGAAAAATTCCCTCAGGCTTCCAATAAGGGGAGGGAAAAACTAACTACTTTGAAACATGCCAGAGAATTCTGTTCTTCTTACGAGGCCTGCCCTCAGGAGAAAGTATTTTCCCAGAGTCTAACCTGCTTGGGTTATATCAGAGCCTAACCTATCTGGAGGAAGGAAAATACACAACATCAGCCCCCTCCAGCCATCCTGTCCATGGGGGTGGGGGCCACGAAGCACTGGAGAAATTCACAGTCCAGGGGCGCAGGCTCACCAAACACTGAGACCTAACTGGAAATCTGCAGAACACTTCACCACCCGCCACACTGTACCACTACATTACTAAAGGCCTGTTTACTGCAGTTACTTTTTATCCAGCACGTCATATATGCTTAAAAAAATTACATACCATAATAAAAGGCATAAAACACAATTCGAAGAGAATGATCAGCATCAGACCCAGCATCAGCATCCAGTCATATATGGCTGGAATATTGGAATTATCAGACTGGAAGTTTAATGATCAGCCTGGGGACATGTAGCACTGTGGTGCAGGATGCCAATAGTGGGGGACGTTGCACACGTGTGCGGATGGGGGTGTATGGGAACTCTCTGTACTTCCTGCTCAAATTTGCTTGAACCTAAAACTGCTCTGAAAAAATAAAGTGTATTAATTTTTTTTAAATAGTGAAATGAAAATATTAAACAATAACATGTCAAAAGGGAAGTGATTTAAAAGAAGTATGAATTAGTTTTCCATTGCTGCATAACAAATTACTACCAACGTAGCAGCTGAAAACAATACTCATTTATAATTTCACAGTTCTCTTGGTCAGAAGTCTGGGTTGGCTTAAATGGTTTTTCTGCTCAGGTTTTCACAAGGCTGAAATCAAGGTGTCAGCCTGGCTGGGCTCTTATCTGGAGGCTCTGAGAAATAGTCCATTTCCAAGCTCATTGAGGTGGTTGGCAAAATCCAGTCAGTTAGTTTGTTGGCAGAATCCAGCCTGGTGTAGAGCTGAGGTCTCCATTTCCTTTCTGGCTGTCAGTTTACAGAGGCCACCTGTATTCCAGGTCACATGACCCCCACCATTTTCAAAGTCAGCAGCAACACACCAATTCCTTCCTGTACTTCCTATCCCTCCAATTCCTTTTTTGGCTACCAGAGTACATGCTCTGTTTTTTAAGAGCTGACCTGATTAGGTCAGGCTTTTACAGAAAATCTCATGTTTTAAGGTCAGCTGACTTGGGACTTGAATTGCATCTGCAAAATCTCTTTATAGCAATATCGAGATTAGTGTTTGATTGAAAAATCAGGGGATAGGATCTTCAGGATGATCTTTAGAATTCTGTCTATGACAAAGTTAAGGGATTCTAAAGTTCTGGTTTTGAGAGAAGGCTAAAGATATTTCTGAATATCTATATAGTATGTTAAAAGTTTAGGGATGTCTTAGAGGATGATAGAAATTAACACATAATTTTCAAACTAGTGTCAAAAATATAAGGATTTTAAAAATTAATGCAAAAGAAGCAAAAAAATAGAAATCAGTGAGAGTAGATCGAAAGCAAAGTAAATAGAAAGGACCAAATACAATGGTAGAAATCCAAATAAATCAGCAATGATGATAAATTCAAGTGGTCTGTCAAAAGATAAACAGTGTTCATTTTGGATTTAAAAAATAAGTTTTCTTTATACTCTGTTTACAAGCGAGATCATGATACCATAAAGATTCAGAAAGGTAGAAAGTGAGAAAAGGAAAGAGGCAGGCGCAGTGGCTCACACCTGTAATCCCTTGAGGTCAGGAGTTGGAGAACAGCCTCAGCAAGAGCAAGAGCACATCTCTACCAAGAAAACAAAAGAAAAAATTAGCTGGCTGCAGTGGCCTGCACCTGTAGTCCCAGCTACTCAGGAGGCTGAAGCAGGAGAACCACTTGAGCCCAGGAGTTGAGGGTGCAATGCGCTGTGATCATGCCACTGCACTCAAGTCCAGGCAACAGAGTGAGACCCTGTCTCAAAGAAAAAACAAAACCAAAAACAATAATACTTTCAAAGTACCATCAAATATCAGAAGCCTGCCATTTGAGGAAGAGGGTATGTTATTGTTTTCTAGAGGAACCGAATTGACCATATGTAAGTCCCCTGAATGACCAAATGGAATATTTGCTACTTTTGAAAGATTATAACATTTTAAATATCTCTTTACAAAATATAGAGGTAACTAGCAGTCCTCTATTCTTAGTCAACCTATGACAAATATGTTTTATGCAGTGACTATTAATTCAATGTGATTTGATCAGTTTATCACATGAATTAACTTGATATAGTGAAAGAATGCTAAATCTCTGATTTTATTAATTAGTCCCAGGATTGTGTCAGAGGTTTAAAAAACACAAATCTGGAATAAATCTTATATATTTTATGAAAATATATACAGGAAATACCCAAATGAATTCAAAACACGATTTGAGTGCCAACCAGTATGATATGGAAGACGTGACATACAGTGCTATAATGAAAATAAAATAAAATTTCAGCCCAAAGTTCTGGAAATAAATTCTAGGTCTCCCACTTACTATCCAGGTGATCTTGGAAAAGTTCCCTAATCCTACTGAGCCTCATTTTCCTTATTTTTGAAATTGAGATATAGTAATATTTACCTCACATAGCCACTATGTTAAATGAAATGATTTATGTTAAAACATCTAGCAATGAATGAGTAATCCATAAATAAGAATCTACTTCAAATAAGCAACTATTAGCTTCCACTACAAATGCAAAAGACATTTTTATATCAAGAACAAAGAATGACTGCTACCTGTTGGTCAAATCTAATGACAGATTCCAGGAATCACCTCTGTACGGCAGGGCTTATTTATGCAGGATTTAGGACCATTTGTAATATAAGACCAAAAGTACCTGAGCACCAGACATGCACAGGTTTAACATCCTTTGGAAAATGCAGTGGGAGAAAATCCAGTCAGATTGAGACAATTAGGTGTGTTTATGTATTCATACACCATTATGTTGGCTGAGATACTCACTAAGATCTCAGGGGTTTCATTAATTCTCTTCATTATTTGTATATAGGTATTACAACTGCATAGATCTAATTAGTTTGGGGGCTGCATTTGGAGCTACATAATTATTCTGAGCTATGGCTGCAATCACCTGTGCCATTTCTGAGGAGCAGCTATGACCAGGTAGCTGGAACTATTTTCTTGGCACTGTCATGTGGTCTACAATTAGTCACACTTTAGAGAGCTGCATTGAAGAGCCATAATGCCGTTCTCCACATTAAGATGGCCTACATTTCAATTCAGCTTTGGCATTTCCCACTTACATAGTTTTTTTTTTCTAAAACCTTGGACTCTTGAGCTAGACAGAGCTCCAGTTATTGAAGATACTTCTTTCTTCCCCCATCCCACGTTTATCTCGGTCCCAGTGTTCTCTTTCTAGACAAGCCAAGGATCTCTTCTTTTTTCCTAATTTCCACATGTTTTTTTAAGAGTGATGTTACTGTTTGTATTGTTCTGAAACTGCTTGTTTAGTTTAAGATGATTCCATGTTGGATTGATTTCCTTCACACTTTGCAATGATATATACTACTCCAAAGTATTTAATTAGTATTTATTTAACTATACTTCTACTAATGCTTCATTGTACCAGTATTTCTCTTGGATGTACTCTAAGAAGTGGAATAACTGGGTTGAAATTGTTGCACAATTAAATTTCTAATAGATACTGCCAAATTACCCTTAAAGAAAACCAGCATCATGATGTTTTGTGCTAATCATCTATTAGATGAAATTTTTTGTTATTTATTTGACTTACTAGTTTCTGAAAGTCCCACATTATGATAGTAGATTTTTCAATTTCTCAAATTCCTATCAGATTTTGCTTTAAATATTTCAACATAGTGTTGTTAGGTATATAAATTGTTAAGACTGCTACAACTTTCTTGTGAATAACACCTTGTATTTTTATAAAACTTTTTTTCTCCCCCTTTATAAAATTTTTAACTTATTTTTGTCAATTTACTTCCCACCAGCAATATCTGAAAGTACACATTTCCTCACTTCTTAAGCTGTTGGTAGCATCAACCATCTATTTGTGACATGATCTAATTTTGTTTTCTATTTACTATGCCTTTTTGTTGTTCTCTTTCTTATTGTTTACTATCAATATTTGTTTCAATTGAATTAATTTTCTTTGTACTACTTTTAATCTAATAATATGGAATTTATGCATCTTATTTCCATTCTTCCAATAGTTATAACTCCTAAAGTTTTAAAACTTTGTTTATATTTTCTATTAGCACATCTTTACCTATCTCCCTTCCTGCTCTTACCACTTCTCACCTTGTTTGCTAAATCATCGGGAAATTTAGCTACAAATTATTAGTTTTGGTCAACAGTGACTTAGACTAATAAAGTACTTTTACTTGCCCATGTCTTCATGCCTGTCTCTTGAGTTTTGTGTGTGCCTTAGGTTCTCTCTCTTTTCATCCAGAAGGATAAAGCTGTGAGCAGTAAAATTTCTGAGTCCTACCATGATATAAAAGTGTTTTTATTTTCACTGCTGCTTGAGTCACATATTATTTGGGTATTGGATTCTATATACTTAATTATTCTCCAACTCACAACTTAGAATAGTTGCTTCCTTCTCTTCCTATTCCTGTGTTATTGATAAAAAGTCTGGTGCCAACATTTTCTTACTCTGTAGATAATTACTATATAGAAATTTTTAGGATATTCTCTGTAATTCTTTTTTTGAAATTTTATTACATAATTTTGGAGGTAATGCTTTCTTGTCACTCTTTTTACTTGGTACTTGGAAAGGCCTTTGTCTCTGAGGACCTCTGTCTCTGTTCAGCACTAAAAGTTTTTCTTCAATTAGTTCATGAGGTCCTGTATCTCTACTCCTACCGTTCTCACTCTCTCTTTTCAACTCCTGCTAGATATACATTAGAACTTCTGAATTGATTTTCTATATCTCAACTTTTTTTAAATCTTTCCATCTCTTAGAGCTTTTGTGCTACATCTTGGGCATATTCCTCAGCTCTGCTTCCCAGCTCACCTCCCTGGGACCGTTATGATGTTCAACCCATCTGTTGAGGGTTTGCTTCACTATTTCAACAATAACATTTTTATTTTCCAGCATCTAAAGTTGATCTTTATGCACATAATTTTTTCTTATATCCCTCTGAGTATATTAATTAGAATAAAGACTAGAATAACTATAATTATCCTAATTCTGTTTCCTTTGGAACGTGATCATTTGATGTCTGTCTTTCACGATGTTGTTTTTTCTTCAATCATCAGCTGTTTCTTATAGTTTGCTCAACTGTGTACATCTGATGATTCATTTACCTTTATGTAAATGCTGATAACCTACAGGTCACATTACCTTAAGCAAGCTTCCACATTAATCCACCTTGGGGAAGTCATCTGAAATTTTGCCTCTGACTAAAGAATCTAACTGTAAATTCCTCATGCACTGTACATGTAATGACCAATGTATAACCTGAAGACATGAATAGACATATTTATGTTAAGATTAACTGAAGCATGAAGTTCTACTCATTGTCTTGCATGTTGACTTTTTTAGCCTGTATGATGTAATCTGTAGCTAATGGTCATGATTTCTGTATTGTACCCTCCAATGAAAAGAAGATAACTCCAGTATGAGGAGTCTCCTCCCTTTTTTTAAATTTTCCTATAAGAACCTTTCACCCGTGACAGACTCTGGAACACCCCCAACTCTGTTTGTCAGTGTGTTGTCCTGGATCAATCTTCATATTTGGTTTCCAAAAAAACCTTTATTAAATTATTTCTGCCTTAGAACCCTCAATTTTGGTTGAAAATGCCATAAACATTTACCATTAGTAACATTCCCAGCCACCTCCAATGCCCCTGACATAGGGACAGAATGTACTGCCAGGTGGAGAGCCCTAGGAGTTGGATTTCTGGACCTGTCTGCTTCTCATTCCTCCTGAACGTTGCCAGCCTTGCCTCTTATGCCCAAATATTCCCTCCTATGTCCCTCCCAGAGGAAAACACTGTAACTGATTCTTGTTTGAAATGAGTTGGAATGGGAAGGATTAAATTAAATGCTTAACTTCTATTGGGATACCCCAAACAATGACCCTATTTATTATTATCATTAAGATTTATGAATGTTATGAATGTTAGCAACAAAAACAACAACAACAAAAAATTCTTATAGCTTCCGCAGTGGTTGTGTAGAACCTAGAAGAAAGAAACTACCATTTTTACATTCTAGGTACTACTCTTATTTGTTGTAGTATCAACTAACATTTGACCTACGAATGGTCATATCAGAGAACCTAGGAGAGCTTAATCACATAGTACATCTACACACACACACACACTCACATGCACACCTACAAGTTCTTGGCAAGTCTCTTAAAGCAGGGACATCTCCAGGATAGCGGGGTAGGTGTACTTAGAACAATCTTTTTCAGTGATTTTGGATGAGAGCCTTTGACTTTTGTGATACTTTTATTTTCATATATATTAATAGTGAATTTTGATTTTCTCATGCTATTCAAGTACATTATCGACAGAGATATATCCATGTGACATTGTTTCCATTTTTCCCAATGACCCTGGCAACCAATGGAGAACAAGACACGTAGAACATTGTGTCAGCCCTTCTGTTTGTTTTGCCCAAGCCTTATCTTCTTTCTATGCCTGGCTTTTGCCTTGAGTTTGCCATCCTACTCTCTGTTTTCAGTTCTTCAAAGGGTTACAAACACTACAGGGTTACAAACACTTTGGTTACATGAACTTCCTTTGCAATGTCTGAATCAGAGCTACATGCATGCCAATCTCCCCAATACACTACACCTGTAAGGTATGAATTTACCCATCCCCAACTGTCACCTCCCACCTTCATGGCACATGATGAATGTTAGTTCCATATGTGCACATAACTGTTAATCAATTAGTACCAATTTAATGCTGAGTACATTTGGTGTTTGTTTTTCCATTCTTGTGATACTTCACTTAGAAGAATGGGCTCCAACCCCAGTGCCCATCAATACATGAGTGTATTAATAAAACGTGGTATATGTATACCATGGAGTACTACTCAGCCATAAAAATGGTGAACTACCTCTAATATGATCTTTTTGTACAACTTTTAAGACAATTTATTTTCTTACTTTGGCTCTGATAATTAATACACCTGTCTTTAAAATTTTTGTTATTTAAAATTTAACTTTACCTCAAGCTGCACCTCATATTCCCTCATGGTGCTTAATGTTTTGTATATCAATACAAAATAATTATCAATGAACAATATTGAAAGAAAAAAGCTAAGGTTAACATTTTATACCTGAAATTTAGTACTGAATATTTCTTAATAAGAAATACCATAGTAAACTTGGAACCTATATTTATTTATAAGAATTTGGTATATTCTCTGATAATTATTTAACAAAGATTATAGAAGTATGCATGAACACCTAAACAGAAACAAAAGAATAAATTGACCACTTGAGAATTGACAGAATCTGGAAAGATTAGTTGTTTTTGTGTCTAAATTGAACCACTCAATTTCCGCTACAGAAAATAATGATGCTCCACAGTCCCTTTGAATACACATTTGAATCTCTAGAGTCTTTAGAGATTTTTCCTCAAAGGAGAACAAAAATGAAAAATAGCTATATAACCCCTGTGACTTTAATTTGTTATTGATAGATGAATGAGTTCTCATTGCAAGAGGTAAGATGGCTTTTGTTAATGAATCTGATGTACTGATTTTCATTTATCCTTTGAGAACACTTTAGATCTGTACTCACAAGCCATAGTGCAGCAACAGGGCAGATCCGATCAAGCAATCAGCTACTGAGCAACTTTGGTTGAACTGCTGTGTTTCCACCATCAGTTTCATGTGAGTAAACAGGCATAATGCAAGTCACCAGGATTTCCTGTTTATCTACCCATAAGACAGAAACTCAGATGGTCTTTCACCACTATTGAAACTGGACACTCTGCCAAAATGCTAATAAACTCACTAGCTTTGAGACACTTTGGGCACTTATGAATATTATAAAGATTTTAATTAAAGATTTAAAAATGTAAAGATGATGTAAATATTTGCAGAAAGACTTACTTTGCTTATGGATCCAGATGCTTTTAGCTTAGAAGCAACAACATACTAGACAAAACTCGGGACATAAAGTCAGAAAACTTAGAGATAAGGGTCAACCTGGCAACTAGCTGCATGATCCTTCTTCAGTTTTTAGGCTATACTTTATTTAGCTATATATTATGTTGAAAATAATATTATTCATTCTGCACAATCCCAAGTGGAAAACATTGTTACAGTAGGAAGTTATGTGATTTATTCATATAAATATATATTAATTATGTTCTGAATATTAATCACATTTTCACATAGTGATTACATTGATATTTCAAACTATTTGAAAAATAAAATAACATATTTAATTATAAATATTTTAAAGATATGTAATAAATTTACAATAAGTGACCTCGTTCATAAGAGTAATTTGAATTTCCTTTTTGGTAATAGAATGAAAAACCATTTTATTTCTTCCTTTTTAAAAATGGTCTTATTTAACTGATGGATATTGTGAAACATGTTACTAACCAAGTGCCTGTTTTACACATTAGATGCCAGAAGGCATAAAGGATAAACTGTTATCCACACGTTGCCAGGTGTGTTGGACTTCATGGTATTATTTCACTTTACTTGTTGCGTAGTTACTAAAGGAATGAGCAGTCACACTTCCTGAGATTTATATTCTGACTCTACTGCTTGCTATGTTACCTTATACAAGTTACATAACATCTTTCACACTCAGTTTATGCATCTATAAAATAATAAGGAACCTAATATTATTTTATGGAAATTGAACGAGACTATGGATACAAATATTTTAGCCCTGTGCTTAACGTTTAGCAAGTATGTAAAAATGTTAGCTATTACTCAAGTCTTTATTTAAAAACTCTATATGTATATTTTTCTTTTTTTGATATACTCATCTTTTTTGTTATTCTCATGTATCTTATATTTTTTATACCTCGAATTTAAAGCCAGTTTAACTGACTTTCTGGAAATAATATAACAAGAAAAGGACATTATTTGAAGGAAGTTTTTCTGGTGTTCATGATAAAAATAATTTTTAAAACACAGACAGACTCACAGTTTCACGTAAAAATGTACTGGTACTTGAATACCTTTATGGAGACTTCCCATGTGTACTAATAAAAATGAAAACAGAAAATTTATAAATACTGTATCTTTCTCGTCACAGGTTCATTTTGGCAGCAGCTACTTTGTCTCATGGATTCCTGGGTGGATGGGAACCACACTGCTGTGACAGAGTTCATTCTATTGGGCCTAACAGATGATCCAGTCCTTCGTGTCATCCTCTTTGTGATCATCCTGTGCATCTACCTGGTGACCATATCTGGCAACCTCAGCACAATCATTCTAATCAGAATCTCCTCTCAGCTCCATCACCCTATGTATTTTTTTCTGAGCCACTTGGCTTCTGTTGACATAGGCTCTTCATCTTCCGTCACCCCCAACATGCTTGTAAACTTCCTGGTGGAGAGAAATACAATCTCCTACCTTAGATGTGCCTTCCAGCTTTTCTCAGGTGTTTTCTTTGGGACAACCGAATGTTTCCTTCTGGCTGTCATGGCCTATGACCGCTTTGTGGCAATCTGCAACCCACTGCTTTATTCAACTAAAATGTCCACACAAGTCTGTGTCCAGTTACTCGTAGTGGCTTATATAGGTGGTTTTCTTAATGCTTGCTCCTTTACCTTTTCCTTCTTTTCTTTATCGTTCTGTGGCCCAAATCAAGTCAATCATTTTTTCTGTGATTTCACTCCCTTAATTGAACTCTCCTGTTTTGATACCAGTGTCCCCGCAGCTGTTCCCTCATTTACTGCTGGCTCCATCATTGTCATCACTGTGTTTGTCATAGCCGTCTCCTACATCTACATCCTCATCACCATTCTGAAGATGCGCTCCAGCGAGGGGCGCCACAAGGCCTTCTCCACCTGCACCTCCCACCTCACTGCGGTCACTCTGTTCTATGGGACCATCACATTCATTTATGTGATGCCCAAGTCCAGCTACTCGACTGACCAGAACAAGGTGGTGTCTGTGTTCTACATGGTGGTGATCCCCATGTTGAACCCCCTCATCTACAGTCTCAAGAACAAGGAGATCAAGGGGGCTCTGAAGAGAGAGCTTGGAAGAAACATATTTTCTTAGTGACATCTTTTATTTTGTAGGAATTTTTTACACTGATGTCCCATAAATAACATAGCAAAAGGAAATTGAAAGTCTGTGATTAAAATACATCTGTTCATGCATCATTAGCCACTGGGAAGATTTTCAGTATATTAGGGGCTAGATTTTCAGATCAAATAGTAAATCAATAAAACTCATGGTGAGTTTTCTTTAATAAAATAAATGTATAATTAGGATAATATTTTTTCACATCAAAATATACTTAATCTGCTTAAAATCCTCTCAAATTTTATTCATTTCTTCCCACATATTGTTCTCTACAATAAGTTAAGGTTATTACACTTCTAAACCCTTAGACTGTATCCATTTTTAAAATCAGCTTATCCTGAGATAAGCTTGATAACTGTAGTGATGATTGAGTACATTCTGAAAGGAAATGACAAAGTGGAACCAAATAATAACATTGTTGGAAACATTCTTCTTGCAGAAAGTTTACCTATTGGCAATGAGTTTTGTGGACCCATAAAATCATGGTCTGTGTTCCTGGCCTCTGGTTCTGGCACAGTTAGAGAGCTCCTAGAGGAGAACAGGAAGAGTTGTCTCTAACTGTCCTATGAGTTTCTCTGTCAGGTCATAATAATTGATTTATTTTCCTCGAATGAGCATAATTCCTGAATTCCCTAGAGACTGAGTGAAACAAAAATAAGCAATAATTTCCTGGAGGATAATCCAATTGCAGGGTGTCATTGAGACTGTGGAGAAAAACCTGGTGTGTGGTCTCACTCACATCTTAACTCAGGAAGCTCCAGGGAACTTGACTGTCTCTCCCCTAAAATTTTGACTGGCCCCTAGAAAGACTTTATCAACCTCCACATGGTGACAGCTACCACATTTATTTTCCTTTCCTGTCTTCTGCTTAGTGTTTCAAGCATAAATTCTTAGCTGTTTGCTGACAGAACCACAGGAAATTAAGCATTTCTTTCATCAATTTGCTCTTTCATACGTTCAAAAATTATAATATATTGAGTGACTCATAATCCAAGCACTGTCGTTGGCTCTTGAGGATGTCAGTGACAAACAGCCAAAGGTATTTGCCGTCACAAAATTTATCTTCTGGCATAGGGTTCGCACAATAAAACTAACAAGTAAGTAAAAACAGACGATTAGAAGGGGATGAGGGCTATGAACAAAGAAACAGTAGAGCCATGCATGGAAGGTTGCTATGCCAGGGGCAGGAAATGGTCACCGCAGGTATCACTGGGAACATAACATCTGAGCAACAATTGCAGGAGGTGAGGACAGTTCATGTAGAATATGGTGATACCTGTGAACAGTTGTGCAAGTCTAAGCTTCTACTCTCAGGTATGTAACTTACCTTTGAGGTTTCTGTTCCAACAATGGCAGGGTTGGTCATTTTAATCAATCACCTGGTGAGTACAAATAAAACAAATGATGAGGTGTTAGATATCTTCAATATCACTTTGGGGCTTACAGGATAATAAAGAATTGCCTCCTCAGAAAGTGTGAGAACCCAGAGAAGTAGACCTAACACTCGAAAATGCTTTTGCCAAGGGAGAATTTGACAAGTGAGAAGAAAGTGTTACCAGTCTGTGCTGTGGATTTAGTGTTCTTTTGGGTTGTAAGGGGCGCAAGTCCAAGCCTAGGGCACATCCAGCACAGAACTCTGATTGATACACCTCACTCACATAGTTCCTCGGGATAAGGGGAAACCTGAAGTAACCCAGCCTGGCACAGATTAGCAGCCCTGGAGGTTTAGGGATCTCAGGCCTTGAACTTGGATGTGATGGGTAAGAACAAACAATCCAAGCCTCTATTATTCCTACCAATAATTATTCAAATACAATAACCAGCATACGCTGAAAAATAATGACTGTCACAAAAGGAATAAGATACCAAACATGAGAGCCAGTTGGAATAGCAGAAAATGGAAACAGAATCATTAAGATTTAAGATATGGGAATTAATAGATACAGATCATAATATTACTTTATTTAAAAAGATAAGAGACAATTTTAAAGCATATACAATCACAGGAAACAAAAAAGCCTAAATAGTATGCAAGACAACCACATAGAACCTCATAAAGGACAAATTCTCCATGCCTGAGGAGTTACACCGGACATCTCCCTTTGGTGAGCGTAGCCGTCACAGGTCTTCACATAGGATCCCAAGTGACAGCACAGACAGAGGCCCCATCCAAGCTTGAAAGTTCATGACCCTAATTGGAATCAATATCTTTTATAACGTCAGGCACAGTTCCTGGCTCCCTGCAAGCGTCCTTTCGAGGATTTTTATCATAAAGTAGCCTGGATTTTATTAAATGATTTTTCTGCATGTGATGAGATTATCATATAGTTTTGGTTTTTAATTCTGTTTAATGTGCTGAATCACACTTATTGATTTGCATATGTTGAACCACCATTGCATCCTTGGAATGAAGCACACTTGATTGTAATAGATATATTTTTAGTAATCTTCTAGATTTGGTTTGCTAGTATTTTGCTGAGGATTTTTATGTCCCTGTTCATGAGGGATATTGGTGTGTAATTTTCTATTTGTGTTGTGTCTTTTCCTGGCTTTAGTATCAGAGGGATACTGGCTTCATAGAATGACTTAGAGAAGATTCCCTCTTTGTCAATGCTATGGAATAGTTTCAGTAGGATAGATGTCAGTTCTTTGTAGGTCTGGTAAGATTTAGCTGTGAATCCATCTGGTCCTCTGCTTTTTTTCCCCAGGAGATTTTTTTTTTTTTTGGAGCAATTTTATGTTCACAACAAAATAGAGAAAAGTACAGAGATTTCCCATATACCCCTGCCCGCCCCCTACATGCATAGCCTCTCTCATTATCAATATTCTCATCAGAGTGGTACATTTGTTACAACTGATGAATCTCCATTGACACATCATAATCACTCAGAGTCCATAATTTACATTAAAGTTCACTCCTGCTGTTTTACATACTGTGAATTATGACAAATATATAATGACATGTATCCATCATTTATATATATGTATAACAGAATATTTTCACTGCCCTAAAAACACTCCATGTTCTAACTATTCATCTCTCCTCCCACTTCCAACCTCTGGCAACCACTGATATTTTTAGTCTCTCCATAGTTTTACTTTTTCTGGAATGTCACATAGTTGTAATCATATAGTATGTAGACTTTTCAGATTGGCTTCTTTCACTTAGTAATATGCATTTAAGCTTCCTCTATGTCTTTTCATGGCTTGGTAGCTGATTTCCACTTAGCACTGGAAACAATATTTGCACAAAAAACATCTGATACAAGACTGCTACCCAAAATATACAAAGCACTCAAAAAACACAATAAAAAGAAAATGAATAATATGATTAAAAATAAGTCAGGAGATTTTTTATTACTATTTCAATCTTACTACTTCTTATTGGTCTTCTCAGGATTTCTATTTCTTCATGATCCAAGGTTGGGAGGTTGTGTGATTCCAAAAATTTCTCCATTTCCTCTAGACTTTCCGGTTTGTGTGTAGAGAGCTTTCCATAATAGTGTTGAATGATACTTCTGTGGTATCAGTGGTAATGTCTCCTGTGTTCACTGCCACTACTTCTGTCACTTCTTTATTTTAGGTACCCAATGCAACGTTCATGGAATATAAATTGGTAAAAGCATAACTCTTTGCAAACATTCAGGGATACTAAGACAGCCTATGGAAAGAACTAGTTTAAAGAATTCCTGGACACTCAGCACTCTGGTGGATGAAATTATTTACCTACGGTTTTTAAAAAGGATGACACCATAGAATTCAGGGGTAGACACCAGTTTTTGTAATGACATAATCAGGCAATGCTCACTCTCATCACTCTGGACCTCTTTTGTTGAGCATTTTAATAAATACATGTATCAACCATTTGTATATCCTCTGCCGTGTAATGTCTTTTGAGGTGTTTTGCCAACTTTATTCTTAGATTGTACTTTTCTTATTCATTAGTTCTGATAATAATCTGTCATGAATCCTTTGACAGATTTGTATATTTTAAAGGTATACTCTCAGTCCCATTCTGAAGTTTGCCCTGTCACTCTCTTAACTGTATGTTTTCATGAACAAAAGATTCTAATTTTAATGAAATCTAATTTAACAATCTTTGCTTTAATGTTTAATGTTGTGCTAACAACTTCAAAAAATCTTTGCCCAATCCAAGGTCACAATGATATTCTTCCCCCTTTCTTCTAAAGGCTTTATGCTTTTGAAATTCAGGGTTGAGCTGAAAATTTTTTTTTTTTTTAACCTATGAATTCGACACAGGCAAGGCCCACAGATCTACTTGCTGTGAGAATGTGTGGGACTATGCGATTTCTCTCTCTGTACCAGCTCCTCCTCTGCTGCTGATTTCTAGGTAAATTCCTTGGAGGCTATTGTTGGGTGAAATGATTTGTTCTTGCATTTGGTTTTCTTCTAAATTTCTGTCTGTCCAGGCAGTCTGCACGGTCATCCAAGGACTGGCTGATTCCTTCTCATCCCTTCAGTCTCCAAGTCTGTGACTGGCCAAAGTACTCACTTGCCCTCAGGTATGCAAACTGCCACAGTGCTTTGCTCGCCTATGTAGATATGAGCTCATCAATGCTTTCATGAATCCTCTATTCTCGGTTCATTGCATATATAAACATGATTTTCACTTTGCCTAGATATTTCTTGCTATATGTGATCAAAGGCTTTTTGTACATCCTTCTATATCTTCATTAAGAGATGCAAGTCCCACTTTGATTAATGTTCATACATCAAGAATTCTTGGAATACATCTAACTTGTGTTGCTTTTTTGTAGATTTTACTATCATTGAATTTGTCTTACTAATGTTTTGTTTAGGATGTTTGCACCTATGTTCATGAGAAAGTTTTACCTGTCATTTTCCACTCTTGAAATGAAATTATCAGGTTGGGCTATAAAAATATAAAAATGACTTGGAAAGGGTTTCTTTGTTATCCTTTCTCAGAAGAAATTTTTACAGGATTGGTGATACTTATGTCCTAAACAGTTGTACGAAATTAACACTGAAGCCTTTTGTGCCTTCTACTTTTGTGTAAAAGTCACTATAGGAGTCATTTTCTTTAATGTGTAAAGGAATATTCAGTTTTTCAATTTCTTTTTGTGTCATTTTTGGGAAGGTGTTCTTAAAAATAGTTTTCCAGATCACTTCTATTTCAAAGTCATATCTTCTTATTTTTATTTTCGGTAAGATCTGTAATGTTATCACTTCATTCCTGATGTTGTAATTTCTGTATTTTTTTAGGTCTTATTAGAGTATTGGAGGTATATCAATTTTACTAGTATTTTCAAAGAATAAATTTTTTTATTTGTGCTTTTCTGTGTTGTATATCAATTTTCTATTTCTTAAGTTTTTATTTATTTTTATTATTTTCTTTATTTACTTGGGTTTAATTTAGTATTCGTTTTTTTATTTCAGAATATTATGGGGGTACAAATGCTTTGGTTACATAGACTGTCTTTGCACCACCCAAGTCAGAGCTACAAGCATGCCCAACCCTCAGACATTTCATACTGGACACATTAGGTTTGAATTTTCCCAAACCATCTTCCCCCCTCCCACCTGCCTGACACCTGATAAATGTTACTTCCATACGTGCACATAAGTGTTGATCTATTAGTACCAATTTAGTGGTGAGTACATGTGGTGCTTGTTTTTCCATTCTTGTGATACTTTACTTAGAAGAATAGGCTCTAGCTCCATCCAGGATAATACAAGAGGTGCTAGTTCACCATTTTATTTTATGGCTGAGTAGTACTACGTGGAATACATATATTTTAACTGTTTTCATATATGATTTTGGCCATCATTGTCCCCTGCTCCTCCTCCTACTCCCCCTCCTCCTTATCTTCTCGTCTTCTTGAACTTTTAAACTGTTCCATTGTCTTTGCCTTCTGTTGTTTTTTTATGAGAAGTCAGCAGTTATTCTTATCCTTGATTTTCTATAGGAAACATTTTTTTTCTACAGGTGCTTCAAAATTTTCTCTTTATTTCTGGTTTTCAGTAGCTTACTATGATAAGCCATTATAAATATATACATATATATGTGTATATATATATATACACACATATGTGTGTGTACATATACACATGTGTATGTGTGTGTATATATATATTTGCATGGTTTTTATTAACCTTTAAAATGTGGATTGGTGTTTTTAATCAATTTTGTGCAAATTTTATTCTTCTTCGTCAAATATTTTTATAGGTCTATTCTTTTTCTTATCTCCTGGGAATTCCAAATATTCATGTGTTAAATTATATGATATTGTCTTATCATTCCCTCACATTATTCTAATTTTTAATTTTGTTTTTACTTCTCAGCTTCCATAATGTCTAATAACCTGTTTTCTAATTAATTATTTCTTTTGTGTTCAATAGTCTGTTATGCCTATACAATGTATTTTTATTTTACATATTTAATTTTTAGTTTTGGGGTATCCATTTTGTTCTTTTTTGAGTTCTACTGTTTTCCTAAATTTCTCTTCAATTTCCCCAATTATGTCCATATTTTCTTTAAATTAATTAATATATTTATATTTATTTTAAAATGTTTTTCCACTAATTCAGAAACATGAACATCTGTGCACATCTGCCACTTGCTGTTTTCTAAATTTTTAAAATAATATACCACATATGCGAAAAACTATAAGTGACATACAGGTTTCTCCCTTTCCCAGATAATGTCAGCCTTTTTTACTCCGTCTAGCATTTACAGTGAAATTATGTGTTGCATTTTTTTTTTTTTTTTTTTTTTTGAGACAGAGTGGGTGTCACCACAGCTCACTGCAACCTCAAACTCCTGGGCTTAAGCAATCCTATTGCATCAGCTCCCCCAAGTAGCTGGGACTAGTGGTGTGCACCTCGACACCTGTGTAATTTTTCTATTTTTGGTAAAGACAGGGTCTTACTCTTGCTCAGCCTGCTCTCACGCTCTTGAGCTCAAGTGATCCTCCTGCCTCCCAGAATGCTAGAATCACAGGCATGAGCCACCCACCAGCCTTTCCTTTTAAATCCCTCCTCCACTGCCACTTTCTTTGCAAACTCCCAGGAGTGTTTAAGATGGAGAATTCTTGAACAATTTATTTTCCAGTTAGAGTCTCTTCCAAAGTCTACCAGCCCACACTGTCATTACATTCTTGGATGATTTTCTTTTCTGATTCTTGCAAAGTTCCTGTCTATGGCAAACCTGTTCTTCTACCAATCACATCAAGACTAGGTGCTTGCTCCTGAATGTAGGTGCTGCTACAGCTCTGTTACATACTCCTTCCTCTTGGGAATTTAGTTAATCAGTTTTCTCTCTCTCATCCAGTACTCTTTGATAGCCCTACACAAAACAATGCTTTTTACTTTATCAACTTTTTTCTCACCACATGGGTATGAAATTTTATTTCCTTCTAACATACTAACCAGAAATACAGTTAATACATTGTTTTTATAATAGTTTGAAATATGTTTTAATATAGGTTAAGTTACCACCTCACAATGCTTCACTGGTAAGATTTTTTGGCAATACTTTCACAGTTATTCTTTCATTTTAAATTTTAATTCAGCTTGTACAATGCTTCAACCAAAAAAATGCTCAAGATTCTCAGTGGATTTATATTAATTATAGAAATTGATTTAGAGAGTATTAATATCTACACAATTAAATCTTTCTATCTGATATGTTTATTTATTCATGTTTTGCTTTTGGAAAGGTTTTGTATTTTCCTTTATTTCTAAACATTTAACAAATTTGCAGTTATAAAGATAAGATTTAAAATTTCATTTTCTAGCTGGGTATTGGTAGAATGGAAGAAAGAAATAATTTGGCGTCATAATTTATATTCAGTCACATTATTAAACTTTCTAAATGTTTTACATACACCTGCACATGCAGACATGTAACATTATCTTCACATCATTTAATCCTTACAATCCTATGAGACTGGTATAAATATAATATACAATTCTGAATTAAGAAACATTAGGCTTGAAGAGGTTAAGAAACTTATTCAAAGTCACAGCCACATCTCTTTCCAAAGCCTAAAAACCACTGGGACAAACTTTCTCCAGCAGAAATACCTGCACGTGAGCAGTAAGGTGTGATCAGAGTCACTTCCTGCATGCTTTATATTTTCTCGCATAACCTCGCCATCAACTGAAACATTTTTAATGATTTGCACATGTGAGTCACTCATAGCTTATTATATCTTCTGATAGTCAATTTTGAGTAAACGTTTTGCAGTATGTTGAAGGAGTTGTGTAGTAAGTGTACAGGTGGAAAGAGATATCTGAATGAGGGCACTCCTTCCAGTGACCTAACTGGGATGAAATTATGGCTGCACACTTCTTTACCGAGGTTATTTTGTCCCAAGGAAACACCTGCAACACACTTCTAGAAAGCCTTTAAAGTACTATACCTTCTTTCCCTTTGCACAGCCACTTCTGAGACTACTTAAATTGTGATGTGTATAATCACACTGGAACTCCTGCAATAGATGCAGAAATGTTCTTCCTGCTACCTTCTTCTTTACTTTTAGAACTTGAAAATATTTTTAACATTACAAAAGGAATTTAAGTTTTTAAGTGAATTTTAAAAATACATAGATGCACAAGACAATAAGCATGTAAAAAAAATTAAAAACCTCAGAGTGCTACATATCTCCCATTGGTCTTCCCAGATCTGCTTTCTACCCATTTCCACCTTGACATAATCCCAAGAGACTGACCTGTATGGACTGTATCAACACACTCCCTTGCATGTGGCTTCTGGGAAACACTGGCACAGGACACTGAGGTTTGGGTATTTCCCTGGCTCTTCCCCCCTGGGTCAGGTGTTGCTGATGTTCCACCAAATGCCTCAGCTCCTGACAGCTGGTTCTCTTACCACAGCTCTGCAAGGTCCAGTAACTGCCCACACCTTTTGCCCCTTCAGGTATTGAGCTGATCACTATCCCTGGGTGCAGCATTATCCTTGAAGCTTTTCCTAAACTCTGCCCACAACTTTGCAAACAGTTCCTTTGTTAAATTCCCCTCAATAATCGAGACTGTGTTACCAATTTCCTTCAGTTGCCCTGAATGATAATATAGACCATTTTCTACAATTTATCTCCTGCTAACAACTTGATATTTATTCTCCCAGACATGTATTTTTTTGAAAAAACAAAGTTTTATTTTTATAAAATTAAAATCATACTATAAACATAATACATAGTTTATAACCTGATTTTACAGTCAATAAATTATAGACACTGAACGTAATGCAGTTGAAATTATTCATGTCTAAATTCATTAGACTGACTTATAGAGAATTCTCCACTGTAAGCATAACTGTTTTCCAATATTATAATCCTTTATTCTCATATATTCATGTAGCAAAAGGACACAGCTAAAGTGAGTTACTCATTGTTCCTGAAATATCCTCTTCAGTTTACTGCCTCATAGCCTACCCTTTTGCTGAAATTATTTTTCACCTACCAGCTAAGTATTCCCATGTGGCTTCAATTTTACCGTTCTGAAACTGCTCTTGCTAAATTACCTAGAGTTGCCACATTGCCAAATCTCAGATGGATTACACAAGTACCCACACTTTCTCATCTTGAATCACTTTCATTTTTGTATTCTGCAAACTTACATTCCTGGTTTGGATTTCATCCTTCCTCTCTTGCCTGTTTGTGTTAATCTTTGCTAGATTTTGCAACTCTGCCAGACCTTTAAGTGATGGACTATCTCCCGTAGTTTATCCTGTATATCTTTATGTTTACAGCCACGTATGGGTCTCATGCAATTTCTTCAATTAAAATACAACTTAAATATTGTTTACTCTTTAATTTATACATTCAACTCTGATTCTTCTCTGAGCTAAAAGACTTCTATATTCAACAGTACTAGGCAGGGAGTGTTTGAAAAACACTGAGGAAAATATTTTTGTGTGCACATATGTTTTAATTCTCTTGGGTATCCATCTAGAAATGGAATTGCTGAGTGAGAGGGGAACTGTATTTTTAATAGTTTGAGAAACTATAAGACAGTTTTCCAAAATGATTGCAGCATTTTACATTCCCTCCAGCAGTGTGAGAGGGCTCCAATTTTCCATCTTCTCACCAAAACTTTTTTGTTGTTTTACTTATTTATTTTAACAATAAAAGTGGGGGTAAAGTATCCCATTGAGGTTTTATCTGAGTTTCTCTGGTGACTCTCACAATATTTTTGAAGAAAATATATCAGCTTGTACTATAAGGGACAGGGACAGTGCAAAGTGAAATGTCTGTGGACTCTTAGCCTAGACTGGTCAGGAAATATGACAAGAAAACTACTCAGCTATAACATGGGAAATATTGTTCTGGAAAAGGAAAGGTGATTCAGATAGTCCAGTAGGTAGAGCCAAGATACAGATAGCAAACTTAACGTAGAGTAGAACTAGGCCCGATAAAGTAAATAGGAATTTGTATCCAGTTGGATTTTGGCAATGTTATAGGCCGGTGATTGCTATGTGACTGCTATATTCACACTTTATAAACAAAAGTGTTTATAGAAGTTTTCTTACCCCTCTATCAACAATGTCTTTTAGACATAAAGGGAGCAAAGAAGTTGTCTCTTTAGCTCCCATGTCTTCAAATGAAATTATGACAAATGACTACCTTTGAAAGAAATATGAATACACTTTAGAATTTTCAGCAGATTATATATTTTTTCTTAATTATAAATTTAACTTAATTTTATTACAGATAACTATGAGCCTGTGATTTACTATTTGATATCTAAAAATCCACCGAGTACTAAAAAAACGCTGTACACTGGATAATGATATTGGTCAGCTATACTGTGACCACAGAAAATTTCCCTTTATGACTGTATCTATGGGACATTATTGTATCAAATCCCACAAAAATAACAGGTATCATTAAGAAAATATGTTTCTTCCAAGCTTTCTCTTCAGAGCCCCCTTGATCTCCTTGTTCCTGAGACTGTAGATGAGGGGGTTCAACATGGGGATCATCACCATGTAGAACACAGACACCACCTTGTTCTGGTCAGTCGAGTAGCTGGACTTGGGCATCACATAAATGAATGTGATGGTCCCATAGAACAGAGTGACCGCAGTGAGGTGGGAGGTGCAGGTGGAGAAGGCCTTGTGGCCCCCCTCGCTGGAGCGCATCTTCAGGATGGTGATGAGGATGTAGATGTAGGAGACGGCTATGACAAACACAGTGACCACAATGACGGAGCCAGCAGTAAATGAGGGAACAGCTGCGGGGACACTGGTATCAAAACAGGAGAGTTCAATTAAGGGAGCAAAATCACAGAAAAAATGATTGACTTGATTTGGGCCACAGAATGATAAAGAAAAGAAAGAAAAAATAAAAGAGCAAGCATTAAGAAAACCACCTATATAAGCCACTACGAGTAACTGGACACAGACTTGTGTGGACATTTTGGTTGAATAAAGCAGTGGGTTGCAGATTGCCACAAAGCGGTCATAAGCCATGGCAGCCAGAAGGAAGCATTCAGCTGTCCCAAAGAAAACAACTGAAAAAAGCTGGAAGGCACATCCAAGGTAGGAGATTGTATTTGTCTCCACCAGGAAGTTTACAAGCATGTTGGGGGTGACAGAAGATGAATAGCCTATGTCAGCAGAAGCCAAGTGGCTCAGAAAAAAATACATAGGATGATGGAGCTGAGAGGAGATTCTGATTAGAATGATTGTGCTGAGGTTGCCAGATATGGTCACCAGGTAAATACATAGCATGAGTATGAAGAGGATGACTCGAAGTACTGGATCATGTGTTAAGCCCAATAAAATGAACCTGGTCACCGCAGTGTGGTTCCCGTCTACCCAGGACTCCATGAGACAGTGTAGGTGCTCCCAAAATGAACCTTTGATGAGAAGGGTACACTAGTTATAAATTTGTAGGTTTCATTTTTATTATTACTCATGGTCACTATAAAGATATTCAGGCACCAGTATATTTTTACATGAAATGATGACTCTGTCTATGCCTTGAAAATTATTTTTATCAGGAACACCAGAAAAATTTCTTTCAAATAATGTCCTTTTCTTGTCATATTGTTTCCAAAAGGCAGTTAAAGTGGCTTTAAATTCAAAGAATAAAATATATAAGACAGATAAGAATAACAAAAAGATTGGTGATTATATAAAAAAATAAAAATGCGCACACAGTTTTAAAATAAAGATGAGTAATAGCTAACATTTATTACATGCTTACTAAATGTTAAGCCTGGGGTTAAGAATTTTGTGTATATAGTCTAGTTCATTTTCCAGAAAATAATATTAGCTTCCTTATTATTCTCTAGATGCATAAACTGAATCTGAAAGGGATTATGTTACTTGTATGAGGTTACATAGCAAGTGGTGGAGTCACAAGATAAACACCAAGAAACCTGACTGCTTATTCCTTTAGTAACTACACAGGAAATAAAGTTAAATGATACCATGAGATCCAACAAACCTGGCAATGAGTGGATAACAGTTTATCCTTTAGGTCTTCTGGAATGTAATGTGTAAAAGAGGCAATTGGTTAGTAACATATTTCACAATATCTATCAGTTAAACAAGAACATTTTTTAAAAAGAAGAAATATAGTTGTTTTTTAGTCTATTACCAGAAAGGAATTTCAAATTACTATTATGAATAAGGTCACTTATTGTAAATTTATTGGATATCTTTAAAATATTTATAATTAAATATATTATTATTTTATTTTTTCAAGTAGTTTGAGATTTCAATGTAATCAATATGCAAAAAACATGATTAATATTTATCACATGATAAAAATACATTTAATCAAATCAAATAACTTCCTGCTGTAACAATGTTTTCTAATTGGGGTTTTGCAGAATGAATAATAGCGTTTTCAACATGATATAAAACTGAATAGTATAGACTAAAATTGAAGAAGGATCACGCAGCTAGCAGCCAGGTTGACCCTAATCTCCTAGTTTTCTAACTTTATGTCCCAAGCTTTGTCTAATATGTGTTCCTTCTAAGCTAAAAGCATTTGGCTCCATAAGCAAAGTAAGTCTTTCTGCAAATATTTACATCATTTTCACATTTTTAATCTATAATTAAAATCTTTGTCATATCTGTAAGTGCCCAAAGTGTCTGAAAGATAGTGAGTTTATTAGCATTTTGGCAGAGTGCTGAGTTTGAACAGTGCTGAAAAACCATCTGAGTTTCTGTCCTACGGGTAGATAAACATGGATTCCTGGTGACTTGGATTATGCCTATTTCTTCACATGAAACTGATGGTGGAAACTGAGTAATTCAGCCAAAGTTGCTCAGTAGCTGATTGCTTGATCACATCTGCCATGTTTCTGCACTGTGACTGGTGAGTACAGATCTAAAGTGTTCTCAAAGGGTAAATGAAAATCAATACATCAGATTCATTAACAAAAGCCAACGTCTTACCTCTTCTAATGAGAACTCATTCATCTTTCAGTAACAACTCAAAGTCATAGTGGTTATATAGGTATCTTTCAGTTTTGTTTTCCTTTGAGGAAAAATCTCTGAAGACTCTAGAGATGCAATTGTGAATTCAAAGGCACCATGGAGCATCATTATTTTCTGTAGTGGAAATTGAGCAATTCAATTCAGACACAAAAACAACTAATCTTTCCAGATTCTGTCAATTCTCAAGTGGTCAATTTATTCTTTTGTTTCTTATCTAGGTGTTCATGCATAGTTCTATAACCTTTGTTTAATAATTTTTAAAGTATATAATATAATAAATTCTTATAAATGAATGTAGGTTCCAAGTTTACTATGATATTTCAGATTAAGAAATATTCAGTACTGAAGTGGGGAATGGGGGGAGGGGATGGGTGTATACCTACATGATGAGTGCGTTGCATATTTTCTGGAGAATGGTCACACTTGAATGTCCTGACTGAGGCGGATGGGGGGTGGGGGGAGGGGATGGGGGTATAACTACATGATGAGTGCAATGCGCACTGTCTGGGGAATGGACATGCTTGAAGCTCTGACTCGGGGGGATGGGTGGTATATGGGCAATATATATAACCTGAACTTTTGTACCCCCATAATGAGCTGAAATAAAAAAAAAATATTCAGTACTAAATTTCAGATACAAAATGCTAACCTTAGCTTTTTCCATTTAATATTGTTTATTGATAAGTATTTTATATTGATATATATAAGACATGTCAGTAAATACCTTGAAAGGATATGAGGTATAGCTTGAGGTAAAGTTTAATTTTATTTTAATTTTTTTTATTTCAGAATATTACAGGGGTACAAATGTTTAGGTTACATATATTGTCTTTGTCCCACTCCAGTAAGAGCTGCAAGCATGCTCAAACCCATTAGGTGTGAATATACTCATCCCCTCTTCCCCCCTCCCACCTGTCTGACACTTCAAAAATGCTACCACCATTTTGTGCACTTAAGTGTTGATCAGTTAGTACGAATTTAATGGTGAGTATATGTGGTGCTTGTTTTTCCCTTTTTGTGGTACTTCACTTACTACAATGGGCTCCAGGTCTATCCGGGATAATACAAGAGGTGCTAGATCACCATTGTTTTTTGTGGCTCAGTAAAACCCCATGGTATACATATCCCACATTTTATTAATCCACTCATGTATTGTTGGGCACTTGCGTTGTTTCCACATCTTTGCAATTGTGAATTGTGCTGCTATAAACATTTGAGTGAAGATGTCTTTTTTATAGAATGTCTTTTTTTTTCTTTGGGTAGATGTCCAGTAATGGGATTGCAGGATCAAACGGTATTTCTACTTGTAGCTCTTTGAGGTATCTCTATGTTACTTTCCACCAAGGTTGTACTAGTTTGCAGTCCCACTGGCAGTTTATGGGAGTTCCTATCTCTCCGCATCCACACCAACATTTATTCTTTGGGGACTTTTTAATAAAGGCCATTCCCACTGGAATTAAGTAATATCTCATTGCAGTTTTGATTTGCATTTCCCTGATGGTTAGAGATGTTGAGCATTTTTTCATGTTTGTTGGCCATTATCTGTCTTCTTTTGAAAAGTTTCTGTTCATGTCTTTTGCCCACTTGTTGACAGGGTTGTTTGATTTTTTTTCCTGTTGATATTCCTGAGTTCTATGCAGATTCTAGTTATCAGCCCTTTCTCAGATGTGTAGCTTGTAAATATTTTCTCCCATTCTGTAGGTTGTCTGTTTGCTCTCATGATAGTTTCATTGGCTGTGCAGAAGCTTTTTAACTTGCTCAGTTCCCATTTATTTATTTTTGTTGTTGCTGTGATTGTCTTTGGGGGCTTCTTCATATTCTTTCATCGTAAATTTTAATTCGGCTTGCACAATGCTTCAACCAAAAAAATGATTGAGATTCTCAATAGATGTATATTTAGTGGTAGAAATTAATTTAGAGAATATTAATATTTATAAAAAATTGAATCTCCCTGTCTGATATGTTTATTTATTTATGCCTTGCTTTTGCAAAGATTTTTGTATCTTCTTTTATTTCTAAAAATGTAATAGATTTTTAGGTATAGAAGCATTTTAAAATTTCTTTTTCTAGCTGGGCATATGAAGTAATTTTGGAGTCTTAATTTATATTCATTCACTTTATTAAACTTTCTAAATGTTTTATACACACGTGCACATACACATATGTAATATTACCTTCATATCATTTAATCCTCACAAGGCTATGTGATTTTTATAAATATAATATACAGTATTGAATTAAGAAACATTTGACTTGAAGAGGTTAAGAAACTTATTCAAAGTTACTGCCATACCTCTTTCTAAAGCCTGAAAACCACTGGGACAAACTTTCTCCTGTAGAAATACCTGCATGGGAGGAGTAAGGTATAATCAGAGTCACTTCCTGCACACTATATTTTCTCAGAAACCTCACAATCAACTGAAACATTTTTAATGGTTTGCACATGTGAGTCAATTATAGCTTATTATAGCTTCTGATAGTCAATTTTGAGTAAACATTTTGCAGTATGTTGAAGGAGTTGTGTAGTAAGTGTTCAGGTGGAAAGAGATATCTGAATGAGGGCACTTCTCCCAGTGACCTAACTGCAGTGAAATTATGGCTGCACACTTCTTTACTGAGGTTATTTTATCCCAAGGAAATGCCTGCAACACAGTGTAATGGCATTCCAGTATTATACCTCCTTTCCATTTGCAGGGCTACTTCTGACATTACTTAAATTTTCGTGTATATAATCCACTTGGAAATCCCGCAGTAGATGCAGAAATATTCTTCCTGCTTCCTTCTTCTTTAGTTTCAGAACTTGAAAATATTTTTAGCATTAGAAAAGGAATTCAAGTTTTTATGTACATTTAATAAATACATACATACACAGACAATAAGTATGGAAAAGAGGTAAAAACCTAAGAGTGGTAGATAGCTGCTGTTTGTCTTCCCACATGCAGTTTCTACCCATTTCTACCTTGATATAATCCCAAGAGACTGATCTGTATGGACTGTATGAACAGCCTCCCTTGCCTGTGGCTTCTGGGAAACGCTGGCAGAGGAGTCTGAGATTTGGGTACTTCCCTGGCTCTTTCCTTCCTGGGTCACATGAGTTGGCTGGCGATGGTCCACCAAATGCCTCAGGTCCTGTCAGGTGGTTCTCTTACCACAGCTCTCCAAGGTCCAGTAACTGCCCACACCTTTTGCCCCTTCAGGTGTTGAGCTGATCACTATCCCTGAGTGCAGTGTTACCCTTGAAGCTTTTCCTAAACTCTGCCCACAACTTTGCAAATAGTTCCTTTGTTAAATTCCCCTCAATTATCCAGGCTGAGTCATCTATTTCCTCTGGTTACTCTAAATAATATATAGACCATTTTCTACAAATATCTCTTGCTAACACCTTTATATTTATTTTCTCAAATATTTTTTATAAGGACAAACTTTTATTTTTACAAAATTTAAATCATACTATAAATATAAATATATAGTTTATAACTTGAATTTACAATCAATAAATTATAGATACCAATTGAATGTAATGTAGTTTAAATTATTTAACTCTAAATTTGTTAAAGTGACTTGTGGAGAATTCCCCAGTGTATCCATAACTGTTTTCCAACATTATCATCTTCTATTCTCCTACATTTACTTAGCGAAATGACCCAGCGAAAGTGACTTACCCATGGCTCCTGAAATGTCCTCCCACTTTCCTGCCTACTCTTTTGCTGAAATTATTTTTCACCTACCAGTTACATATCAAGTACATGTCCATCTGGCTTCAACTTCCCCACTCTGAAACTGCTCTTGCTAAATTGTCTACAGTCACCACATTGCCAAATATCAGAAGCATTAAACAAGTGCCCACACTCTCCCATCTTGACTCACTTTCCTTTTTTGTACTTTACAAACTTACATTCCTGGTTTGGGCTTCTTCCCACGTGTCTGGTCCATTTATGTTCATCTTTGCTGCAGATTGAAACTCTACCAGACCTTTAAATGATGGGCTATCCCGTAGTTTATCCAATATATCCTTATGTTTACAGCCACTTACAGGCCTCATGCAATTTCATCAATTTAAATACTACTTCAATATTGTTCACTCTCTAATTTATATGTCCAACCCTGATTTATTCTGTGAGCTAAAATACTTCTCTGTTCAACAGTAGTAGGCAGTGAGTGACTGAGGAACAGTGAGGAAAATATTTTTGTGTGGACATATGTTTTTATTCTCTTGGGTATCTATGTAGAAGTGGAATTGCTGGATCATACAGTAACTCTATTTTTAATCATTCAAGAAACTGCAAGACTGTTTTTAAAATGATTACACCATTTTACATTTCCTTCAGCAGTATAACAGGGCTCCAATGTTCCACATTCTCACCAACACTTTCTATTGTCTTACTTTTTGATTCTAACCGTACAAGTGGGTGTAAAGCAGTATCTCATTGAGGTTTATTTGCATTTCTCTGTGGACTCTCAGAAAGTTTTTAAAGAAAATACATCCGCTTGTACTGAAAGAGACAGGGTCAGTGCAAAGTGAAAGGTCTGTGGACTCTTAGCCTACAATGGTCAGGAAATAGGCCAAGAAAACCACTCAGCTATAACATGGGCAATATGTTTTCAGAAAAGGATGGATGAACCAGAGGATAGAACCAAAGACCAGAAGGCAGAGCTTACAGCCACAGAGCTGTGTAACAGGGAGTAACACTGGGCCCTAATGAAAGAAATCAAAATTGTGGGCCAAGGGCAGCGACTCATGCCTGTAATCCTAGCACTCTCGGAGGCTGAGGTGGGAGGATCCCTTGAACTCAGGAGTTTGAGACCAGCGTGAGCGAGAGTGAGACCCGTCTCTACTAAAAAAACAGAAAAATTAGCCAGATGTCATGGTGCCTGGCAGTAGTCCCACCTACTCAGGACTGAGGCAAGAGGATCACTTGAGCCCTGGAGGTTGAGGTTGCAGTGAGCTAAGATGATGCCACTGCACTCTACCTGGGGTGACAGAGTGAGACACTGTCTCAAAAAAAAAGAAATGAAAAGAAAATGGAAATTGTGTCCAGCTGCATTCAACTGTCCTAAAGAAAGCAGCTGAACTTGGCTGGATGGCACATCCAAGGTGTCTGTATTTCTATTCTCACAAAGTTTACAAGCATGTTGGGTGTGACAGAAGATGAATAGCCCATGTCAATATAATATATAAAATATATTCTGTTTGATATATTTTAATCACATACACTCAATTTCCTTTTACTATGTCATTTATGGGACATTACTATAAAAATTCCTACAAAATAAAAGATGTCACTAAGAAAATATGTTTCTTCCAAGCTCTCTCTTCAGAGCCCCCTTGATCTCCTTGTTCCTGAGACTGTAGATGAGGGGGTTCAACATGGGGATCACCACCATGTAGAACACAGACACTACCTTGTTCTGGTCAGTCGAGTAGCTGGACTTGGGCATCACATAAATGAATGTGATGGTCCCATAAAACAGAGTGACCGCAGTGAGGTGGGAGGTGCAGGTGGAGAAGGCCTTGTGGCGCCCCTCGCTGGAGCGCATCTTCAGGATGGTGATGAGGATGTAGATGTAGGAGACGGCTATGACAAACACAGTGATGACAATGATGGAGCCAGCAGTAAATGAGGGAACAGCTGCGGGGACACTGGTATCAAAACAGGAGAGTTCAATTAAGGGAGCAAAATCACAGAAAAAATGATTGACTTGATTTGGGCCACAGAACGATAAAGAAAATAAGGAAAAGGTAAACGAGCAAGCGTTAAGAAAACAACCCATGTAAGCCACTACGAGTAACTGCACACAGATTTGTGTGGACATTTTGGTTGAATAAAGCAGCGGGTTGCAGATTGCCACAAAGCGGTCATAAGCCATGGCAGCCAGAAGGAAGCATTCAGCTGTCCCAAAGAAAGCAACTGAAAAAAGCTGGATGCCACATCCAAGGTAGGAGATTGTATTTCTCTCTACTAGGAAGTTTACAAGCATGTTAGGGGTGACGGAAGACGAAGAGCCTATGTCAGCAGAAGCCAAGTGGCTCAGAAAAAAATACATAGGATGATGGAGCTGAGAGGAGATTCTGATTAGAATGATTGTGCTGAGGTTGCCAGAGATGGTCACCAGGTAGATGCACAGGATGATGACAAAAAGGACAGCACAAAGGACTGGATCATCTGTTAAGCCCAATAGAATGAACTCCCTCACAGCAGTGTGGTTCCCATCCACCCAGGAATCCATGAGACAAGGTAGCTGCTGCCAAAACGAACCTGTGACAAGAATGATACAGTATTTATAAATTTTCTGTTTTCATTTTTATTAGTACACATGGGAAGTCTCCATAGAGATATTCAAGTACCAGTACATTTATACCTGAAACTGTGAGTCTGTCTGTGCTTTGAAAATTATTTTTATCATGAACACCAGAAAAACTTCCTTCAAATAATAATGTCCTTCTCTCGTCATATTGTTTCCAAAAAGGCAGTTAAAATGGCTTTAAATTCAAAGTATAAAAAATGAAAGACAGAAGAGAATAACAAAAAAGATTGATAAGTATACCAATAAAAGAAAAATATACATATAGTGTTTTTAAATAAAGACTTGAGTAATAGCTAACATTTTTTACATGCCTACTAAATGTTAAGCACAGGGCTAAGAAATTTGTATCCATAGTCTCGTTCAATTTCCATAGAATAATATTAGGTTCATTATTATTTTATAGATGCATAAACTGAGTGTGAAAGATGTTATGAAACTTGTATAAGGTAACATAGCAAGCAGTAGAGTCAGAACATAAATATCAGGAAGTGTGACTGCTCATTCCTTTAGTAACTACACAACAAGTAAAGTGAAATAATACCATGAAGTCCAACACACCTGGCAACGAGTGGATAACAGTTTATCCTTTATGCCTTCTGGCATCTAATGTGTAAAACAGGCACTTGGTTAGTAACATGTTTCACAATATCTATCAGTTAAATAGGAGCATTTTTAAAAAGGAAGAAATAAAATTGTTTTTGACTCTATTACCAGAAAGGAAATTCAAATTACTATTACGAATGAGGTCATTTATTGTAAATTTATTAAATATCTTTAAAATATTTATAATTAAATATGTTATTGTTTTATTTTTCAAATAATTTGAAATATCAATGTAATCACTATGTGAAAATGTGATTAATATTCAGAACATAATTAAAATATATTTATTTGAATAAATCACATAACTTCCTACTGTAACAATGTTTTCCACTTGGAATTGTGCAGAATGAATAATATTATTTTCAGCATAATATATAGCTGAATAAAGTATAGCCTGAAACCTGAAGAAGGATCATCCAACTAGTGACTAGGTTGATGCTTATCTCCAAGGTTTCTGACTCTATGTCCCAAGCTGTGTCTAATATATTGTTGCTTTGAAGCTAAAAGCATTTGGGTCCATAATCAAAGTAAGCCTTTATGCAAATATTTCCATCATCTTTACATTTTTAAATCTTTAAGTAAAATCTTTATAATATCCATAAGTGCCCAAAGTGTCTCAAAGCTAGTGAGCTTATTAACATTATTGCAGAGTGTCCAGTTTGAACAGTAGTGAAAGACCATCTGAGTTTCTGTCCTGTGGGTAGATAAACAGGGAATCCTGGTGACTTGGATTATGCCTGTTTCTTCACATGAAACTGATGATGGAAACAGCAGTTCAGCCAAAGTTGCTCAGTAGCTGATTGCTTGATCACATCTGCCCTGTTTCTGCACTGTGGCTTGTGAGTACAGATCTAAAGTGTTCTCAATGGGTAAATGAAAATCAGTACATCAGATTCATTAACAAAAGCCATCTTACCTCTTGCAATGAGAACTCATCCGTCTTTCAGTAACAAACTAAAGTCATAGTGGTTATATAGGTATTTTTCATTTTTGTTTTCCTTTAAGGAAAATTCTCTAAAGACTCTAGAGATTCAAATGTGAATTCAAAGGCACCGTGGAGTCATTATTTTTTGTAGTGGAAATTGAGCAGTTCAATTCAGACACAAAAACAACTAATCTTTCCGGATTCTGTCAATTCTCCAGTGGTCAATTTATTCTTTTGTTTCTACCTAGGTGTTCATGCATAGTTCTATAACCTTTGTTTAATAATTATTGGAGAATATAATCTGATAATTTCTTATAAAAATATAGGTTCCAAGTTTGCTATGATATTTTGGAATAAGAAATATTCAGTACTAAATTTCAGGTATAAAATGTTAACCTTAGCTTTTTCCATTCAATATTGTTTATTGATAAGTATTGTGTATTGATATCTAGAAAAGATATCATTAAGCGCTATGAGGCAATATGAAGTGTAGCTTGAGGTTAAAGTTAAATTTTAAATAACAAAAATTTTAAAGACAGATATATTAATTATCAGAGCCAAAGTAAGAAAATAAATCCCTTAAAAGTTGTACAAAGAAGATCATATTAGAGATAGCTCACCATTTTTATGGCTGAGTAGTACTCCATAGTATACATATGCCACATTTCATTAATCCACTCATGTATTCATGGGCACTGGGGTTTGAGCCCATTATTCTAAGTGAAGTATTGCAAGAATGGAAAAGCAAACACCAAATGTACTCACTATTAAATTGGTACTAATTGATCAACACTTATGTGCACATATGGAAGTAACATTCATCAGGTGTCAGGAAGGCATAGATAAATTCACGCTTAACAGTTGAGGTGCATCTGGGGGCTGGGCATGCATGTAACTCTGACTTGGGTGGTGCAAAGGCAATTTATGTAACCAAAGTGTTTGTACCCCATATTATTCTGAGATAAAAAAAATAGTTGAAATTAAAATACAAGTATTTTTATGAAATATAAATTTTTATGAAAATACCTGTATTCCACCAACATCCCCTATACTGTATGGCACTACTAAAGAGGTAACACTTTGAGGCATCGACAGTGAGGTACTATTTATATCTGGAAGTCATCCAAACCTCCTTTTAATTTCAACTACTTTTTTTTATCTCAGAATATTACGGGGTACACTTTGGTTACATAAATTTTCAAACCAAAGACTCTGTTCTACCCTAATTCTCTTGCTAATCCTAATTTTAGAATCTCCTCTATGATCCCTTGAAGCCCTTGTTTTGAGGAAGTGGCTTTACCACCACTAAGATAATTAGAACCAACATTCATTCAAAGTTCACTTTATGCCAAAAACTGTGCTTAACAGTTTGCATTCCTTTAATCCTCACAAAAATTTTATGAGGTAGGTGATTTTATTGTCCTCATTTTTCAGATGAGAGAACTGAGACTGAGGAGTTCAAGCAACTTGTGCTGGGTGATTCCTGCCCACATTGTCAGTTTCCTGCTTCCAGTGCTAACCACTAGCCTCTCCACTTTAATGCCCCACTCCTTCTCTGGAGAATAAGACCTTCTGCCTTCTGGGAAGCCCTTAGCAGTCTGCTTCATCCACATGAAAGATATCCCAGATATGAGGCCGTGAAGACTCCCAAGGGCAACCCCAAAAATGGAAGCTGGGATTCAGTGCACACACATTCTTCCCCCATATTTCAGATGGACAATCTGGAAAGAAACTTCGGGGTTTCTCACATGTCCTGGTAGAATCAAGGCACTGTTGTTATAACAGTGACCTTGATCATAGAACCAGGAAGCAGGACATCCAGGGGAAAATGGGAATTTCTTTTTTGTAGGATGCATGAAGAGAATCTAAAATGGTAAATTCCTGGTTTAATATAAAAAATATATATTTCTAGAGATCTATTGTACATCATGGTGACTATAGTTAATAATAATACATTATATACTTGAAAATTGCTAAAAGAGTAGAATATATGATCACAAAAATATGAGCATGTCAAGTAATGGATATTTGATTCACTTGGTTTCAGCATGTATACATATATCAAAACAACACATTACACCGGATAAACATACAAAATTTTTATTTGTCATTTATATCTTAACACATCTAAAAAATATTGTATTTCTCTTAATTACATTAAAATTAATAGAACTTACCAAATAACTTTTAACATTGAGTTATGGGATCTCTATATATAGATATATAAGACATATAGTATGACAAATATAAAAGTAGCAGTAAGAAATGAAACATATAAGGTCTCAAACAATTCCTACTCCCATCTTATTTTGTTCCTCTCCATTCTCTTTACCACATTCCCTTTATCATCTCTGTTCCTTGCCAGAAGCTGGTAGAGAAAGTTTAAGTGATTTGAAGTTAATTGGTGATTACTATGCTTGACAGGGCTATTGAATTATTCTTACCTCTTTTGATTTTTTGGCATATTAAGTTAATGCTAGATCATAGTTCCTTCTATTTCTGCTTTGGAGGTACTAGAAGATAAATTCCAGGAGGAAAGATATCTTTGGTTATTTGTCACATATTTATGAAAGTCTAGGACAGTGTCTAGATACAAGAGGCACTCAGTATAATTCTGAATTATGTGAATGTGCGACTGAATGAATGACATTATTAATGCTCTAGGTTACTATTGCTAGGAATATGGTTAAATGTTTTATGAAAAAGATGTAATCTGCACTTATTTCTTCATAACTGAGGGAAGGGGTGAAGAAGAAACAAGGCATTGAAGAAACTATGGGCACAGATAGATGGAAATTAAGAATGTTAACAGTTAGCCAACATGCGTGACCTTCATTCTATTAGTACAATGTCAGTAAACAAAGCAGCCAAACTTGGAATACAGGAGCTTCTGATACATTAACAGATGATGACTTTTATGGAAAGTGAAATGTAACAACAAATGGATAATGTTAAATTACTGCCAGAGGAAATTTCAGAAGCAGATCATTTTACTAGTGGTTCAGAACAGAATAAGTAACAATGCCTTGAAAGAAATGGCTAATATCATGCTTCGGACAAATGTTAAAACTGCACTCCAAGAAATAAAAGCGCTAGGAGAACTTTTCTTTCTTTTAGATCACAAGTTTCTCCTAAGGTCTTATGCAGAGCCATTCATAAACTATTGGTGCCAGCTGGGCGCACATGCCACATGGGGACATAAGCAGCTTGTGCTACCTTATTGAGATTTTACCACCAAAGAAGTTTCTCCTTCTAAAAGACTAACATGATCTTTATCTTGTTACATTCTATATACAAAGAAAATGTTTTTTAGTATATTTGTTTAATTCTACTAAAAAGGGATAAAACTAAACATATTGTTTTGCAACTCATTTACTTAGCATTCTGTTATATGGATACCATGAGTTACTAAATCTGTCATCCATTGTTAGATTTTCAGTTTGCTTCGATTTTTGGCTATTGCAACAAAGCTACAATAAACATCCTTGTATATGTATCTTTGTACATTTCTGAAGGCTAAATTCTGAGAATAGCGATTGCTGAGCAATATGTTAGTAGTATAAATTTTGACACAAAATAATTAAGTAATATTTGCTTTATATACTTTAAGGATTTTGCATTTGAAACATTCTTTGTTTATTTAAAAAACTACATTGCTATAAATATAAGTGGTTTTATTTCAAAAAAAAAAAAAAGAATGTTGTCACTTTCTTATTCTTGGTAGAGAGGACCCCAGAAAACTAAATGGGGAGGGCTTTGAAGAACTGAAAACAGAATAGGATGGCAAACTCAAGGCAAAAGCCAGGCATAGAAAGAGGGTAAACCTTGCGCAAAACAAACAGAAGGGCTGACACAATGTTCTATGTGTCTTATTCTCCAGTGGCTGCCTGGGTCATTGGGAAGAATGGAAACAATGTCATATGGACATATCTTTGTCAATAATGTACTTGAATAGCATGAGAAAATCAAAATTCACTATTAATATATATGAAAATAAAAGTATCACAAAAGTCAAAGGCTCTCATCTAAAATCACTGAAAAAGATTGTGCAAACTACACATACCCTGGTAGCCTGGAGATGTCCCTGCTTGGAGAGACTTGCCAAGAACTTGCAGGTGTGTGGGGGGGTGTGTGTGTGTAGATGTACTATGTGATTAAGCTCTCCTAGGTTCTCTGATATGACCATTCATAGGTCAAGTGTTAGTTGATACTACAATAAATAAGAGTAGTACCTAGAATATAAAAATGGTAGTTTCTTTCTTCTAGGCTCTATACAACCACTGCAGAAGACTTAAGAAACTTTTTTGGTTTTTGTTTTGTTTTGTTTTTGTTGTTGTTAACATTCATAAGGTTCATAAATCTTAATGATAATAAACAGGGTCATTGTTTGGGGTATCCCAATAGAAGTTAAGCATTTAATTTAATCCTTCCCACTCCAACTCATTTCAAACAAGAATCAGTTGCAGTGTTTTCCTTTGGGAGGGAGATGGGAGGGAATATCTGGGCCCAAGAGGCAAGACTGGCAACGTTCAGGAGGAATGAGAAGCAGACAGGTCCAGAAATCCAACTCCTAGATCTCTCCACCTGGTAGTACATCCAGTCCCTATGTCAGGGGCATTGGAGATGGCTGAGAACATTACTAATGGTAAATGTTTATGGCTTTTCAACCAAAATGGAGGGTTCTGAGGAAGAAATAATTTAATATAGGTTTTTTTGAAACCAAATATGAGGATTGACCCTGGAAAAACACACCAACAAATAGAGTTGGGGGTATTCCAGAGTCTGTCACAGATGAAAGATTCTTACAGGAAAATTTAAAAGAAGGGAGGAGACTCCTCTTACTGGAGTTATCCTCTTTTCATTGGAGGAGGGTACAATAGAGAAGTTATGACCATTAGCTACAGATTACATCATACAGGCTGAAAAAAGTCAACATGCAAGACATTGAGTAGAACTTCATGCTTCAGTTAATCTTAACATAAATATGTCTATTCATGTCTGCAGGTTATACATTGGTCAGTACATGTACAGTGCATGAGGAATTTACAGTTAGATTCTTTAGTCAGAGGCAAAATGTCAGATGACCTCCCCAAGGTGGATTTATGTGGAAGCTTGCTTAAGGTAATGTGACCTGTAGGTTATCAGCATTTACATAAAGGTAAATGGATCATCAGAGGTACAAAGTTGAGCAAATTATGAGAAACAGCTAATGATTGAGGAAAAAAAACAACATCATAAAAGACAAACATCAAATGATCGCCAGAAGATCTAGTTCCAAAGGAAACAGAGTTAAGGTAATTATAGTTATTCTAGTCTTTATTCTGATTAATATACTCAGAGGGATATACGAAAAAAATACGTTCATAGAGAGATCAACTTCAGATACTGGAAAATAAAAATGTTATTGTTCAAATAATGAAGCAAACCCTCAGCACATGGGTTGAACATTATAATGGTCCCAGGGAGGTGAGCTGGGAAGCAGAGCTGAGGAATACACCCAAGAGGTAGTACAAAAACTGTAAGAGATGGAAAGATAAAAAAAGTTGAGATATGGAAAATTGATTCAGAAGTTCTAACATGTATCTAGCAGGAGTCCCAAAAGAAAGAGTGAGAATGGTGAAGTGGGCGTGGAGAAACAACACCTCATAAACTAATTGAAGAAAAACTTTTAGTGCTGAACAGAGACAGGGGTCCTCAGAGACAAAGGTCTTCCCAAGTACCAAGTAGTACGAAGTAAAAAGAGTGATAAGAAAGCACTACCCCTAAAATAATGTAATGAAATTTTAAAAAAAAGATTACAGAGAATATCCTAAAAGTTTCTATATAGTGATTATCTACAAAGGAATAAAATATTGACCTCAGATTTTTCATCAACAACACGGGATGTAGGAAGAGAAGGAAGCAACTCTTCTAGGTTGTGAGGTGGAGAATAATTATATACATACAATCCAATACTCAAATAATATGTGACTCAAGCTGCAGTGAAAATAAAGACACTTTTATATCATGGTAGGACTCAGAAATTTTACTGCTCACAGCCTTATCTTTCTGGATGAAAAGAGAGAGAACGTAAGGGACACACAAAACTTAAGAGACAGGAGTGAATAGAGGAGCAAGTAAAAGTACTTTGTCAGTCTAAATAATTGTTGATCAAAACTAATAATTTGTAACTAAATTTCCTGATGATTTAGTAAACAAGGTGGGAAGTAGTAAGAGCAGGAAGGGAGACAGGTAAAGACGTGCTAATAGAAAATATAAACAAAGTTTTAAAACTTTAGGAGTTATAACTATTGGAAGAATGGAAATAAGATGCATAAATTCCATATTATTTGATTAAAAGTGGTACAAAGAAAATTAATTCAGTTGAAACAAATATCGATAGTAAAACAATAAGAAAGAGAACAACAAAAAGGCATAGTAAATAGAAAACAAAACTAGATCATGTCACAATAGATGGTTGATGCTACCAACAGTTTAAGGAGTGAGGAAATGTGTACTTTCAGATATTGATGGTGGGAAGTAAATTGACAAAAATACTTTTAAAATTTTATAAAGGGGGAGGAAAATTTTTTATAAAAATATAAGCTGTTATTCACAAGAAAGTTGTAGCAGTCTTAACAATTTATATACCTAATAACACTATGTTGAAATATTTAAAGCAAAATCTGATAGGAATATGAGAAATTGAAAACCCTACAATCATAATGTGGGACTTTCAGAAACTAGTAAGTCAAATAAATAATAAAAAATTTCATCTAATAGATTATTAGCACAAAACATCATGATGCTGGTTTTCTTTAAGGGTAACTTGGCAGTATCTATTAGAATTTAAATTGTGCAACAACTTCAACCCAGTTATTCCACTTCTTGGAGTATATGCAAGAGAAATACTGGCACAATGAAGCAGTAGTAGGAATATAGTTAAATAAATACTAATTAAATACTTTGGAGTAGTATATATCATTGCAAAATGTGAAGGAGATCGATACAACATGGAATCATCTTAAAACTATTATTGAGTAAAACAAGCAATTTCAGAACAATACAAACAGTAACATCACTCTTAAAAAAACGTGTGGAAATTAGGAAAAAAGAAGAGATCTTTGGCTTTTCTTGAAATGGAGCACTGGGACCGAGATAAACGTAGGATGGGGAAAGAAAGAAGTATCTTCAATAACTGGAGCTCTGTCTAGCTCAAGAGTCCAAGGTTTTAGGGGGGAAAAAAACTATGTAAGTGGGAAATGCCAAAGCTGAATTGAAATGTAGGCCATCTTAATGCGGAGAACGGCATTATGGCTCTTCAATGCAACTCTTTAAAGTGTGACTAATTGTAGACCACATGACAGTACCAAGAAAATAGTTCCAGCTACCTGGTCATAGCTGCTCCTCAGAAATGGCACAGGTGATTGCAGCCATAGCTCAGAATAATTATGTAGCTCCAAATGCAGCCCCCAAACTAATTAGATCTATGGAGTGGTAATAACTATATACAAATAATGAAGAGAATTAATGAAACCCCTGAGATCTTAGTGAATATCTCAGCCAGGATAATGGTGTGTGAATACATAAACACACCTAATTGTCTCAATCTGACTGGATTTTCTCCCATTGCATTTTCCATAGGATGTTAAACCTGTACATGTCTGGTGCTCAGGTACTTTTGGTCTTATATTACAAATGGTCCTAAATCCTGCATAAATAAGCCCTGCCATACAGAGTTGATTCCTGGAGTCTGTCATTGTATTTGACCAGCAGGTAGCTTTCATTCTTTGTTCTTGATATAAAAATGTCTTTTGCATTTGTAGTGGAAGCTAATAGTTGTTTATTTGAAGGTGATTCTTTATGGATTACTCATTCATTGCTAGATGTTTTAACATAAATCATTTCATTTAACACAGTGGCTATGTGAGGTAAATATTACTATATCTCAATTTTAAAAATAAGGAAAATGAGGCTCAGAAGGATTAGGTAACTTTCCCAAATCACCTGGGTACTAAGTGGCAGACCTGGAATTTATTCCCAGAACTTTGAGCTGAAATTGTATTTTATTTTCATTGTAGCGCTGTATGTCATGCCTCGCATGTCATAGTGGTTGGCACTCATATTGTGTTTTGAATTCATTTGGATATTTCATATATATATTTTCATACAAAAATATAAGATTTATTCCATATTTGTGTTTTTTAAACCTCTGACACAATCCTGGGACTAATTAATAAAATTAGAGATTTAGCATTTTTTCACCATATCAAGTTAATTCATGTGATAAATTGGTCAAATCGCATTGAATTAATCATCAGTGCATAAAGCATATTTGTCATAGTCAGGTTGACTAAGAATAGAGGACTGCTAGTTACTCACCTGTGTATTTTGTAAAGAGATGTTTTAAATGTTATGATCTTTCAAAAAGTAGCAAATATTCCATTTGGTCATTCAGGGGACTTACACATGGTCAATTCAGTTCCTCTAGAAAACAATAACATACCTTCTTCCTCAAATGGCAGGATTCTGATATTTGATGGTACTTTGAAAGTATTATTTGATATTTGATAGTTGGTTTTTTTGTTTTGTTTTGTTTTTTGAGACAGGGTGTCACTGTGTTGCGTGGACTTGAGTGCAGTGGCATGATCACAGCTCACTGCAACCCTCAACTCCTGGGCTCAAGTGGTTCTCCTGCCTCAGCCTCCTGAGTAGCTAGGACTACAGGCACAGGCCACTGGGGCCAGCTAATTTTTCCTTTTTTTTATTGCTTTTTGTTTTTTTGGTAGAGATGGGGTCTTGCTCTTGCTGAGGCTGTGCTCCAACTCCTGACCTCAAGGGATTGTAGGTGTGAGCCACTGCGCCTGCCTCTTTCCTCTTTTCACTTTCCACCTTTCTGAGCCTTTATGGTATCATGATCTCGCTTGTCAACAAAGGATAAATAAAATTCTTTTTTTTTTTTTTTTTTTTTTTGAGACAGAGTCTCGCTTTGTTGCCCGGGCTAGAGTGAGTGCGTGGCATCAGCCTAACTCACAGCAACCTCAAACTCCTGGGCTTAAGCAACCCTACTGCCTCAGCCTCCCGAGTAGCTGGGACTATAGGCATGCGCCACCATGCCTGGCTAATTTTTTCTGTATAGATTTTTAGCTGTCCAAATCATTTCTTTCTATTTTTAGTAGAGACGGGGTCTCACTCTGGCTCAGGCTGGTCTCGAACTCCTGAGCTCGAGCGATCCACCCGCCTAGGCCTCCCAGAGTGCTAGGATTACAGGCATGAGCCACTGCGCCTGGCCAAAATTCATTTTTTAAATGCAACATGAACATTGTTTATCTTTTGACAGAGCACTTGAATTTATTATGATTGCTGATTTTTTTGGATTTCCACCATTGTATTTTGTTCTTTCTATTTATTTGCTTTGGATCTACTCTCATGGATTTCTATTTTTTTACTTCTTTTGCATTAAATTAATTTTTAAAATCCTTATATTTTTGATACAGTTTGAAAATTATATATTTAATTTCTATCCTCTGACACATCCCTAAACTTTTAACATACTACATAGAATTTCAAAAATATCTTTAGCCTTCTCTCAAAACAAGACCCTTAGAATTCTTTAACTTTGTGCTAGACAGAAATCTAAAGATGATCCTGAAAATTCCTATCCCTTGATTTTTCAAACACTTTTTAATATTTTCATTTCACTATTTTAAAATATTAATACACTGTATTTCTCCAGAGCAGTTTTAGGTTCTAGAAAATTTGAACAGAAGTACAGAGAGTTCCCATACACCCCCATCTGCACACATGTGCAACCTCCCCCACTATTGGCATCCTGCACCACAGTGCTACATGTCCCGGGCTGATCATTAAACTTTCAGTCTGATAATTCCAATATTCCAGCCATATATGAGTCCAGTTTTGATGCTTGATCAGTGTCTTCAAATTGTGTTTTGTGCCTTTTATTACACTATGTAATTTTTTTTAAGCATACATGAAGTACTGGATAAAAGTAACCGCAGTAAAAAGGCCTTTAGTAATGCAGTGGTACACTGTGGCGGGTGGTGAAGTGTCTGCAGATTTCCGGTTAGGTCTCAGTGTTTGGTGAGCCTGCGTCCCTGGATTGTGAATTTCTCCAGTGCTTCGTGGCCCCCACCCCCATGGACAGGATGGCTGGAGGGGGCTGATGTTGTGTATTTTCCTTCCCCCAGGTAGGTTAGGCTCTGATATAACTCAAGCAGTTTAGACTCTGGGAAAATAACTTTCTTCTGAGGGCAGGCCTTGTTAGGAAGAACAGAAGTCTCTGGCATATTTCACAATAGTTATTTTTTCCCTCCTCATGTTGGAAGGCTTAGGGAATTTTTCTCCAATATTCACCTTGAAGACCTGGTGGAGTTTCCTGGAGGTAAAACTCAGGCAATTGAGGGCTCCCCTAAAACCCCTGAAGTTTTCCTCTCTCAGACTTGTCCACACTGAGCCTCCAGCAATTCATCAGTTACACTTCAGGTTTCCGACCACCCCCCCCAAAGTACTGGTTCCTGCAGTGGTTTTTGCCCATACATCTGCCTGTCTCTCCAGTTTTGGGGGCAGTGGTTTGCTTGTGACCTCACTCCTCTGACAGATCTAAAGAAGAGTTGTTGATTTTTCAGTTTCCTCAGCATTTTACTTGTTATGAGCGAGTGGTGAATCACAAGCTTCTGACATGCCAGACTGGAAACTGGAAGTCTCATTTGGCATTATTTTTCCCCCAAAATTAATCACTGTTATTATCATTATTATGCACTCAGTGTTTATGTATAATTACCCATATATTTGCCAATATATTTACACACTAATTCTACTCGCGTATAAAGACCTTCCTTCTGGTTCATTTTTCTGCTGTCTTTACTTTTTTAGAAAATTCTTTTAGTGCTGTTGTGTTTGTGGTAAATATTGCCATTTTTTCTTTGTATCTATTCTCCTCATGCTGGATTACAGATTGGCAAATGTCTCTAGATGATTGCAGTTCTGCTTCAGCTTATCTTGCTGGTCATTATTCATTATTTTCTCTCAAGTCTTTTAACTTGTGATTTATTACTTTATTACTTCAGTGTCTTTTGGCTTCTATTGTTATTGATGCAGAGCTTGCTGTTAGTCTAATTGTCCTGCCTTCATAGGTAATTATATATTATTATTAGCAAACTTAAGTGTGTTTTCTTTGTCTTGTATTATTTCAGTTTTACTATATTAATAATATGTCTTCATTTACTGTAATTGTTATTATTTGTGCTTTTTCAGCCATTCTCTATTTCCAAAACTGCCTGTACTCTATTTTTTTCTAAATTTTCTCTTCTGGAACCCACATTCAATGTGAAAATGGGCCCTCTCATTCAATTTTTTATCTTAATGTCTCTTTCACTTATTCAATTATTTTTGCTTCTAAAAATAAATTATTTTCTCAAAAACACCTTTACGTCTGTTTCCAGGTTACAATTCTTTTTAGCTGTATCTAATCTTCTACTTACCTATTTCTTCAGTTTCAATAAATGACAATGTTTTTCATTTCTAGTAGTTCTTTTTCGTTCTTTTATAAAATTTGCTTTTTAAAATACAGTATCTTGATCCATCCTCTGATTTTTAATATTATATTTTATTTCTTTAATCATTTTAAATATAATCATTTTGTATTCTGTTTTAGATAATTCTACCATCTGGCATCTTAGGGATTAATTCTCCATTTCTTATTTGTGCTAACTCTTGCTCATGGTGGCTCATTTCTTCTTGTATGTGGTAATTTTGGACTGTGCATTCACCTTTGGTGTGCCTTTATCAGTGTGTGATTTTTTGGAAGCTGTATTAAAGGTGTCTATCCAGATAGGATTGGCATTTGCTCTTTTAGGCAATGTTTGGTTATCTATTGCTGATAAACTACACCAAACCATGGTTTTAAAGAGCCATTTTATTTATTCTTCATAATTTTATGAATCAGGGAGTTGAGAAGGAGTCATCTAGGTTTGGCAATGATCCATGTGGCATCACCTGGGGCAACTGTGACTGCAGGATCCACTTCCCAGATGGGATCTCCACTCTCATGCCTGGGCTGGGCTAGTCGTTGATGGGGAGATATCCACAGGGAGCTCAGTTGTAGCTGTCAACTGACATTGTGGGCAACCACACATTGTGAGAAGTGAGAGGCCTAAGCCATCTCACAGCATGGCAGCCATGTCCCCAGAGAGATGGTACCAAGCATTGAGTGTTCTAGGAATCCCAAAGGGAAGCTCCATGGCTTCTTATGACCTAGCCTCAGAAATCTCAGAATATCACTTCTGCTTTGGAAGCAAGTCACAAAGTCCTACTTAAATCCAAGTGGAGGGTAATTAGATGCCTCCTTCAGTGGGAGTAGTAGAACAAACGTTGTAGTCATCATTAAGCTATCACAGATATATCTTTAATATATCATTTTATAATATCAATATATTTATAATATCAATATATTATAGTAATATATCCTATATTATTACCAACACATGACTAATTTATGATAATTCAGAATTGGGAGTTTTAGACTAAACAAGAAATCTAAATTGAAATTCCAAATGTAAATTGAAATCACAACAGACCAATTATAATTAAGTCTTAGGAAAGGAGATTTATGGGTTCTTTTCTCTTTCCCAAGGACAAGGCTGAGATGTAAAATTTTCTTTCTCACCTCCCCTAGCTAGTAAAAGGATATTTTAAAGGCTGACGTTTCACTGAGGTTGAAGGCAAGGATTCCTGCATTATGAGTAGACACGTGGGTGGAGGGCATGGGAGTCTCAGTCTCAACTTACCAACTTGCACGGTCCCAAACCATTACCTTCAGTATCTTCACAGCTATTACAACATAAGGTCCTTAGCTGTAGAGTTTGGCAAATGCCTCTAGAAAGTTGCCCTTCTACCTCAGCTTATTTTGTGATTATCAACTCTTACGTTATTTTTGGTTAGTGGAGAGTTTCTTTATTACATGAAAGCTCACGTCTGCATTCTGTGAATTCTTTTAATATATCTAAACTAGCAGTTTATCCAAGTGTTTTGCTGAGAATGTTTTAATATATTCCACATTCATAGATTGCTTAAGATGGAAATACACTTTCATGTTTTTATTTTTTGCATTGTCATGATTAAACCTACTCATTAATTTTTTGTTAAATGCACTGACTTGTTAATTTCCTTCTATTTATATATTACTCTGTTGCTCTAATATGGCTGGCATAATACAAACATTTAACTTTTTAAACATATTTCAATGGATATCACTTTAATATATTATTACAAAAAGTGTTTCTTTTTATTAGGACTGTACATTACCTAAAGTACAATTAATGACCCAAAGTGGATTTATTTCTCATGTTGCTCTCAGGATTAAACTCTACATGCAGCTTCCATTTACATCTCCTCTGTAATTACATTAACCAGATTAGATGCTGTTACACTGTTCTGACAAATTAATCTTGGAAACTCAATGTGGTCTAACACAACATAGATTTAATTCTCACTTCCAATATATTTTCAGTACATACTCTGCTGTCCATATTCACTCAAAACCCAGGCTGGTGGGAGGCAGCGCAATATTATAGTTGTGTCATATAAAATGCATGGCTGTGGAAGAAGAGAGAGTTGCTCACTGGCCATTTAATTTGATCCTGAAGAGAGACACATTTCCTGTCATAGCCCGTTGGCATGTACTGTTCACAGTCTTACCTAACTGCAAGGAGGCTGGGCAAGAGACAAATTGGATAGTGCTAAACAGTAGCATAAATTCAGTTACTTTCAAAATTCTTGTTCCCATCAGGTTCTCAAGACATCATCACTGTGTCATTTAGCAACCTGAGTTGATCAAATAACTTAGTCTGAGTGCTAGCTATGTTCTGACCTGAGTCATTGGAAACTTTAAATCCATGACTTTAGGATAATGGACATTAATATACTCAAATCATGCTTAATATAACATGCTTAGAAACATTTTGTGAAGTGTAAGCATTAGACAAAAGTGGTACCTACATTTTGATTTTTATTAGGGTGAATGTTGAAATAAATATACTCATTATGAGAACATTTAATTTAGTCTGACATCCACTGGGTTTTATTTCAATAGGCACCATTCCAAGAAAGATGGAGACTGGAAATGGCACAATGGTGACAGAGTTCATTATTTTGGGGTTAACAGAAGATCCTACTCTTTGTTCAGTATTCTTTGTGGTCTTTCTAGGAATCTACATTGTTACCATATTGGGCAATATCAGCATAATCATGTTAATCCGAAGAAGCCCTCAGCTTCACACCCCTATGTACCTCTTCCTCAGCCATTTGGCCTTTGTGGACATCGGCTATTCCACATCAGTCACACCTATCATGATTGTGAGTTTCCTGAGGGAGAGAACTGCTATCCCTGTTGCTGCCTGCATAGCCCAGCTTGGCTCTGATGTTGTCTTTGGGACAGCAGAGTGCTTCCTGCTGGCCACCATGGCCTATGATCGCTATGTGGCCATCTGCTCCCCACTTCTCTACTCCACACACATGTCTCCTAGGGTCTGCATCATTTTGTTGATTGCTTCCTATGTGGGTGGGTGTGTGAACTCTTCATCATTTACTGGCTGCTTACTGAGCTTGACTTTCTGTGGACCAAACAAAATCAACCATTTCTTCTGTGACCTCCCACCACTGGTGAAGCTTTCTTGTACCCATATTTATGTTGCTGAAATATCTCCTGCTGTCTCAGCTGGGTCAATCATTGTAATCACACTGTTTATCATAATTGTTTCATATCTGTACATCCTCCACTCAATCCTGAAGATGTGCTCCACTGAGGGAAGGCACAAGGCTTTCTCCACCTGCACCTCCCACCTCACTGCAGTCACTCTGTTTTATGGGACAGTTACATTCGTTTATGTTATACCAAAGTCAAGCCACTCAGCTGATCATACTAAAGTGATGTCTGTGTTCTACACAGTAATAATCCCCATGCTGAACCCTCTGATCTACAGTCTGAGGAACAAGGAGGTGAAAGAGGCCATGAGAAAATTGATAGTGAGAATACATTCCTCATTTGAAAGAAATCCAGTGTGAGTACAGAAATTGTAAAACAATAGTTTTAGGAACATATGTGGTGGATGTTTAAGTTGTCTATTAGCCTTGTTTTATGTGAAGAACTATCTTAAACTTACAATACCAGTATGTTCATTAATGTCCACTTTATAATTTTATAGAGTCACAAAACAAAATATATCATTTTTATGAAAAGCTACTGCATTTAAATTAAATGTGTATATTCTAGAGTTAGGATACCTGGATGATATAGTTCCAGTTTTTCTCTCCTCTTGTCATTATGTAGGGCATCTACAATTAGAGATTGTGTTTTCTTCTTCAGTTAAGTATTATATATTTTTTTAAATGTCATAAATTACCATCTTGGAAAGCATCATGTATTCAGTGGAAATCCAATTGATGTTAGTGCTGACATCCTAGGTCACGTTCTCTGGAAGACTTGGCCTCTTTTACACAAGATTATCATAATCTTTGGAAATAGTGATGCTGGCATCTTAGAAAACTTTATTCCCATCTACTATAAACTAAATCAAAAGAATCTGTTTCACAATTTTGCCACCAGGAGGCTCAATCCAGGTGGCACAGAAGGAACTGTGAGGGTTTATCAGACAAGCCTTTGAATAGTAGGAAAGTCTCCCAAGCGGTGCTGGTGGGGAGGCGGCTGGGCACAGTGCAGCTTGCTTTCAGCTAGCCAGTTGATATCTCCACGGCATAAAAATTATTGACTGAGACACCCAGGCTGATGCAGGCCTGAAATACAGCTGCCATCCTTCTTTGTAATATCTCTCAAGAAGGTGTTCATTGCCACTACTTCTGTCACTTCTTCATTTTAGGTACCAAATTCAATGGTCCTGGTATATAAATTGGTGAAAGCATAACTCTTTGCAGACAGTCAGGGATACAAAGATAACCTATGGAAAGAACTAGTTTAAAGAAGTCCTTGTGCTGCTATAAACATTCGGGTGCAAATGTCTTTGTTATAGAATGTCTTTTGTTCTTTTGGGTACATGCCCAATAATGGGATTGCTGGATCAAATGGTAGGTCTACTTGTATCTGTTTAAGGTATCTCCATATTGCTTTCCACAGGGGTTGCACTAGTTTGCACCAGCAGTGGATGTGGAAACAACCCAAATGCCCATCAATACATGAGTGGATTAGTAAAATGTGGTATATGTATACCATGGAGTATTACTCAGCTATAAGAAATAATGGTGATATAGAATCCCTTATGTTCTCCTGGAAAGAGTCGGAACCCATTCTACTAAGTGAAGTATCCCAAGAATGGAAAAATAAGCACCACATGTACTCACCAGCAAACTGGTTTCCCTAATCATCACCTAAGTGCACATTTCGGAATAACACCAATTGGGTGTTGGGCAGATGTGGGGGGAGGGGATGGGTGTATATCTACATAATGAGCACGATGCGCACTGTCTGGGGAATGGACACGCTTGAAGCTCGGACTTGGGGGGGGAGGGGCACGGGCAATATACATACCTAAACTTTTGTACCCCCATAGTAAGCTGAAATAAAAAAAAGAAAGAAAGAAAGAAAGAAGTCCTTGACAGCACTCTGGTCGATGAAATTTTTGTCCACAGTTTTTGAAAGGATGACACCATAGAATTCACGGATAGACACCAGTTCTTACAATGAAGTAATCAGGCAGTGTTCAGTCTCATTACTTTGGACCTCTTATATTGAACATTTTAATAAATGCATCTATCAGCCATTTGTATATCCTCTTGTGTGTAATGTCTTTTCAGGTCTTTTGCCAGTTTTATTCTTAGATTGCACTTTTTTTATAGATTTGTTCTTATTACAATCTGTCATGAGGCCTTTGTCAGATTTGTGTATTTTAAAGGTATACTCCCTCCACTGCTGCCGCCTGAGAGGAGCCGGCGGGGGACGGTGGCCCGCGAGGCTCTTTGCAGACAACATGGCGGCGATGACCGCGAGCCAGGCCAGTCCGCGGCGGCAGCGGCGGGGCCTCGCGGGCGGCAGCGGCGGGGCCTCGCGCGCGGCAGGGCGGCCTGGGCTTCGGCCCCCCTCGGGTTCCCTGGAAGCGGCCGGCGGCCAGCGTGGGAGTAGCAGTAGAGGCGGAGGCTCCAGCGCGACCCTCTCCTCCCCTCAGCCTGAGCCAGGGGAGGCCAGGCGGCCCGGGTGGCTGGAGTGAGGGGGTCCGCCGGCCTAGAATGGGAATTCCCTTCACCAGGATATGGAGACTGTTCATTCACCAGGAGCATAAAGTCATCATTGTCGGGCTGGATAATGCAGGGAAAACTATACTTTACCAGTTTTCTGTGAATGAATTTGTGCATACATCCCCTGCAATAGGAAGTAATGCAGAAGAGGTAATGATTAATAATACACGTTTCCTAATGTGGGATATTGGTGGCCAAGAATCTCTTCGTTCTTCCTGGAACACTTACTATACTAACACAGAGTTTGTAACAGTTGTTGTGGACAGTACAGACAGAGAGAGGATTTCTGTAACTAAAGAACTCTATAAAATGTTAGCACATGAGGACCTAAGGAAAGCTGGATTGCTGATTTTTGCTAATAAACAAGATGTTAAAGAATGCATGACTGGGCTGGGCATGGTGGCTCACGCCTGTAATCCTAGCCCTCTGGGAGGCCGAGGCGGGTGGATTGCTCAAGGTCAGGAGTTCGAGACCAGCCTAAGCAAGACCCCGTCTCTATTAAAAATAGAAAGAAATTATCTGGCCAACTAAAAATATATATAGAAAAAAATGAGCTGGGCATGGTGGCGCGTGCCTGTAGTCCCAGCTACTTGGGAGGCTGAGGCAGTAGGATCGCTTGAGTCCAGGAGTCTGAGGTTGCTGTGAGCTAGGCCGATGCCACCGCACTCACTCTAGCCCAGGCAACAAAGTGAGACTCTGTCTCAAAAAAAAAAAAAAAGAATGCATAACTGGAACAAATCTCCCAGTTTTTGAAGCTAACTTCTATGAAAGATCACCAGTGGCACATCCAGGCATGCTGTGCTCCTACTGGCGAAGGATTGTGCCAAGGGCTTGAATGGATGATGTCACGACTTAAGATGAGATGGTCTCTACTGACCTCTTCTCATAGACTTTGTATAAACGAAGTGCTGGACTTTACCTGAAAGCTGCAAAAATTAATGATTTAGATATATTTATAATAAACTGATTTAAACTTTTTCTATAAGAAGAAAAATTAAGACCACTTATTTGAAATCAAAGATGAAGTCTCACCTTCCAATTTGCTTTCTCATTAGTTCCTTCCAAAGTAAGTTATTAAAGCTGTGATTGACATTTTTCTCATAATGAATCCTCTCAGGACATTGTGTAGCCAGTGGTAAGTAAAAGGGAGAGGAAGACATTTGGAACTTTAAAAGCTTTTTTATCAGTGTAACCCTCCCTAGTCGAATGTTCTCTTCTTGTTCCATTAAGTCAAAATACAAATCAGCACAGATATTCAGTTTCCAAAATTTTAAAATGTAATGTTACTTATGAAAAGTATTTTGTATAAGGTTGTGTATATATTGTGTATATACCTCACGTTCAAGTTAATGGCTTTGATTTATGTTCTAAAGAAAAGCAAATAATACAAAAATTAATAATACCCTTAGTTATAACCATGATAAGTACTGGCATTGGTGTTAAGTGCCATTTTGTACTCTACCCTTATGTTCTCTGTATTGTATTAACCAACTCCCAAAATCATTGAGCTGCTCTTAAAAAAAAAAGGGAAAAGGAAAAAGCTTGAAAAAAACAATAAATAAATAAAGGTATACTCCCATTCTGAAGTTTGTCTTGTCACAATCTTAATTGTATTTTCTGATGAACAAAAGTTTTTAATTTTAAGGAAATCTAATTTAACAATCTTTTCTTTAATGTTTAATGTTTTGATGACAACTTCAAGAAATCTTTTCCTAATCCAAGGTCACAATAATATTCTCTCATGTTTTGTCCTAAAAGCTTTATACTTTTGAAATTCAGGCTTGGGATGAAACTTCAGGTTTTTTTTTTTTTTAATTACCAATGAATTCAACACAGGCAAGGCCCACAAATCTACTTACTGGGAGAATGTGTGGGACTATGCAATTTCTCTCTTTGTACCAGCTCTTCCTCTGCTGCTCATTTCTAGGTAAATTTCTTGGAGGCTATTGTTAGGTGAAATGATTTTTTCTTGTATTTGCATTTCTTCTGAATTTCTACCTGTCCAGGCAATCTGCAGTGTCATCCAAGAACTGCCTGATTCCTCCTCACTCCTTCAGTCTCCCAGTGTGTGGCAGGCCAAAGTACTCACCTGCTCTCAGGTATGCAGACTGCTCACTTATGTAGATATGAGCTCATCAAAGTTTCCATGAATCCCCTATCCTTGGTTCATTGCATACATAAATGTGATTTTTATTTTGCCTAGGTTTTTCTTGTTATGATGTGATCAAAGGTATTTTTTTACATAATTCTATTACTTAATTCAGAGATGAAAGCCCCACTTTGATTAATGTTCATATGTTAATTATTAAATCAATCTAGAATTCCTGCAATAAATCCAACTTGGGTTGCTTTTTAATCCACTTTATTATCATTGAATTTCTTTTATTAATGTTTTCTTTAGGATGTTTGCATCTATGTTCATGAGAAAGTTTTACCTGTCATTTTCCACTCTTGAAACGAAATTTTCGGGTTGGGCTATAAAAATATAAAAATGACTTGAAAAGGATTTCTTTGTTATCTTTTCTCAGAAGAACTTTTTACAGGATTGGTGATATTTATGTCCTAAATAGTTGTATGAAATTAACATTGAAGCCATTTGTGCCTTCCACTTTTGTGTAAAAGTCACTGTAACAGTTATTTTCTTTAATGGGTAAAGGCATATTCAGTTTTTCAATTTCTTTTTATGTCATTTTTGGTAAGGTGTTCTTAAAAATAGTTTACCAGATCACTTCTATTTCAAAATCATACCTTCTTATTTTTTATTTTCAGTAAGATCTGTAATGTCATCATTTCACTCCTGATGTTGTAATTTCTGTATTTGTATTAGGTCTTATTAGAATATTAGAGGTATATCAATTTTATTAGCATTTCAAAGAATAAAATTTTTGATTTATGCTTTTCTGTGTTGTATACCAATTTTCTATTTCTTAAATTTTTATTCATTTTTATTAGTTTTTCTTTATTTATTTGGGTTTAATTTAGTGTTCTTTTTTTTTGTTTTGTTTTTAATAAGAAGGGGGGAGTGAGGAAGGAGGTTCAGTTCCTTTATTTATTTATTTATTTATGTTGAGATAGTGTCTCTGTTGCCTTGGGTAGACTGCAGTAGCATCATTTTAGCATCTTACCTGACTGCAACCTCCAGCTCCTGGACTTAAGCCATCCTCCTGTCTCAGCTTCCTGAGTAGCTGGAACTACAGGCAAACGTCGATGCTTGACTAATTTTTCTATTTTTGGTAGAGACTGGGCCTCACTCTTGCTCAGGCTGGTCTCAAACCCCTGAGCTCAAGCAATACTCCTGTCTCGGCCTCCCAGAGTGCTAGAATTACAGGCATGAGCCACCCCACCTGGCCAATTTTGGAGTCTTGATTTACATTCATTCACTTTATTAAACTCTTATGAATGTTTTACACACAGGTGCATACACATATGTAATATTATCTTCACATCATTAATCCTCACAATCCTGTGAAATTGGCATAAATATAATATCCAGTTTTGAATTAAAAAAATTGAGACTTGAAAAGGCTAAGAAATTTATTTAAGGTCACTGCCACATCTCACTTCTGAAAGCCTCAAAACCACTGAGACAAACTTGCTGTTGTAGAAATACCTGCATGGGAGGAATAAGGTGTGATCAGAGTCACTTCCTGCACATTTTATATTTTCTCACGTAACCTCGCAATCAACTGAAACATGTTTAATGATTTGCACATGTGAATCAATTATAGCTTATTTTCTATTCTGATACTCAATTTTGAGTAAATGCTTTGCAGTATGTTGAAGTAGTTGTATAGTAAGTGTTCAGGTAGAAAGAGATATCTGAATGAGGATACTTCTTCCAGTGTCCTAACTGCAGTGAAATTATGGCTGCACACTTCTTTGCCAAGGTTAGTTTATCGCAAGGAAATGCCTGCAACACAGTGTAATGGCATTCCAGTATTATACCTCCTTCCCATTTGCAGGGCTACTTCTGCCACTACTTAAATTTTGGTGCATATAGTCCCAGTGGAACTCCTGCAATAGATGCAGAAATGTTATTCCTGCTACCTTCTTCTTTAGTTTTACAACTCAAAAACATTTTTAGCATTACTAAAGGAATTCAAGTTTTTATGTAAATTTTAAAAATACATAGACACACAAGACAATAAGAATAGGAAAAAAACCTTAAAACCCGAGAGTGCTAGATATCTCCTGTTTGTCTTCCCAGATCCACTTTCTACCCATTTCCACCTCGATGAAATCCCAGGAGACTGACCTATATGGACTCTATGAACAGCCTCCCTTTCCTGTGGCTTCTGGGAAACACTGGCACAGGACACTGAGGTTTGGGTACTTCCCTGGCTCTTCCCCTCCTACAAATATCTATTGCTAACACCTTGACATTTATTTTCTCAAACATTTTTTGGAAGGACAGACTTTTATTTTTACAAAATTAAAACCATACTACAAATATAAATATATAGTTTATAACTTGATTTTACAATCAATAAATTATAGACACATATTGAATGTAATGCAGTTTAAGTCTAAATTATTCAAGTCTAAATTTGTTAGACTGACTTGTAGAGAATTCTCCAGCATATCCATAACTGTTTTCCAACATTATCATCTTCTGTTCTCCTACATTTACTTAGCAAAATGACCCAGTGAAGGTGACTTACTCATGGCTCCTGAAATGTCCTCCCACTTTCCTGCCTACCCATTTGCTGAAATTATTTTTCACCTACCAGTTACATATCAAGTACATGCCCATCTGGCTTCAACTTCCCCACTCTGAAACTGCTCTTGCTGAATTGTCTACAGTAACCACATTGCCAAATATCAGAAGTATCAAACAAGTGCCCACACTCTCTCGTCCTGAATCACTTTCCTTTTTTGTATTCTACAAACTTACATTCCTGGTTTGGGCTTCTTCCCACGTGTCTGGTCCATTTATGTTCATCTTTGCTGCAGATTGAAACTCTACCAGACCTTTAAATGATGAGCTATCCCATAGTTTATCCAATATATCCTTATGTTTACAGCCACTTACGGGTCTCATGCAATTTCATCAATTTAAATACTACTTCAATATTGTTCACTCTCTAATTTATATGTCCAACCCTGATTTATTCTGTGAGCTAAAATACTTCTCTGTTCAACTGTAGTAGGCAGTGAGTGACTGAGGAACAGTGAGGAAAATATTTTTGTGTTTACATATGTTTTTATTCTCTTGGGTATCTATGTAGAAGTGGAATTGCTGGATCATACAGTAACTCTATTTTTAATCATTCAAGAAACTGCAAGACTATTTTTAAAATGATTACACCATTTTACATTTCCTCCAGCAGTGTGAGAGGGCTCCGGTTTTCCACATTCTCAACAACACTTTTTATTGTCTTACTTTTTGATTCTAACCATACAAGTGGGTGTCAAGTAGTACCTCATGGAGATTTATTTGCATTTCTCTGATGATTCTCACGATGTTTTTAAAGAAAATACATCAGCTTATACTGAAAGGGACAGGGACAGTGCAAAGTGAAAGGTCCGTGGACTCTTAGCCTACAATGGCCAGGAAATAGGCCAAGAAAACTACTCAGCTATAACATGGGCAACATTTTTCCAGAAAAGGAAGGATGATCCAGAGGATGGAATCAAAGGCCAGAAGGCAGAGCTAATAGCCACAGAGCAGCGTATCAGGGAGTAACACTGGGCCCCAATGAAAGAAATGAAAATTGTGGACCGGGTGCAGTGGCTCATGCCTGTATCCTAGCACTCTGGGAGGCTGAGGTGGGAGGATCCCTTGAGCTCAGGAGTTTGAGACCACTGTCAGCAACAGTGAGACACCTCTCTACTAAAAAAATAGAAAAATTAGCTGGATGTCATGGTGCATGCCGGTAGTCCCAGCTACTCGAGAGGCTGAGGCAGGAGGATCACTTGAGCCCAGGAGTTTGAGGTTGCAGTGAGCTAAGATGATGCCACTGCATTCTACCTGGGGTGACAGAGTGACACTCTGTCTCAAAGAAAAAAAGAAAAGAAAATGGTAATTGTGTCCAGTTGCTTTTTGGAAATGTTATAGGCCAGTTATTGCTATGTGACTACTATATTTTCCTGTTATAAACAAAAGTATTTGCTCAACTTTTCCTACCATTCTATCAACAATGTCTGTTAGGTACATAGGGAGCAGGTGACTTGTCTCTTTAGTTCACACATCTTCAAATCAAATTTTGGCCAATAACTACTTTTGAAATATACGAATACAACTTAAAAAGAATTTTCAACAGATTATCTAGTTTATCCTAATTATAAATTTAACTTAATTTTATTAGAGGAAACACACTATGGGCCTCTGATTTACTATTTAATATCTAAGAATACATCCATTACTAAAAAAAGTCTCCACACTGGCTGATGATGTATGGTCAGCTATATTTTAACTAAAGATCATTTTCTTTTATTATTATATCTATGGGATATTATTGTATCAAATCCTATAAGATAACAGGTGTCATTAAGAAAATATTTTTCTTCCAAGCTCTCTCTTCAGAGCCCATTAATCTTCTTCTTCCAGAGACTGTAGATGGGGTGGGGTTCAACATAGGGATCATCACTGTGTAGAACACAGACACCACCTTGTTCTGGTCAGTCAAGTAGCTGGACTTGGGCATCACATAAATGAATGTAACGGTCCCATAGAACAGAGTGACCGCAGTGGGGTGGGAGGTGCAGGTGGAGAAGGCCTGTGGCCCCCTCAGTGGAGCGCATCTTCAGGATGGTGATAAGAATGTAGATGTAGGAGACGGCTATGACAAACACAGTGACCACAATGACGGAGCCAGCAGAAAACAAGGGAACAGCTGCAGGGACACTGGTATCAAAACAGGAGAGTCTAATTAAAGAAGCAAAATCACAGAAGAAATGATTGATTCTATTTGGTCCACAGAAGAATAAAGAAAAGAAGGAAAAGGTAAAGGAGGTTAAGAAAACTACCTGTGTAAGCCACTATGAGTAACTGGACACAGACTTGTGTGGACATTTTGGCTGAGTAAAGCAGCAGGTTGCAGATTGCCACAAAGCGGTCATATGCCATGGTAGCTAGAGGAAGCATTCAGCTGTCCTAAAGAAAGCAGTTGAACCAAGCTGGATGGTGCATCCAAGGTAGGTGTATTTCTATTAACCAGGAAGTTTACAAGCATGTTGAGTATGACAGAAGGTGAATAGTCCATGTCAATATAATTTATAAATTATGTTCTGTTTTGTACATCATGCTTCTCTGAGTGCAATGATTGTTATAACTGGAAAGAATGCTTGCAGGAAGCCAGGAACTGTACCTGTTATAAAAGAAATTGGTTCCAATGAGGGTCACAAAGCTTATACAGAGGTTGGTGCCTCTGTCTGTGCTGTCATCCGGGATCCCATGTGAAGATCTCTGAGGGCTGCGCTCACCAAGATAAATGCCCAGTGTACCTCTTCAGGCATGGTGAATTCGTCAGTTATGAGGTTCTATGTGGTTGTCTGTGTACTATTTAGTGTTTTTTCTTTCCTGTGACTGTATATATTTTCAAATTATCTTTTGTCTTTTTAATGAAAGTAATAGTATGATCTGTGTCTATTAATTCCCATATCTTAAATCTTAATGGTTCTGTTTCTATTGTCTCCTATTCCAGCTGGCTCCCATTTTGGTATCTTATTCGTTTTGTGACAGTCATTATTTTTCACCGTATGCTGGCTATTATATTTGAATAATTATTGGTAGGAATAATAGAGGCTTGGATTGTTTGCTTGCTTATTCAATTCACCTGTCCTTAACCATCACATCCAAGTTCAAGGCTTGAGATCCCTAGACCTCCAGGGCTGCTAATCTGTGCCAGGCTGGGTTACTTCAGGTTTCCCCTTATCCCAAGGAAATATGTGATCAGACTTCTGTGCTGGATGTGCCCTAGCCTTTGACTTGTGCCCCTCTCAACCTAAAAGAACACTAAATCCACAGCACATACTGGTAACACTTTCTTCTCACTTGTCAAATTCTCCCTTGGCAAAAGCATTTTTGAGTGTTAGGTCTACTTCTCTGGGTTTTCACACTTTCTGGTGAGGCAATTCCTTATTATCCTGTAAGCTCTGAAGTGATAATTAAAATATGTCTAACACTTCATCATTTATGTTAGTTATGCCCACCAGGGAATTGATTAAAATGACCAACCCTGCCATTGTTGGAACAGAAACCTCAAACGTAAATTACATGCCTGCGAGGGGAAGTTTAGACTCGTACAGCTGTTCGCAGGTATCACCATATTCGACATGAACCGTCCTCACCTCCTGCCATCATTGCTCAGATGTTATGTTCCCAGTGACACCTGCAGTGACCACTTCCTGCCTCTGGCATAGCAACCTTCCATGCACTCCTCTACTTTTTCTTTCTCCATGGCACTCATACCTCTCTATTAATAATAATCTGTATCATTTACTTGTTAGTTATATTGTCTGAACGCTATGGTAGAAGAGAAATTTCATGAGGGCAGACATCTCTGGCTGTTTGTCACATACATCTCCAGTAGCCTAGACAGTGCTTGCAATATGAGTCACTCGATATATTATAATTTTTGAATGTATAAAAGAACAAATGAATTAAATGATTAATTTCTTATGGTTCTGTTGGCAAAAAGCTAAGAATATATGTCTGAAACATTAAGGACAAAAGAGAGAAAAAATGTGGTAGTCACCACCATGTGAATGTTGATAAATTCTCTCTCCAAGGGCTAGTCAACATTTAAGGGGAGAGACAAGTCAGATACCCTGGAGCTTCCTGAGTACGTTGTGAGTGAGACCACAAACAAGTCACTGAAAAGGTTTCCCTCCACAGTCTCAGTGACACCCTGAAATTGGATTATCTTCCCAGAAATTATCCTTACTTTTGTTTCACTCAGTCCCTAAGGAATTTAGGAATTCTGCTCATTCCAGCAAAATGAATCAATTATTGTGACCTGACAGAGAAATTCACAGAACAGTCAGAGACAAATCATCTTATTCTCCTCTAAGACCTTTGTAACTATGCCAGAACCAGAGGCCAGGAACACAGACCAGAATGTTCTGGGTCCACAAAGCTCATTCCCAGTAGGTAAACTTTCTGCAAGAAGACTGTCTCCGTGAATTTTATTATTTGGTTCCACTTTGTCATTTCCTTTCAGAATGTATTCAGTCATAACTGCAGTTATCAAGCTTATCTCAGGATAAGGTGATTTTGAAAATGGCCACAGTCTAAGGATTTAGAGGTATAATTACCTTAACTTATGGTAGAAAACAACTTTTAGAAAAAGTATGAATAAAATTCAAAAGGATTATAAGCAGATTAAGTACATTTTCATGTGAAACAATATTCTCCTACTTACATATTTATTTTATTAAATAAAACTCCCTGTGAGCCAGTTATTTACTATAATATTTAATCTGAAAATCTAGCCCCTACATTTGCTAGAAAGCTTCACACTGGACAGATATATATTGACCACAGACACTCAATTTACTTTTACTATTCTCCTAATGAGACATTAATGTAAAAAATATACAAAATAAAAGATGCCACTAAGAAAATATTTTTCTTCCAAGCTCTCTCTTCAGAGCCCCCTTGATCTCCTTGTTCCTGAGACTGTAGATGAGGGGGTTCAACATGGGGATCACCACCATGTAGAACACAGACACCACCTTGTTCTGGTCAGTTGAGCTGGACTTGGGCATCACATAATTGAATGTAGTGGTCCCATAGAAGAGAGTGACCGCAGAGAGGTGGGAGGTGCAGGTGGAGAAGGCCTTGTGGCGCCCCTCAGTGGAGCACATCTTCAGGATGGTGATGAGGATGTAGATGTAGGAGACGGCTATGACAAGCACTGTGACCACAATGACAGAGCCAGCAGAAAATGAGGGAACAGCTGTGGGGACACTGATATCAGCACAGGAGAGTTCAAGTAATGGAGCAAAATCACAGAAAAAATGATTGACTTGATTTGGGCCACAGAAGGATAAAGAAAAGAAGGAAAAAGTAAAGGAGGAAGCATTAAGAAAACCACTTAAATAAGCCACTATGAGTAACTGGACACAGACTTGTGTGGACATTTTGGTTGAATAAAGCAGCGGGTTGCAGATTGCCACAAAGCGGTCATAAGCCATGGCAGCCAGAAGGAAGCATTCAACTGTTCCAAAGAAAGCAACTGAAAAATGCTGGATGGCACATCCAAGGTAGGAGATTGTATTTCTCTCCACCAGGAAGTTTACAAGCATGTTGGGGGTGACAGAAGATGAAAAGCCTATGTCAGCAGAAGCCAAGTGGCTCAGAAAAAAATACATAGGGTGATGGAGCTGAGAGGAGATTCTGATTAGAATGATTGTGCTGAGGTTGCCAGATATGGTCACCCAGTAGATGCATAGGATGATCACAAAGAGGATGACACGAAGGACCGGATCATCTGTTAAGCCCAATAGAATGAACTCCCTCACAGCAGTGTGGTTCCTGTCTACCTGGGAATCCATGAAACAAGGTAACTGCTTCCCAAATGAACCTATGATGAGTACAGTACACTAGTTATCAATTTGTTGGTTTCATTTTTATTAGTACACATGGGAAATCACAATAAAGATATTCAAGTACCAGTACATTTTTACCTGAAACTGTGAATTTGTCTGTGGTTTGAAAATTATTTTTATCATAAACACCAGAAAAACTTCCTTCAAATAATGTCCTTTTCTTGTCACATTGTTTTCACAAAAGCAGTTAAAGTGGCTTTAAATTCAAAGTATAAAAAACATAGGACAGATGAGAATAACAAAAAAGATTGGTGAGTATAACTAAAAATGAAAAACTGCAAGTATTTACATCATCTTTACATTCTTAAATCTTTAATTAAAATCTTTATAATATCCATAAGTGCCCAAAGTGTCTCAAAGCTAGTGAGTTTATTAGCATTATTGCAGAATGCTCAGTTTTTTTAGAATAATTACACGCATTTTATTTGAACAACTTCTGTATAATGCGAACATATAGTGTCATTATTTAATCACACCAAATTGACAAGTTTTCCCTGTATTAATTATGCAAATATTTTTAAATAATCTGTCTTTTTATATTTATGAAGAAATTTTGAGCTTTCTGTAGTTTGTTTAAAATCACTAGTATGATAGAATATTTCAATCCCAACTCAGTGTTAGAAAATATCCTGCAAGACTTGTCTGATTCTTTATCATCTTTGGGCACTATATTTAAGGAAAAAAATGTGATCTATCAGAGTACCTTTTTTCTCTTTGGTACTGAGGAACATAAATTGCATTGGCAACCATAGGTTACTGGTATTCTAGGTGTAACAAGTGTGTTCAAGCTGTTTGAAAGCAGGAACTGATTTTTATTTCTGCCTCCCAAGCCCTTAGTCTGTAATATGGGTTCAGACATATTTATGGAACAGTGTACATCCAAGGCTAAAGATGCATTTTATATTATTTAGAAATTATTAAAAATAAACTTTAACTGCTTGAGTATTTTTAGAACGAATCATTTGGTAATAGACAAGAGGACCCAGACAGAACACGCGTTTTAACTTTTCTAGCACATACTGGGTCAGTTACAGTTACCCAAGGACCATGCAGCAGGCTTGTTGCCTGTCTTCTGGGTGGTCCATCTGGTAGGGAGACCTAGGTCTGTTTCCATCACTTCCCGTCATCTAACTACACCATTTCAGTTCAGTTATGTATCTTCCCCTTGCCTGAATTTGCTGATTTGTTCAATGAAGGTATTTCCTTCTTCTACTATCTCAGGGATTTGTAAGTACTTCAAAAACATGTGTGAATGCCTAGAACATAAAGTATTAACCTTAAATTTATATTTTCAGTTAGATGACATATTTATAAATAAAACCAAAAATTACTACTTTCTTTTAATACCTGGGTGTAGGGTTGCTTGGTTACCATTTTTGTTTAGAACAGTAGTTCTCAAACCTTAGTATGAATCAGAATCACTTGGGCATGAAAAGACACATATTTAGGTCCCACCTTTACAATTTCTGATTCAACAGATGTGTGATGGGACCTAAGAATTTGCATTTCTAACAAGTTCTCAAGTGATGTTCATCTGCTGGACTGGAGGCCACACTTTGAAAACCATGGGTGTAGAATATGGCTCAAAGAATGCCCAGTTTGAATAGTGTTGAAAGACCATCTGAGTTTGTCTTATGGGTATATAAGGAATCCTGGTAACATGGATTATGCCCATTTATTCGCATGAAACTGATGGTGGAAACATAGCACTTCAGCCAAAGTTGCTCAGTAGCTGGCTGCTTGATTACATCTGCCGTTTCTGCACTATGGCTTGTGAGTACAGATATAAAGTGTTCTCAAAGGGTAAATGAAAATCAATACATCAGATTCAATAACAAAAGCCAATGTCTTACCTCTTGGAATGCGAACTCATTCATCTTTCAGTAACAACTCAAAGTCATAGTGGTTATATAGGTATCTTTCATTTTTGTTTTCCTTTGAGGAAAAATCTCTGAAGACTCTGGCGGGTCAAATGTGAATTCAAAGGCACTGTGGAGCATCATTATTTTCTGTAGTGGATATTGAGCAGTTCAATTCTCACACAGAAATAACTAATCTTTCCAGATTCTGTCAATTCTCAAGTGGTTAATTTATTATTTTGTTTCTATCTAGGTGTTCATACATAGCTCTATAACCTTTCTTTAATAATTATTAGACAATATAATCTCATAAATTCTTTTTTTTATTTCAGCTTATTATAGGAGTACAAAAGTTTAGGTTATGTATATTGCCCATGCTGCCCCCAAGTCAGAGCTTCAAGCGTGTCCATTCCCCAGACAGTGCACATCGCCCTCATTATGTAGGTATACACCCATCGCCTCCCCCCACCCCCCACATCTGTCTGACACCTAATTGGTGTTATTCCCAAATGTGCACTTAGGTGATGATCAGGGAAACCAATTTGCTGGTGAGTACATGTGGTGCTTATTTTTCCATTCTTGGGGTACTTCACTTAGTAGAGTGTGTTCCAACTCTCTCCAGGAGAACAAAAGAGATTCTATGTCACCATTATTTCTTATAGCTGAGTAATACTCCATGGTATACATATACCACATTTTACTAATCTACTCATGTATTGATGGGCATTTGGGTTGTTTCCACATGTTTGCAATTGTGAATTGTGCTGCTATAAACATTCGGGTGTAGATGTCTTTGTAATAGAATGTCTTTTGTTCTTTTGGGTAGATGCCCAATAATGGGATTGCTAGATCAAATGGTAGGTCTACTTGTATCTGTTTAAGGTATCTCCATATTGCTTTCCACAGGGATTGCACTAGTTTGCAGTCCCACCATCAGTATATGAGTGTTTCTATCTCTCCGCATCCAAGCCAACATGTATTGTTTTGGGACTTTTTGATAAAGGCCATTCTCACTGGAGTTAAGTGATATCTCATTGTGGTTTTGATTTTCATTTCCCTGATGATTGGAGATGTTGAGCATTTTTTCATATGTTCATTGCCCATTTTTCTATCTTCTTTTGAAAAGTTTCTGTTCATTTCCTTTGCCCACTTTTTGACAGGATTGTTCAATTTTTTTCTTGCTGATTTTCCTGAGTTCTATATAGATTCTAGTTATCAGCCCTTTATTGGATGTGTAGCATGTGAATATTTTCTCGCATTCTATAGGCTGTCTATTTGCTCTCATAATAGTTTCCTTGGCTATGCAGAACACCATGGAGTTCTACTCAGCCACAAAAAAACAACGAAGATCTAGCACCTCTTTTATTTTATTTTATTTTATTTTATTTTATTTTTTATTGATATATAATAATTGTCATATTCATGGAGTACATGTTATATTTTGATACAAGCATATAACATATAATGCTCAAATCAGGGTAATTGGGACATGATTCACCTGAAACATTTATCATTGCTTTATGTTGGGAATGCTTGAAAACTTCTAGCTATTCTGAAATATAATAAATTATTGTTAACTATAGTTGCCCTATTGCACTATTGAACACTAGAACTTTTTCCTTCTATTTAACAGAATTATCCCTTCACCAACACCTCTTCATTACCCCTTCCCACCACCCTTACCTATCTCTAGTAGCCACCATTCTATTCACTACGTCCTTGAGATCAATTTTTTAAGGTCCCATATATGAGTGTGAAAATGCAATATTTGTCTTTCTGTGCCTGGTTTATTTCACTAAAAATAATGTCCTCCAGATCCATCGATGTTTTATGCTGGATAGAGCTAGAGCCCATTCTACTAAGTGAAGTATCACAAGAATGGAAAAACAAGCACCATATGTATTCACCATCAAATTGACATTTAACTAACTTACCTGACCAACATTTAACTGTACATATAGTAGTAACATTCATCGAGTGTCAGGCAGGTGGGAGCAGGGAGGAGGGGATGTATATATTCACACCTAGTAGGTATGGTGCACACTGTCTGGAGGATGAACATGCTTGAAGCTCTGATTCGGGTGGGACAAAGGCAATATATGTAACCTAAACATTTGTACCCCTGTAATTTGCTGAAATAAAATAAATAAAGAAAGAAAAATTACATATTGGACTTCATTAAAATTTTAAATGTTTGCTTTTCAAACAAACACACAAAAACCCCTAGGACACTGATAGGGAGAAAATGTTTGCAATACATATAGATGACAAAGGGCTTGCATATGGAATGTATAAAGAACACTTAGAACTGAATAAATAAAAAGATGAAGAACCTAACATATACATGAGGAAAGATTTGAACAGGTACTTCATAAAGGAGGTATACAAATGGCCATTAAACACATAAGAAAATGCTTAACACAATTAATCATCAGGGAAATCTAAATTACAGCAAATACAATAAATTACAACAAATAGGAGCATTATATAACCATTAGAGTGGCTAAAATTAAAGACCAATACCAAATGTTAGCAGGGTTTTCCAGCAACTTGAAATCTCAACTGCCCACATGATAAAATAAAATGATTCAATCATTTTGTAAAACTGCTTGCCAGTTTTTTAAAAATGTAAACATTCTTGTGATACTTCACTTAGTAGAATGGGTTCCAGCTCTATCCAGGATAATATAATAAGTGAAGTATCATGAGAATAGAAAAACAAGCACCACATGTACTCACCATCAAATTGGTATTAACTGATCAACACTTAAGTATACATATAGTAATAACATTCATCGGGTGTCGAGCAGATGGGAGGAGGGAGGAGGACATGGGTATATATACACCTAATGGGTGCGGTGCTCACCATCTGGGGGATGGACATGCTTGAAGCTCTGACTCGGGTGGAACAAAGGCAATATATGTAACCTAAACATTTGTACCCTGATAGAGGAAGTTTAAATAATTTGAAGTTAATTGGTGACTATTCAGCTTGACAGGGTTGTTGAATTATTCTTTCCTCTTTTGATTTTTGTGCATATGAAGTTAATGCTAGACTATAGTTCCTCCTATTTCTGCTTTGGAGGTGCTTGAAGTTAAATTCCAGGAGGAAAGGCATCTTTGGCTGTTTGTCACATATTTTTGAAAGTCTAGAATAGTGCCTAGAATATGAGGTACTCAGTAGAATTTTGAATGAATGAGTGAATGAATGAATGGCATTATTAATGCTCTAGGTTGCTATTTCTAAGACTATGGTTAAAAGTTTTATAAAAAAAGATATAACCTACACGTATTCATAATTGAGGCAGGGGTGGTAGTGACTGTAGCTTCATTTTCTAGCAGGAAATGATACTATTATTTCTATCACTCTCCCGCTAGCTGACTTACATTGTATGTGGAAGAATAGAGGATGAATAAAATAGCAAACAGGTAGACTAATGATCTAGGGTAGAGCAACACAGAGCTGCTACTGCAGCTCCATCTCCCCTTGGCAGACCATATCACAAATATCCTTGGAAAATCAGTGATACAAACTCAGAATTCACTAAGTGTCTTCTGAACATATGTATAAGAAAAAAACACTAATATCTAGTAATGAGAACCATTGAACAGGAAGCAGAAATCTCAGCACCAAAAGGAGCAAGTGCAATATGTCCCACAGAATAAAATTCAGTCTGTATTTCTATATGCCCGGCCCAGCAATGATGGTTAAGTGTTATATCTAGTCCTTTGGTGAGAAGGAACCTGAGCTGGTAATAAGAACCTGATGTTTATACTTCATTATGTTTTTAAATTTTGAGTGTGCATAATAATTCCTGCATATTCATTAAGACTGTTTTATAAGTTCTCCAGAAGCAGAGCCTTAGCAATTCCTATGCAACTGATTTAGTGAAGGTGTGATCTCAGGAGAAAAGTGTTAAGGATGCGAGAGAAGCAAGATGAGGCATGGGAAGATGTCAGAGAAGGATGTGGGTCAACTGAAGCGTAGTTTCACTCTGATTGCTCAGGGAGCACTGGAGCACGAACAGTACCTCAAAGTGCTTTTACCTTGCAGAAACAGGGCATTTTTGTCCTTGCTTTTTAAATCACTGTATCATTCAGTTGCTGCATATAGGCCACCCTCACATGCACCTCCAGATATTTCCAATCCATTGCATCCATTTCAGCCAAGAGCAATTCTCACAAAATAATGTCTATAAACATTAGAAGCCATCTTTCAAAGAAGCTTGGGAATGTGTTCACTGCCCTAGTAAGGGAAATCCAGGAAAAGCATGAAAATGCTTACCTAGCTTCAAAATGTGCCATGTTATTGCTATGTACAGCTACCTACGCTGAATCTGTTACCATTGATGTTGTGATACCCAGTGTGGGCCATCCAAAGTAAGTGCCTCTCCTTATAGAATTCCTTCTTAATGACTGTAATTTCTGTCTCAGTTTTCATACATTGTGCAAAGAAAAAACTTTGTGGATCAGGTGGCATTTGCTCTGAACCTTGAAGAATGGGCAATATTTCGAATGGATGAAATCAGAGAAAAAGAGGATTTTCAGATGGAAGGAACAGAAAGCAGAATGAGGAAAATGCAGAATTTAATTAGAAAATAGTGTGCTAATTGGTTTGCCTGAAGTATTGAGATACTGAGAGTATAAATGGAGATAAGATTTGACAGTGCATTAGGTGGAAGGTAGTACAGATGATGACTTTGAGGGGCAAGCTGATGAGAGGAGTGATTAGGAGCCACCTGTAGATACTACAGATGGCAGCACAGTAACTGGGGATTTGCCTAAAAGTGCATATTCCTTTTCAGCAAGGAGTATCTACAGCAGAGTTGCCTTATGAGAAAACAGCCTCCAGGGATCATACTATGTCTTCGTTTTCTTCCTACCTTCTTCTTTCATTTCCCCAAGCAAGAGCTTCTCATGATGCCCCATTCTTTTGCCACATTAAAAGGGCAGAAGAGACCTGAACGACTTGGCAAATTGTCAGAATTATAAAATAAATGGTATTGTTCAGGAAGTAAAATGTGCCTGAGGGAACCATCTACATCCCAAGATATGGTTTTAACAAGTTGAATTTCAGTAATTCCTACTGTTATCCAGAAACACAAGAGCAAACATCACTGAAAAGTCCCTATGGTGTGTGTGGATTTATGAAAATATTTTTGTGGGCAATACATTGGGTGATACAGAGCTCAAGACTCCTGGTGTCTAAAGCAATATTCTCAAGATAATGGACCCCAGTGGTCCCAGGACTCTCATTAAAATCTTCACGGTTCTGAGCTTCATTTCCAAGAAATGAAGATGACACTACCTTTTATATATAGCTATATATAAGTGACTCCAAATTCAGAGGGGACATATGATGACAGGCATTCAAAAAAAAGTTGCCTTAATGGTTATGAGATATGTGAATTCACAGGAAGAACTGCAGAAAGCCACACCTGAGTTTTGAGACTGTAAATTCTTCCTATGGCTTAATTATCTCATGATTTTAAGAGACTGGAAGATGAATCTCCTTCTTTTCAAGGTGGGAATTTTAGAATCTTTTTACTCTTTACAATGAGCATCATTCTATTTGTTCTAACAGTCAAGTACTTATGCATATTTATAACCCATTAGAAGGTATTGAAGAAACTATGGGCACAGATAGCTGGAAATTAAAAATGTTGTCAGTTTCTTATTCTTGGTAGAGAAGGAACCCAGAAAACTAAATGGGGAGGGCTTTGAAAAACTGAACACAGAATAGGATGGCAAACTCAAGGCAAAAGCCAGACATAGAAAGAGGGTAACCCTTGCACAAAACAAACAGAAGGGCTGACACAATGTTATATGCCCCTTGTTCTCCAGGGGCTGCCAGGATCAATGGGAAGAATGAAAATAATGTCATATGGACATATCTCTGTCAATAATGTACTTGAATAGCATGAAAAAATCAGAATTCACCATTAATTTATATGAAAATAAAAGTATCACAAAAGTCCAAGGCTCTCACCTAAAATCACTGAGAAAGATTGTGCAAACTCCACATACCCTGATATCCTGGAGATTTCCCTCCTTGGAGAGACTTGCCAGGAACCTGTAGGGTATGTGTGTGTGTGTGTGTGTGTGTGTGTGTGTAGATGTGCTGTTTGATTAAGCTCTCCTAGGTTATCTGATACGACCATTTACAGGTCAAGTGTTAGCTGATACTACAGTAAACAAGGGTAGTGTCTACAAAGTAAAAATAGTAGTTTCTTTCTTCTAGGCTCTAAGCAACCACTGATGAAGCTTTGAGATGGTTTTTGTTGTTGTTGTTGTTGTTAACATTCATAAATTCAATTAAGCAAGCATTTAGAAAGCATCTATTCTTGCAGTTACATTGGTAGGTGGCACATCCTTAAAATCTATTTAGAGGCCAGCTAACTATCTTCAGTATATGTCTGAGTAAAATAAATGCTAAAGAAATCAAGTATTGGGAAGGAATTAGTAAACGGACTGAAGTAACAGTCCTCAAAGGCTTTCTGGAGAATATGGGATTCTTTTCTTTCCTTAAGCCATTGAACTAAGCTTAGTCAAAACCCTACATTCACTCGGCTTAGGCTGAAAGTTGGGAGATACAAATTTTACATAAGTCTCTGCCCTGTTTAGTATAGGAGTTAAGCTTTTTTTAAAAAAAAATCTCATTACAATAAAAGGATATGTGAATCTAGAAGAAGATAACTAACACAGCCAGGGAGGTTTAGGGAGGCTTCCAAGAAGTGACATTTGAATTGTCTTTTCAGGAAAGCTATATTTTTAACAGGCAAAGAAGGACAGGAAGGACACTGCAAGTGAGTAAAAATAAGTTAGAAGAGCCACAAAAGGACATGCTATATTTGGTAAACAGTAAGATGTTTCTCATGTAGAGAAGGTTGGCTGCAGGAAATGAGGATGAACGGGTAAGACCTTGAACTCATGCTAAGACATTCACATTTAGGGGGGCCCTAGAATCTACTTGGACTTAAAGCCAAACATGTATTTCTCCAGACTCTCACTGCCTTGCTCTAAATATGCTGTGTAGGTACACTTACCACCCTTATCACCTTTGGCAAATCAAGTACTTCTCTGAGCCATAGTTTCCTCATTACAGTCAAGATCATTTTAATAGCACTTATCTCCTTGTGTAGCTATGAGGATATATGAGACTGTATAACTGAAACACGCAATAAAGATTAGAAGTTATTAGTATTAACTAGCATGTAAGCAAAGAGGGTCCAAAAGACATCTATAATGAGGAGACATAGAATTATCATAGATTTGACATCAAAAAGTGGATAGTAGGTGAAGAATAAGACTGGGAGAGAGAGATGTCATAGTCACCCTTTGGGATAGATACAGGGCAATAGCACAGGAACTAAAAAATGAAGACTATGGTGTCAGCAAACAGATATCTAGAATTTTAGATGGGACCTATTGGGGTAAAATATGTGGAAAGAGTAAAAAAAAATGGCATCTAATGGCAGCTCTGTGGTGTCTATAAATAACTCAGCTAGGAAACACAGGAAGAAACTTCAATATATAGGGCAATATGGCCAGTTCTGCTCTAAAAACCGTGTATCAATACCTGGAGGACATACTGGCATTGAGATCTTCCAGAAGAAACTGGAGATTCTTTTTTTGATATAGGCTAAAACAGTAAAAATGGAAAAGGTTTTCCTTCAGAGGTAAATAGACTGGGAAATCTTCAGAGGAAAGTGTCTGTGTGGAGTAGGCTCAAATATAAGCCATGAGTCTTGGTTGAAGATTGCTTAGGTGGTTTTGTTTCCCTCCTTAGGACCTTTGAATTAGCTATGCCCTGTGCCTGCAATGTTTTCCGCCCTGGTCATCATGTGTTTGTTGCATATTGTTATTCCATTCTCCATCTAAGTATGTCACCTCCCCAGCAAGGGCTTTCCCAACTCCACAGACTACAGTAGTTATTCAGTATCACATCATAGAGATCCTTCGTGTTTGGTTTTATGTTGTGTTCCCCATGCATAGAATTGCTAGGCACATCATCGGCATTGAGTCAATATATGTTGAGTGAATTCATGACCTCTGATAGCCATGTAACCAGTCTGTACCTTGCTTTCATATTTCTTAAAATCAGAACCAAAATTCCCCACATATCCTTGTGAAGATTCTTTGAGGCAGTTCTGTCCAACCATAGCATATTTCTGCACATTATCAGTATTGAGTAGGTGCTGGTTACCTGACCTGACTCCTCCTGCATCCTTTGCCTGAAACTGCAATGGAAATAGAAGACTGTAACCCTTCAACTAACAATACAATTGCTTTGTCTTTTGTCTTATTTTGTCTTTAATCTTTGTGAATCCTTCATAATAATTTTCAGCCAGTGTTTCTCTTTTTCTCTCCCAGCCCTTCATTTCTAATACCTGCTTCCCCATTGTTTTTTTTTTCTTCACCTTTAACAAGTGACAGAAGTTAAAATAAAAATTCTACAGAGAGTCTTCATATCACTCATCACTTCATATCATATACTCTGCCTTCATCTCCCAAGCAAATTATAGGTTCAATGAATAACCAGAATAGAAATATCACTGGGAAAATTGATATAAGGAACTTGATTTCATTCTTTTCAGGTGTGTACTACAAAACAAACCACTTATGTATACCAGCCAGAAAATGTTCTGCAAGTTCTGCTAAAAATTCAAAAGTTGATCAGAATATCATGACCAGAATATGCCATTCTGGAGTAAGCTACTATCTTCAAAATCACATTAATTCCAAGTTAGTCCATTATATTATATTAGGCTCTTGGAAAATAACTTCAATGAGAAGTTCTTAAGAACTTAAAAATTATTGATATGTCTTAATAATTATTGTATGAAGAACAATTGATATTATATATCTCAAACTTCAATTATTACCACAGATAGGAACCCAGAAGTTACAACATGCTAATTTATCTGATCTAGGCGTTGTCACAAATATCACCTTTGGAGCCACTGCATTGTGGAGAGCACTGATGAAGATAGAATCAAAAGAAATGTGAAATTTCTTTTGGAAATTTTCACCAGTATCTCCAAAATCTTCTAAATTAATTTTAAATGATTGAATTATTTTATTTATTCAATCAACAGTTCATTAAGCACTCCTTAGTGCCAGGGTACCACTAGATCACAAAAAAACATTTGAAAAATACGGGATCTCAAAATCCAGTAAGTGAGATCAAAGAACTTTTATTAATATTTTGCCTCTTCTTTGCAGATCTACATTGGAGAAAAGAGAGATAAAGAGTGCTTTAGTGCTAGAATCCAAGAAGATATTTGGGCCCACCCTGGGCGTTGGTACATATTCTTATACTAGCATCACTTTCCTCATCATTCAATCTCCTGACATTGACTTCCTCCAGGTGGATTTAACTTCCTTTTCTCAGGTTCTCTAAGAGTTGCCTTACACTTGTGCAGGGCCCCTGACTTAAAGTCCAGGTAACATCAATGCATAAGGAGCATTTTACAGTTATCTCAGAGTCTTGACCAAGAGCTCCTCTGCACCACTGGTAGAAAGTGGCTGTGCCCACCAGGAAGATGGGCAACCACACTTCAGTGAGCACATTTCTTCTGTGGGGATTTTCCAGTTTCCGAGACCTACAGAACTTACTCTTTGCAGTGATTTTCGTCTCCCATGTGACCATCGTAGCTGCAAACGTGTCCATAATGGTGGCCATCAAGCTCAGTCACAACCTTCACACCCCCATGTACTTTTTCCTCTGTGGCCTGTCCTTTTCAGAAACCTGTACCTCTATGGTAGTCATCCCCCGCATGTTAGTGGACTTGATATCAGAGAACAAGACCATTTCTCTTCCTGAGTGTGCCACACAGATGTTTTTCTTTTTGGGCTTGGCCGCCAACAACTGTTTCATCATGGCTGCCATGTCCTATGACCGGTACACAGCCATCCACAACCCACTTCACTATCACACCCTTATGACAAGAAAGACCTGCTTGTTATTGATGGTGGCTTCTTGGGTGGTTGGCTTCCTGATTTCTCTGTGCATTGTCATCACTATATTCAACTTGTCTTTTTGTGACTTGAACACCATCCAGCACTTCTTTTGCGACATCTCACCCGTGGTCTGCCTTGCTTGTGATTACACTTCTTACCATGAAATGGCTATTTTTGTGCTTTCTGCCTTTGTGCTCGTGGGCAGCTTTATTTTAATTATGATTTCCTATGTCTTCATTGTGTTTATAGTCATGAAAATGCCCTCTGCAAAGGGAAAGTATAAGGCCTTCTCCACCTGCTCCTCTCACCTCACTGTCGTGTCCATACATTATGGATTTGCTTGCTTTGTCTATTTGAGGCCCAAGGACAGTGACTCCTTCCCTAAAGACATGCTGATGGCTGTGACATATACAGTGCTGACGCCTCTGCTTAACCCCATAGTTTACAGCCTGAGAAACAAAGAAATGCAGATAGCCCTAAGGAAATCACCAGGCAGTGTAATTAGATTTTTCCTTCAGATGACAAATAAAAGACCCCTGAACATTTTTTAAAAATTACCTAGAATTGATAAATAAAAGTGGAAAAAGTGGAGTACCTCTAAAAAAATCATCACTTTGTGTACAAAGCAGTTAAAGTATTTCCTAATTGCCTGGTATGTCCTGGCCTCACCATTTTCCTGTTACAAAGAGGATGCAGTTTTTAAAGTTATAATATGTATCTGTGTGTACACACTTGCATGCAGTAAACATATTAGAAATGCTTTGGAACACTGTGTTTTCATGATAGCAGTTGCTTTTTGGGAAAAAAAGAAAATTATACTAAAGAGAGCAAGAAGTCAAAGAAGAAAGAGGGAAAGAAGAAAGTAAGGAAGGAGGGGAAAAAAGATGGAAGGAAAAAGAGAAGGAAGGAGGAAGTAAGGGAGGGAAGGTGGAAGGGAGACACAGAAAGAAGGAGGAAGGAGGGAGGAGTAAAGGAAAAAGAAAGAGAGTTGACTAGTATAATTAATCAAAAAAGGAGAAAGTACAAACACAAAGTCAGAACTGAAAATGAGGATATGATCACAACACAGGGAAAATTAAAAACAACTTAAGATAATGCTTTGTTCAACTCTATTCAAACAAATTTAAAAATTAGAATGAAATGGATACATTTATGGAAAAAATAAAGTGACAAAAATGACCCCGAAAGCAATAGACATTTTTTAACATACCAATTTCCACAGAAAATTTTGAGAAATCTGTCAAAGAAGTAATTTTTCTATTTCCCCTTGCAAAGCATTAGACCAGATGATTTAATAACCAATTTAAATTCTCAAGGAACAAATAATTTAAATGCTATTAAATTAATTTAGAACACAGATAAATAGTTTCTAATGTATGAACCTCACAGTGGTGGAAAGTTCTGCATATTACTGCCGTCTGATTGTGGCCATAGTAGTGAGATTCTGAAATGAATTATAGAAAATTAGATGATGTAAGGTGGTAAAGGAATTTTGAGGTTACATTGTTCACATGGTTACAGTGGTTGTAAAGTGGTGTATTATTGTGGGTATGAATTACATTTCCCTAAGGACAAATGATGTCATTATATACTTATGGATCATTTGTATATTTGATTTGGAGAAATGCATACTCAAGTTCTTTCCCCATTTTTAACTGAGCTATATGTGTTGAATTTTAAATTTTTTGATAATTCTAGATACACATCCCCAATCAGATATGTTATAAAATATTTTCTCCCATCCTATAGGTTGTTTCTTCACTTTCTTTACAGTTCCCTTTGAAGCGCAAACGTTTTCTAATTTTAATGAGGTTCAATTTATCTATCTTTATCTTTTTTGCTCATGGTTTTGATGTCATAACTAAGAAACTATTGCTTAATCCAAGATCATAAAGACTTTCCCCTGTGCTTTCTTCTAAGAGTTGTGAAATATTAAATACTACCTTTAGGTCTTTGATCCATTTGAATTAATTTTTGTATGTGGTGTGAGGCAAGGGTCCAACTTTATTCTTTTGTGTGTGGATATCCAAATGCCCCAGCACTATTTATTGAAAAGACTATTCATTATCTATTGAGTGTTCTTGGCACCTTTATAGATAACCTGTTGACCATAGACACATGGTCTTATTTCTGAACTCAATTCTATTCAATTGAGCTATATGCCTATCTTTTTGCCAGTACAACCTGTCTTGCTAGTGTTGTTTTATAGTAAGTATAATATTTTGAAATTTAAAAAAAGAATTATTTTTTTGATATGCTGTTGAATTCCATTTGCTAAAATTTTGTTGAGGATTTTCCCATCTCTATTCATAAGGGATATTGGTCTGTAATTTTCTTTTTTTGTTGTGTCCTTTCCTGCCTTTGGTATCAAGGTGATATTGGCTTTGTAGAATGACTTAGGGAGGATACCATCTTTCTCAATGTTGTGAAATAATTTCTGTAGTATAGGTATGAGTTCTCTTTGTATGTTTGGTAAAACTTGGAAGTGTAGCCATCTGGTCGGGACTTTTCCTTTTTGGAAGGTTTTTAATTGCTGCTCCAATTTCTGTGCTTGATATTGGTCTGTTCAGGAATTCAATTTCCTACTGGCTGAACTTAGGTTGTCTGTTTCCAGGAATTTGTCCATTTCCTCCACATTATGTAGTTTTGGGGCATATAGGTTTTTATAGTATTCAAAGATAATGTTTTGTATTTCCATGGTGTCTGTTGTGACCTTTCCTTTTTCATTTCTAATTGAGTTTATTAGAGTCCTTTCTCTTCAAGTTCTTGTCAATCTGGCAAGAGGGCTGTCAATTTTGTTTATCTTTTCAAAAAAACAGCTTTTGGTTTTGTTGATCTATATAGTTCTTTTATTCTCAATTTCATTTAATTCTACTTTGATCTTAGTTATTTCTTTTCTCCTGCTACATTTGGATTTGACTTGCTCTTCCTTTTCCAATTCCTTGAGACTGTTTATTAGATTGTTGCTTTTTGAGCTTTCTGTTTTTTGGATGTGAGCATTTAATGCTATTAGTTTTCCTCTCAGGAATGCTTTTGCTGTATCCCACAGATTGCGATAACTTGTGTTTCCATTATCATTTAGTTTGAAGAATCTTTTGATTTCTCTCTGTATTTCCTCCTTAACCCAATGGTCATTCAACAAGAGATTGTTTGATTTCCATTACTTTGTGAAGTGGTGAGTATTTCTATTGGAATTGAACTCTAATTTTATACCACTACAATCTGAGAAGATACATGATATAATTTCTATTTTTTTTTATTTTTTTTTATTTTTTTACTATTTTGAGGTCTGATTTGTGGCCTAGTATGTGATCAATTTTGGAGAAAGTTCCATGAGCTGATGAAAAGAATGTATATTCAGCTTTATTTGGGTAGAATGTTCTGTAGAGATCTGTCAGACCCTTTTGTTTTAGAGCTCTGTTTAAGTCCATTATTTCTTTGCTTATTTTCTGTTTGGAAGATCTGTCCAGTTCATTTAGTGGGGTGTTTAAGTCCCAGGCTACTATGGCATTATTGTTTATCATGCTATTTAGATCTGACAGGGTTTGCTTTATGTATCTGGGCACTCCTGAGTTGGGTGCATAAATATTAAGAATTGTTCATTCTTTTTGTTGGATCTTCTCTTTCACCATTATATAGTGGGTATCTTTGTCCTTTCTTACTTTTGCTATTTTAAAGCTTATGTTATCAAAAATAAGTATAACTACCCCTGCTTTCTTTTGACTTCCATTTGCCTGGAGGATTGTTTTCCATCCCTTGACCTTGAGCTTGAAAGCATCTTTGTGGGTTAGATGCATTTCCTGTAGACAGCAGACACTAGGCTTATGGATTTTTATCCACTCTGCCAGTCTATATCTCTTTAGAGGACAATTTAAGCCATTCACATTTATTGAGAGGATTGACATTTGACTTAGATTTCCATTCATATTGTTAGGTGAATTCCGATTGTTTTGTTTTACTCCTTGAGCTCTCATGGAGTCCAGGTCCTAGACTTTAACTCTTGAATGATTTTACTTTGGAGAGTGTCTAACGAACGGTTCAGCGTGTAATGCTGGTCTGAGTACTTCCTGTAGGGCTGGTCTGGTCTTTGCAAATTCCATCAATGATTGCTTGTCTTGGAAGGTCTTTGTTTCTCTCTCATAGATGAAGCTTAATTTTGCCAGGGAGAGAATTCTAGGTTGGGCATTATTCTGTTTTAGAAGATTAAGGATAGGCGCCCAATCCCTTCTGGCTTTATTAAAGTTTCAGTTGAGAAGTCCACAGTTAGTCTGATAGGTTTTCCTTTGTAGGTTATCTGCTGTTTTCAACTCACTGCTAGAAGGATTATTTCTTTCATGTTTACTTTGGTCAGCCTGATAACTGTGTGATGTGGTGATTGCCTTTTCACACTGAGTCTCCTAGGAGTTCTGTGTGCTTCTTGTGTCTGGAAATCTAGATTTCTGGCCAGGCCAGTCATATTTTCCTCCAGTATTTCATGAAATAAGTTTTCCAGTCCTTGTATATTTTCTTCTTCCCTCTCTGGGACACCAATGATTCTTATAGTTGGCTTCTTTACCTAATCCCACATTTCTTATACGTTTTGGTCTTCTCTCTTGTTTCTGTGTTCTTTTTCTTCATCTGATTTGTTTAGCACATAGGCATTATCTTAAAGCTCTGAGATTCTTTCTTCTGCATGATCCATTCTGTTCTTGAGGCTTTCCACTGTGTTTTGAAGTTCCTTGAAAGCCTCCTTCATTTCCAAGATTTCTGTTTAGTTTTTCTGTAGTATTTCAATTTCTTTAGAGAATTTTTCATTTATTTCCTGTATTGTTCTTGTGGCTTCTTTATGTTGGGTTTCTATTTTCTCTTCAATTCCATTTAGTTTTCTTACAATCCATATTTAGAATTCTTCCTCTGTCAGTTTAATCATATTGTGTAAGTTGCTATCTTTTGATGGCAATTGAATATTTTCTTTTGGGAGTGACTTTTCTCTCTAATCTTTCATGTTTCCTGTTCTTTCACTTGTTCTTTCTCATGAGGCTACTTTGTCAAGAACTGGGGTTGCTGAGACTTGTTTGGGGCTTTAACTCCAAGTCCCCAAAGGGATGTTCCTTGACAGTGCTGGGGAGATGCACTCTGGTCCTATATTGCCTTAGAGGTCTTTTAGACTGTTGGTTTGTCTTTGACCTCTTGTCTTCACCTCTTGCCAAAGGAGATTAGTGAGTTTGGACCCCTTGCTTAGTCTCCCAGGTGATGAATCACTCTTGTGTATATGACTTCACTGCCCTCCACTAGTTTGAGAAGGAAGGCACTGTGTTGGGCTATGGGGTTACCCTCTCTTTTGTTGCTTGTAGTTTCCATGGAGGATTTGATTATCAAGGTATTCCAATACCTTTGTATTAGGCTCTAAACCCCTGAATGGAGTATACAAGTGCCCAGGCTTTGGGAAATGTCTTGTCACTCCCAAGGGTTATTGGAGCCCTGTTATCCCTTTAGGTGGAGTGAGAAGAGCAACAGGTACCTGCGAGCCTGAGAGCATATACTTCTGTGATTGCTTGAACAGCTGCTAGGTGAGAGCTGCTAGTATGTTATTCAGGGCTCTTTCGCCACACTTGCGAGGCAGCTCCAGGTGGGGGGTGTCAATTGGTGCAACTGGTAAGGACTCTGGCCAAGATTTTCCTTCCCAGACCACCAGCCCCAAAGCTGGCAGCAGCCTGGGAGCCAAGGGTGAGCCCTAGTGTTATGCTCTTATCAGGTGATCAAAACCAACCCGCTGGTCCGAATCAACAGTCTGTCCCCTTTTCTTAGTTCCAAGGCCCCACAGATTCATGTCAGGCACACAAAGAAAGTGACTTTTCTCCTTTCTCCCTGTCTCCAAGGCCAGGGTCTGCCCTGCCCGAGGGGAAGTCAAGCCACAGGGCAAGGGAGGGGCGCTGCCCAAGGCTGCCAGACGTCTCAGCCCAGAAAGGGGCTTCTCATGTTACTCCGCCCCTCCAAGGGTGGGGTCTGTCTCTTCACAAAACACAAGCGGCCAGGCTGGAGGCAGAGGGCTGCCCAAAGCCTCGTCAGGTCTCAGCTTGGAAGGCGGCTTCTCTCGTGACTCCGCCCCTTCGAGGGCGGGGCTTGACCTGCCCGCGCAAAGAGGCGAGTGGCTGGGTTGGGGGAGGAATGTCCAGAAAGCGGCTTCGTTCCTTACTGCCCTCCTCCAAGGGCGGGGCGTGCTCTGCCGGGCAGGCGCAGTGGCGCCGCCTGAGTCCATTGCCTGGGTTTGCCCTGCTGGGCGGGAGGAGGGGCGGTGCCCAGTTCGGCAACACGCCACAGCGTTTTTAGGCTGTGGACCCCCAAAATGGCGGCTGCCCACCCACAGAGAGCCAGCGCTGGAGGCGACCGCTGGGGGGCAGCGGGTGCTGGGTTTGGCAGGCTGTCTCAGCGAGCTGCCGGCTGTCGCCACTGCTTCCCTGACGCACTGACTCACGTCAGTCCCACCCTGCGCCAGCCGAATCTTCGGTGGTTTCCAAGGGCAGAGCCTCCCTTCGGCATTCGCCTCCCTCGTTCTGGTCCCAGAAGCCGCCAGAGGTGAGATGCCCATCTGCAAACTCCCTCCTGCGGCCCCCAGAGGTGTCCACTGAGACCAGGCCGTCCCCCGCCCATTGCGGACCTAGCACAGAGCACTGGTGCATTCAAAATGTTTCTCACTTTTGTCTCTTCTCCACACAGCCCGTCAGTCCATGCTACAACTTCGCACAGACTTTAGGCGCTTCCCTGCCTGAGTGGATGTGGGGGTCCGTGGAGGAACCAAGCGTCCTCCTGTAGGTCAGGTCCCACTGCCCCAGCCGGCGGACGGGCGTGGCCGTCCCACGCTCTATTCCCTAATGTATACTCGCACTGTCCCGACTTTGCGGTCAATTCTCCAGTTCACTTTTTTTCCCCAGCGCTGCTTGCCCCACACTGCTTCTCTGCAGATTCACGACGCTGTTCCTGTGGAAGAGCTATCCACTCCTGTGTAGCTGTCCGCGTTCTTCACCTCCTACTCTGGGAGCAGAGAGCCAGGAGGTCACTACTAATCTGCCATTTTTCCCCCTCCCGGTGGCTATACTTAAATCATACTTTAGGTCAGAAACTATTACAAGAAACAAAGGAGGTCAATATATGAGAAAAGGGTCAATTTATCAATTTATCAGAAAGATATTACAATTATATGCATCCAACATCATTCAGATCACCTGAAATATAAATAAATATAATAATAGCAGAAGACTTCAATAGCTACTTTCAGTAATAGATAGAATAAAAATCAATAACAGGGACTACATCAAACTAAAAAGCCTTCTGCACAGCAAAGGAAACAGTGAAAAAGCATCTGTGGAATGGGAGAAATGCAAATCAAAATCAAAAAGAGATATCACCCCACACTTGCCAGGACAGTTATTATAAAAAAACAAAAGACAAAAAGTATTGTCAAGGATACAGAGAATTTATAGAACCTTTATACACTGTTGGTAGGAATGCAAAATGGTGCAGCTGTTACAGAAAACATAATGGAGGTTCCTCAAAAAATTAAACTAGAACTACCATATGATACAGCAATCCCTCTTCTGAGTATTTATCCAAAATAATTGAAATGAGTATCTCAAAGAGACATTGACACTCTTGTGTTTATTGCAGCTCTATTCACTGATAACCAAGATTGGAAACAACCTAAATGTCCACGAACAGATGATTGGATAAAGAAAATGTGGAATATATATACACACAATGGAATATTATTCAGCCTTAAAAAGAAGGAAATTCAACAATATGCAACAACATAGATGGTCCTTGAGGACATTATGGTAAGTGAAATAAGCCAGTCACAGAAGAACAAATGCTGCACGATTCCACTTATATGAGGTATGTAAAATAGTCAAATTCCCAGAATCAAAGAATGGAATTGTGGTTCCAGGGCCTGGGGGTGAGGATGGAGGAAAGTTGTTAATAAACAGGCACAAAGTTTAAACAAGGTGAATAAAATCTAGGTATCTGCTGTACAACATTGTTACTATAGTTAATATTGTACACTTTAAATGTTTGTTAAGAGGGTAGATCTCATGTCAAGGGTGTTTACCATAACAAAATAATTTTTTTTAAAAAGATACTTATTCACTTATTCATTCATTTATTCATTTGGTACTGCTATGTACCTGGCCCCTGCAATGTTCTAAGAATAAAGTGTTGAACTAGGCAGATAAGATGCCTCCCTGTATAGTAATGGTAGGAAAGTAGGCAAGAAAAACTTTATGCAATTATTTACACCAGTGGCTATATAATTAAAAGAGTGGTAAATGCAAAACATATTTATGACTTCTCTGAAAATGTTCACCAGTAGATTATGACTTAATCCAGGATGTCAGGGGAGGCTTCAAAAGAAAAATATTAATAAATTTAAAACTAAGACTTAAGCTGACTGGGAGTTAGTATCCATCAAAACGGTAGTGGTGAGGCATACAATTATAGAATGGTTTATAGTTGAGTAAAGATAGAGATGTGGTAGTTCCTATTATTTTTTGACCATAGTAAAGTGTCTGATACATAAAATATTTTAAAAATTCAACAAACACTAATTCAACAAACATCTATTTAGTACCTCCTGTTTTTCAGCACTAGACCATTAAATAGGAATACAAAAATAGTCATAGACACTGAAACTTCACATCAGGGAAAGAGGAAGATCTTCCACCATTATGGGTACTAATCAAGTGTGACCAGAATGTTAAGGGAACAATAGGGGTGAAAAGAATTTAATTCTTACGATGCGATCTGGGATGCTTTTATGGAATCAATGGCCACCTATTTCTACCATTCATCAGCCACAGTTGTGCTTTCTTACAACCTAAATTAGTTGTGTCTTTCTAAGACAGATAATACCTCATATCATATCCATTTTCTAATTTGTTGGAATTGAAGTGTTTGAGCTGTTAGATCCTCCTAATATGGATCATCAGGCTTAGCTTTGTTCCAGTGGGGGTTGTCCTGTGGACCCCTTAAGCCCAGAACCAAAGGAACCTGACCTTCAACCTAGAGAATGTTCTGCTATGTGGCTGCAGTTCAAGAACACCTTGAGAGTTAATAGTGGCCATGACAACCTTCAGTCAGTATGGCAGCTGTGTTTGGCAGGGTCATAAAAAAAGTTAGTGTAAGCTTCACTGTTCTATTAGAAAGCACACGTGTTAGTGGGTTAGAGTGGGCAATGGGGAGAGGAAAATGTCTGTGTGTGCATGCAAGAAATATCTACCAGCAACAAGTGTGATACATATATCAAACATCTTAGAACAAATCTGTAAGACGTGGAAAATGCATACAATTGTTTTAAAAAGTATATTTTACTTACTATGTTGAAAAGAGTATTACAATTCTATTGGATGTATGTTTGTAAATTAAACTCCTCTGGCAAACCCAAATTATCTCTAAACATAGTTGTCCTGAAAACCTGAATGCAGCCATGTTTCGGAAGTGCCACAAATGACTACAGCCATATTAATCATGTGTTGATATAAAATTCAACTTTAATAATAGCACAATTTTGTAATTTCTTTTTTCAAGTCATTTTTTTAATTTATTTCAGCTCATTATGGGGGTACAAAAGTTCAGGTTATGTATATTGCCCATGTCCCGCCCATCCCCCCCGAGTCAGAGCTTAGTTAAAAAAACAAATGGAAGCCCTGGGTATTTAGAAAATATTTTATTTATATACCTTTACATAATCATGTGTACAGGTTATTTCTCTGTCCCCATAGATGTGTACAGGTAATTTCTCTGTCCCAGTGGATTGTCAATGTAATTTTCCAAAACAAGTGAAGTAATTAATTTGTAATTATAAGTGAAATAAGTAATATCCCAAATGACCCAAACCTCATTTAAATATGGCCTTGCTGTATAGTAACAATTCCTTGGCGCCTATATACAGTGTTACAGTAGATGTAGCACTAGTTTATACTTCTTGTTTTTTAATACAGAAATATTTGATTCTTTCATATGTACCAGAATTTAGTTACAAGATGATTATTTCAAGGAAAGTATTAGTAATTGAGTATCTATTTGTTGTATAAACAGTGCTTGGTCTTTTTTCCACACTGAATATTGTATCACATGAGGTATGTATTATTATCTCCTTTTCTCAGGTAAGGATACAGATCAGAGAGTTTTGTAACTTGCTGGTGATTCCATAGACTGTGAGTGACGGAGCTAGAGTGCACATCACTTTGCCTTCCATGCTGGCAACCATATTTAACTTTGAAAACATTTGTGCCTTTGATATATTTATTTTCTTTAAAAATATAAAATTTATTTCTGATTCTGGTCTTTGTCTACATAAAAAAGACAGAATTTTAGAATTCTAACACATAATCCTAGTACTATTCATGCCATAGTATACGGTTGTCGTGATTCTCACGTAACTTTGGCTAAATAAAATTCGATAGAATGTTTAGGTAAGAGAATAGTTGCTGATAGTTATGTAAGTATGTTTTCTTAATTATTCTTCAAATAGAGTTTCTTGAAGAAAAAGCAAATTATTCTGAAGAATATGTTGGTCTTTAGATTAGAGTCATGGGAAAGAATGAATATGACAAACATATTCTCCCCTTTCCTTGATCATGTGCTTTATTTTGAACAAAGGGACCATTATTCTGAAATGCCAGTTAAGCATTTGTTCAATATAACTTCCTAGCTTTTTCTGTCTAGCTATTTCTCTCCCTATCATTCTAACTCCACCCCCATGTCAAATGCCTCCACTTCTTATTTACCTATAGTTGCTTATTAGAATTGGTGAAACTAAAATGTACCTAATGCAGATCCACAGATACTTCCATTCTCTTTCCATTTAATCCTAGTCCATAATGATACCTGAGCTCTTCATATTACTTCACAATCTCATAAATTTGAAAAGGTATGGCGTAGGAGATAAGTCTTGTGATACTTCACAAAATATCTAGGATATTTAGCTCATAACAATAGTAAAAACTCTGTTTGACCTCTTCATCTTGAGTATAGGCACCATCTAGCTCTTGGTATTGATTATTATACCGAGGATGTGATTTTCTTTATTCCAGAAAAAGGAGAAAGTCAGCAAAAAAGAGATATCAAAGTCAACTCTATATCTCTTGGCCCAATCCAACTGTATAGATGGAGGCAACATTTGCTAAGATAGAGAACACTGGGTCAGAGGCACATTTGGGATGCAAATAGGAGATCAAGAGCTGGCCTTTCCATAAACATTTATATTATTTACAGTTTATGTTATTATAATCAATGTTGCTGGAAACATCCTTTCATATTATCTCCTGCACACATAGGGATTAGACTTACTTTAACTTATACAAGTAGGAGAAAATAGCTGAGTCCTAACATAATAGTCTTCAGTTTTAATATTTTGTGAAATTTGAAAAGAAAATTTCTGTGCATAAAATATTTTATAAGTAAGACAAAGTTACTATTTTAAAAATTGAATTATAAGATCATATTTAGCCATATACATTAACCGTGAAATCATTTTAGCCAATTTAATCTCTTCTGGTCTGGTTTCAGTAGGCATCATTGAATGGATAAATGGAGACTGAAAATGATACAACAGTGACAGAGTTCATTATTTTGGGATTAACAGATAATCCTACGCTATGTGCCATCTTCTTTGTGGTTTTTCTAGCAGTGTATGTTGTTACCATAGTGGGAAATATCAGCATAATCCTCTTAATCCGAAGCAGCCCACAGCTTCATACCCCAATGTACCTTTTCCTTAGCCATTTGGCCTTTGTGGACATTGGCTATTCCACATCAGTTACACCAGTCATGCTCATCAGTTTCTTAAGAGAGAAAACGACTATCCCTGTCACTGGCTGTATAGCCCAGCTTGGCTCTGATGTCACGTTTGGAACTACAGAGTGCTTCCTGCTGGCCACGATGGCCTACGATCGCTATGTGGCCATCTGCTCTCCCCTGCTCTACTGCACCCACATGTCCCCAAGGGTCTGCATCCTACTCCTGGGCACTTCCTACCTGGGTGGGTGCATGAATGCCTCCTCATTTACAGGCTGTTTGATGAACCTTTCTTTCTGTGGCCCAAATAAAATCAACCATTTTTTCTGTGACCTCTTCCCACTCTTGAAGCTTTCCTGTGGCCATATTTACATTGCTGAAATATCCCCTGCCATCTCCTCCGCATCGGTCCTTATCAGCACACTCTTCACCATCATCGTGTCCTACATCTACATCCTCCACTCCATCGTGAACATGCGCTCCGCTGAGGGAAGGAACAAGGCCTTCTCCACCTGCACTTCCCACCTCACTGCGGTCACTTTGTTTTACGGGACAGTTTTGTTTGTTTATGTGATGCCCAAGTCAAGTTATTCAGCTGATCAGGTCAAAGTGGCATCTGTGATCTACACGGTGGTGATCCCCATGTTGAACCCCCTCATCTACAGTCTCAGGAACAAGGAGGTGAAAGAGTCCATGAGAAAACTGATGGTGAGAACACACTGGTTTTCCTGAATTAAATCAGATGTAAAAGTCCATAAAAAACAAAACGACTCATTTGGAGAACATTCGTGCTTGATATTTTAATGATATTTATCATTAACTTTATCATTTATATACTGAAGAGCTCCTCTAAATGTAGAAAGCCATTGTTTACTTCCATTTATAAAGTTAAATGGGTCATTTACATGGACATCTGCTGGATTCAAATTAAATATAGATTTTTCAAGGTCAGAATACTTCAGAAAATAGTTTCTAATGAAATCTTTCCCATTCACTGATTATAGAATCCTCATTAAATAGAGACATATAGAGGCTTATTTTAATCAAAGAACAACTTTCTTTAAATTCCATCTTGTAAAATAACATTTGGAAAAGAAATTTTCAAAATATATTTAATAAATGGTAATGTTGACAAATCAGGCAGTTTCAAGCACTTCCTTTAAAGGTATTGCCCTGCCATGGCAAATGGATATTTAAACTTCAGAAATTATGATATTAGTGTCTCAGAAAAGCTTATATTTATTTTCATTTTGTTTAAGCCAAAGATAGAATTATGATTCCTCTATTTGGCCATTAAGAGATCCAAGCCACATAGCACAGAAGAAATTCTGAATAAATTTCAGCTGACTCTTCTCAGGACTGAAGTCTCTGGTTGAGCACTGAAGTAGGATTTTGGAAGCTGACATTTCTTTGGGGTAGGAGACTGAGATAGTGAGACTTTCTTTGAACAATAGCTTACAGTTAGGAGACATGGAATTATGGCTCAGGCAAAAAGTATATTTGCCATGCATTTTTATAATGTCTCTCAAAAAGGTGTCCATTGTCACTGTTTCTTCCAGTTCCCATTTTGTAGGGGCTTATGATCCGATCCAGTCTGTTTATGGCAATTGTCTCTAAATTTATTTTCTGCCTCCAGTACTTCTTCCACAATAATTTCTGACTGATATTTTACTTATTTTATTTGTGTTATTAGCATAGTAATAGAGTCAGACAAATCCTGAGACAGTAGGGAGGGACCATTTTATAAGATGACCTCCCATTCCTGCATTCTTCATCAACCAAATGAAGGAAATCTCTTCTTCTGCCTGGAAGCCACATTGTGAAATTTCTGTGGTCCTGTTTCCCCATTTGTACCTCTTTACTTGCATCGATTATAGGCCTATAATTCCACTAGTGCAAAATTTGGGGGTTAAAGTCAGGACAGACATGGCCCTTTGCAAAGAGAGGACATTCAAAGGTATGACTTCAGTGTAACAAAGTGTCCTCTTAAGAATTGTGGTGGGTACATTGCACTCTGGTGGTTGAAGGTTTTCATGGACTGTTTCTGGAAGCCCTCTTCATCTTGCCCTCCACACTTCACTCTTCATCAGGGTTCATTCTCAGACCTTTGCCTCCCCATGGTCCCCTTGAGTGACCTCATCTTCTCCCATGGGGTCAGCTACCACCTGTGTGGTGACAGTATCCCTATTTCCAAAGACAACCTTCACTGGAGGACAGATGAATGTCTTCACTGGCCTTTTCCCTAGAACTCTCAAACTCATTGTGCCCTGACTGAATTTACCATATTTTCCCCACAATTGTTCTTTTTCTTCTGTTTCCTTTCCCAATAAATGTCACCTCTTTCAAAGTCTGTACTCCAACAGACTTGGGGTGGCCCTCACTGCACTCCTATGTATGTAAATGGTTGGCCTCCCTCCTTCCCTTCCCCTTCCTTTCCTTCTCTCAAAAGAAACATATGTCACATATTGACCTGATCCTTATCTAAGTCCCTTTTGTCTAGAGCCTTAAATGTTCCCCAATTGATTATCATAAGTCCATGCAGACATTTGTCATTTGTATTTCAACTCCAAGGAATTCAAATAATTCAAACAATTCAAACACCCAGATATAGGGGGTGTGATTTCATCAGGCACTGTTACAATCATTTTTGTAGAGGATTTATATTTACAGTCATTTCCCCCTGCCAAGTTCTGAATCAACTGAAGAAAGGCAAAAAGGGAAAGTATATGTGAGAGCAACATATTACCTATAAAAATGAAAGCACTGATATTAAAGAATGTGGTTTATTTTTATGGACACATGTATTTTTCTTCCCTGAATCCCAGAATTTGCCACTCTTCCTTCTGGCAGTACTGTCATTGGGCAGACACTCTGGTCTCCCTAGTGACACTAGGGCTTTTCCCGTGAGTTAACAGCATGGCCAAGAGCAGTTAAGAACACCGAAGTCAGGTTAACTCCCAAGAGAAAGGAAGAAGAAAGGCTAGGATGCTGTTTTGGGATGCATTGTGTTCCCCCAAAATTCATATTTTGAACTCTCAATCCCCAGTACCTGAGGATGTGACTATATTTGGGAATAGGTTTATTGTAGATGTAATTTGTTAAGATGAAGTCATGCTGGAGTAGGGTGGGCCTCTCATGCCAATATGACTGATGTCCTCGTCAAAAGGGAAATTTTGGACACAGGCAACACATAGGAAGGATGCTATGTGAAGATAAAGACAGAGCCCTGGTTAATGCTTCTACATGCCAAGGAACACCAAATATTGCCTTCCAACCACCAGAAGCTAAATGAGAGGCCTGGATCAGAGTCTCTTTTACAGCCCTTAGAAGGAACCAACCCTGCCAACACCTTAATCTTGAACTTCCAGCCTCCAGGACTGTGAGAATGAATTTCTATATTTAAGCCCCTAGCGGATGATACATTGTTATGACAGCCTTAGAAAACTAATATAATTGCACACCTAGTTTTCCTCTCAAAATTCACCATCAGCTAACTTACTTCTTCCAGGGGAGGAGAGAATGAAGGCTTGGAAAGATGCCAGGTGCATTACACTAGTGGGTGCCCTCCGAAAGAGGGAAGAATATTAGGAATGGCAAAAAAACATTTTCCCCAAAGTGAGTCAAGGAATAAAGATCAATGATAATGATAATATCCCTGGTGGGAACAATCAAAAACTCTTTTCAGAAGTTTTTTAAGGTTTCCATTTACTATGAGTTGTAGATTGCTACTTTGAAGGCAGGGATTTGAACTGGAATTCTAAAAGATCCTGACCTGTTATGATGTTAAAAGATTCACAAATTTTGGGAAAACTTTTCCTCTTCTGATTGGGACTTAGGATAGATATTTTCTCAAGATTTTATGAAACACTTAACCCAGAGTAGCATAATGGAAGAGATTAAAGCAAAGACGCAAGAGGTAACTTCTTGGGGCGATGAAATTATTGCATATTATGATTGGGGTGGAGGTTATATAGATATATACACTTGTTAAAAGTCATCAGCTTGTATGTTTAAATTGTGTGTATGTAAATTACACCTAAATAAAAATGTTTGACGATTCTACAAGGGAGCTCTTTCTTTCCCATTTTAATCTGAGGGTACAAGCAGTGGTAACCTTAGCATCACCCACTACCCATGTAAAGCAATACTATTTTTTAATTATTTCTTACAAATGTTGCCTCCTTGCCTGTTGTACCTCCCCTAGTTTCCTATATATTTATTCTTCTGGGTGCTCTTCACTTCTTTCTTTGATACTATGCTCATACCTGCATTGGTTTTCCTTCTTAAAAATCTCTATTGTTGCTTCTTTTAATATAAGTGTATCAGTGATGAATTTGAACAGTTTATTGGGGGGAGGTCAGAAAAATCTTCTGATGCACCTTTATTTTGGAGAGATATTTTGTTTGGGGTAGATTTCTAGGTCATCAGTTAAAAATCTTTGAGCACATTTAAGATGTCATTGTTTCGTTGCTTGTATCATTTCTTTTGAAAAGTCAACTATCAGTCTTTTTTTTTTCTTTTTTAAGGGAGTATGTATTTTATCTTCCCCTGGGATCTATTGCTAGTCTGATCTTTCTAGGTAAGGTGCAGCCCTCTAGGAGTCTCAAATAACAGCTGAGGGTGTTATCAATCCCCTCCATCCTAAATGGCCTATCTAGCAAACTCTATCAAATCAGTACTGCAAAACGTTGGAATCTCTGCTTGAATCCTCAGCCTCCCACAGGCTGCTTTCTGCCTGGTATTTTGATATCCTGCCAACCCATGTTCAGCTTAGGAGTAGTCAGATTTCTTCATGAGAAGTTACACATTGGATTTCAGGCTCACTTCTCCACAGTTTCTTTCTCTCCAGGATCTTGGCTTCTCAAGTCTTAGCTTCCTTGGCATCTTTGGTCTCCATCCTCTATAGACCTACCCTGTCATAGCACCAAAAGCCCCAGGCCCTAGCTTTTTGCCCAGTCTCTATTATTCATGCTATCATTTGTGAAGAACAAGGAAGGCTTCACTAGGGGAAATGGCACTTAAACTGAGACATAAAGAAATATCAGAGTTAATTGGCCATTGAGAGTTAGAAATGCAATTCCAGAAACTTTGGTGGTGGGTGGGTGAAAACAGTGATGTGGGAGGTTGAACTAATCATCTTCAGCTCAAAGTACAGTGTATGGTACAGATCAGGAACTCAACAAATATCTATTTGTTAAATATTAACTCTAATTCAATAAACATTTGTTTAGAGTCTCATATTTCTGACACTAGGCTATGAACTAAGGATGCAAAGTTCAAAGTGTCATGTAATTTTCTTGCAAGAATTTCACAATAATCAAGAAAAAGTTTCTTAAAATACAATAGTTTCTGTTCAAGTTGTATGAACAAAGTGTTAGATGCCAGGTTTCTTAACAGCAGCTTCATTGCGGGGAGTTAGCTACGCTCCCCGCAAAGGGGTTTTGTCTCTTTCTTTGGATCAGGTCTCTAAGTTGACCATGCCAGTTTGCAGGGAGTTAGCTACGCTCCCAGCAAAGAGGTTTTTTCTTCTGATCGGGTCTCTCAGGCAGGGGTCATCGCAAAGGATGAAAAAATAGTAGGAAACAGAAATAATAATAATACACAGAGCCAAAGATATAGTTTATAAAGTAAAGGTTTATGAAAATAGATAAAAGCAGGGTATCCGGATGGGGATATTTCCTCCTGCTAGAAATATCTCCAAAACTTAATATCCACACAGGTATTATATAGGGTAGATACAAGCTCCCGTTGCCAAGGGCAATGGAATTCACATACTAACAGGCAGTTTGCTTTAGGGTCAAAGTCTTCTAAAAGGCTACTACAGATCCTTTAACTAACTCTAACTAGGGGAACAATGAGTTGTAAAATCTTCTTGGGGCAAACTTCTAAGTTTTCTGATAAGGCTATTACTTCAAAAAACAGAGACATCTTGGCTCCGGTGATTGTGTTCTTGGAGACAGAGATGATTTCAGAAGTCAACATGAGCTGTGCTTTGTGTTAATTGCTTTAACCGCATGGCTCCTTCTGGGCCCGGCTTGGGCATTAGCATATCTCTCTGATCAGCTCTCATCTCCCGGGGTCCTTGCCAGCTCTGGCAACCCATGGCTCTAGGAAGAGGCCTGCCTTGTCTTTCAAAACAGGTGAGAACCATAGGCCCAGTTTACAGCTGTCTCTTTGAAGTGCAGCTTTTACTGACCAAGGAGACGCCCTCCCGAGACTAGGCAGCTTTCGAACTAACACATTTCTTTTTTCTTTAAGGCAAAGCCTTATGTGACTTCTGAAATCAAATCTTGTCTCCAGAAATACAGGGGGCATTTCTATAACTCAGTATTCTTAGGCTCAACACTTCATAGACACTTGGGCAGAACAATACTTTACTGTGTATGTGTCACTGTGTATTACAAGACATTTGAGATTCCTGGCCCAAATCCACTCTATTTGATAGTCTCCCTAGGTCCTTGTAAGAGTAAAAAATATATCCCACACATTTCCAAACAGCTCCCTAGGAAGATTCAATCCTAAATTGGGAACAACTCTTAAGGGAACTAGAGCAATTTATTTCATATTATGGAGTCTAGTCTCATAGGCTTTTTGGAAAAGGAATATACATCCATTTGGACCTTTAATCAGTCATATCTGGGCTTACTTATAAGCTCACACATTGTGTTCATCTCGGGCCAGATGGAAGTGTCAACCAGCAGGTGTGGGCAGCGGAGCTCGGGCCTAGCAGACTGAATCATACGCGAGACGCATGTCTGTTGGCTTCACATACTGTCATCCACATAACTCTTAACAGCAACTATTTTTTACTAAGATGTGCTTCTTTTCCCAGAAAGAAAAAAATAGGCTTGTGATCCTCAGTTGTATAGCAGATTCTCATTGTTTTATGATTCTTCGGTGGGGCAAACTTCTTCCTTGGTAGGAATCTAGAATTGCTTTTTGTGTTCTGGGTGTATTTTCTGGTTTTCCTTTGTATCAGTTTCTTCCATTATCTCTAAGAATGCTGTCCTTTATGTTAAGATGACAGTTAGAGAAATTTTATTCTTACCTTCTCCTAAAACAGAAAGACCATCATGCATGGTGTACACTTACAAGAACAACGTGCTTGTGAGCACACATGAGCATGACTACAGCACTCTCACTAGGCCACATCTTGGTGATCGCTGTCCTTGTTCCACTCCTGGTCTGCTGCAATTTCTAGACGCTTGTGCCTCTGATGGAGGCACACTCACTTGTCAGATCCCCTGGATGTGTACCAATCAGGCCGACAAGCAGCAGTCATAATAGTCCTGACAAAAGCAGGAGAATAGCTGTTCCCTCCCTGGGTTCTGGGCATGAAGGAGACTGTTTCCAGCTGCCTCGTGCTCTTGACTGCTATTATCTTATTGCCATTTAAATATTGGAACCGAAATATTGAATTCATATGTGACTTTATGTACAGTCATAAGCCCTTAATGATGTTTCAGTCAATGGTGAACTACATATACAACAGTGGTCTTTTAAGATTATAATGGAAGACTAGGCATGGTGGCTCATGCTTGTAATCCTAGCACTCTGGGAGGCTGAGGTGGGATGATTGTTTGAGGTCAGGAGTTTGAGACCATTCTCAGCAAGAGTGAGACCCTGTCTCTACTAAAAATAGAAAGAAATTAGCCGGACAACTGAAAATAAAAATCTTAGCCAGCATCGTGGTGCACGCCTGTAGTCCCAGCTACTCGGGAGGCTGAGGCAGGAGGGTCACTTGAGCCCAGGAGTTTCAGGTTGCTTTGAGCTGTGAGCTAGACTGATGCCACGGCACTCTAGCCCAGGCAACAGAAAGAGACTCTGTCTTAAAAAAAAAAAAAATTATAACGGAGCTGAAAAATTCCTATTGCCTAGTGACATAGTAATGTCATAACATCATAGTATAGTGCATTACTCAAGTGTTTGTAGTGATGGTGGTGTAAACAAACCTGCACTACCAGTTGTATAAAAGTCTAGCACATATAATTATGTATAATACATAATACTTGATAATGGTAATAAATGACTATGTTACTGGTTTATGTATTTATTATACTATACTTTTTATTGCTGTTTTTAATAACTAGTGTGTACTCTCTCTATGTTTATAAAAAATACGAACTGTAAAACAGCCTCAGGAAAGTTTTTCAGGAGATATTCCAGAAGAAGGTACTGTTATCATAGAGGACGACAGCTCCATGTGTGTTATTGCCCCTAACGACCTTGCAGTAGGTCGAGATGTGGAGGTGGAAGACAGTGACACTGAGGATCCTGACCCTGTGTAGGCCTAGGCTAATGTGTGTGTGTCTTAGTTTTTCACTTTTAAGTTTAAAAAGTAACCAATTTTAAAGAAAGAGACATGCTTATAGAGTAAGGACATAATGAAAAAAATATTTTTATATAGAGGCACAATGTGTTTGTGTTTTAATCTAAGTGCTTTTACAAAAGAGACAAAAAGTTTTTAAAAATTTAGCTTATAAAGTAAAAAAGTTGCAGTAAGCTAAGGTTAATTAGGGTAGGATAAGTGTACAGTGCTTATGAAGTCCACAGTAGTGTGTAGCAATGTCCCAGGCCTTCACGTCCATTCACCACTCGTTCATTGATTCACCCAGAGAAACTTTCAAAAACTGTATACTTTACCATAATTTTTTGAATGTATGAACTTTTCTATGGCCTTTTAGTTTCACCTACTTTTTTCATAGACTTTTCCACTTTATTAGAAGAAATTTTCTCTTAAAATGTGCAGAGATGATGGTGTTAGGTCTGTCTCTATGTTCCCTGGTCCTCGGTTCCTAGTGTCAGGAATGAGTACTAGTACCAAGTCGGGCCATTGTCAGTTTAAAGACATCACAAACAAAGACTACAACATGCCAAATGAGGCTGTTTATTTTAACATGAGTTAAAATGTGGATAAACTTCTAGCTAAATCATGTGGTCGTGGTGTTAAGAACTGATTTCTTAAAAGATGGAAATGAATCCAGTTTTTCGATTGTCACCCTTGTTCCAGAGTCTATACAGCCTAGACCATCTTGGGGTAGAGCCTGCTTAAAAGACTGGTACAAGTTCCAGTTAGGGCTTGATTACCCTGCCCAAACCCTCTAGCTCAGTAGCAGTGCTGATGACATTAAACTGATTGTAGTGGTTTGATATAGGTTAAGTGTATGGTCCCTAGAAACAGAGGACTTGAGTCCACATCTGTCTGGACAAACTATTATATTTCTCTAAGAATCAGTTTTCTCAATTGTAAATTAAAGAAAATTTATAATACCTGCATCATAATATTGCTGTGAAACTTAAGTGAAGAAGCACAGTGGTTTTCGAATCAGACTTACTGGATTCAAATACTTGTCCCACATCTTCTTGACTGCATGACTTTGGGCATTCTATGTTATGTCTCCATGCCAAGATGATTTATTTGCGAAATAGAAATAATGGTAACATTTCAAAGCGTTGTGCAGAATAAATGAGTTAATATATGTAATGTGCTTAGAATAGGACCTAGCACAGAGTAAGTGAAAATTAGTGTTTGCAAAATAAACTAAATAGAGGAAAGATGCTTGATATCTACAAGAATTCAATAATAGTGATAATTACTATTATTATTACTGATGTCAAGGTGTCTCCCAATTGGTTTACAAATGTTTAAAAGAAAGAATTAGAGCAAAGAAACATGACTGTATTTTAAGGAATTAGTTGAGCAGTATTTGGTAGGTCCCAAGTGTGATACTAATAAATAAAAACTTTATAGTTCATCTGATATGCTAAGAATGGACTCTAAAAATATATTCTGACAGTTGCCTTTCTTAAAGCCTCCTTTACATCTCTATTCCTGAGACTGTAAATGAGAGGGTTCAACATAGGGATCATCACTGTGTAGAACACAGATACCACCTTGTTCTGGTCAGTCGAGTAGCTGGACTTGGGCATCACATAAATGAATGTAACGGTCCCATAGAACAGAGTGACCGCAGTGAGGTGGGAGGTGCAGGTGGAGAAGGCCTTGTGGCGCCCCTCGCTGGAGCGCATCTTCAGGATGGTGATGAGGATGTAGATGTAGGAGATGGCTATGACAAAAATAGTGACCACAATGATGGAGCCAGAGGAGATGGAGGGTATAATTTCAATAATGGAGATATCTGAGCAGGAAAGTTTCAACAAAGGAGTGAAATCACAGAAAAAGTGATCTATCTGATTTGGTCCCCAGAAAGAGAGACTCAGTAAACAACTAGTAAATGTCCAAGCATTCACACAACCCCCCAGGTAAGAAGCCCCCACTAAGATGATGCAGACCCCGGAGGACATGTGGGTGGAGTAAAGAAGGGGCGAGCAGATGGCCACGTAGCGATCATAGGCCATGGCAGCCAGCAGGAAGCACTCGACCGTCCCAAACATGATTGTAGAACAGAGCTGAGCTTCACAGCCAGTGACAGAGAGGGTCACTCCACGTCTAAGGAATCCTATAAGCATTGTAGGTGTGACTGATGTGGAAATCCAGATGTCCACAAAAGCCAAATGGCTGAGGAACAGGTACATGGGGGTGTGAAGCTGGGAACAGCTTCTTATTAAAGTTATTATGCTGATATTGCCCATTAAGGTGACACTATAGATTCCTAGAAATATAACAAAGAAGATGACACAAAGCGTAGGATCCTTGGTTAACCCCAAAAGGATGAACTCTGTCACAGTGGTGTGGTTTCCAACTTCCATGTCCTCTGTCAATTGTTTCTGTTGAGAGAAATGTGAATATTCATTTGTTGTATGCTTTCATACATTCCAGACTTCTTTGGTTGTTCCTCAGACTCATTCACAGTGACTTTATTCCCTGCCTATTCTGTAAATATTGGTGTACAGGATTGTTTTTGTTTTTGTATTTTTTCCTCTACGTACAAGGAAAATGGTTCAACCTCACTCTCTGGAAAATCAGTTATATTCTCTTTTTCATATAATGTTTACATAAAAATGTTTCTAATACCTAGGCCCCTAGACAGATCTCTCAGCCAAGGTCTAGAGCCATAGTTTCAATGATCTATTGGGAGTCTCCAGTTGGAAATCCCACAAATACCTCAAACTCAGCCTCCCACACACCAAAGCCACTCTTTCCTTTGACAACTCCTCCTATATTTTGCATCTGGGGAATGACACCACAGTCCACTCAGTCTCTCATGTCTGCAACTTGTGAGTTTTCCTAGCCTTCTTCCTCTTATTGCACCACATTCAACAAAATCCTATTGATTTTATCTACAACTTAGCTCTCAATTTTATCTATTTATCTCCTTTTTTTTTTTTATTTCAGCTCTTCATGGGGGTACAAAAGCTCAGGTTATATACATTGTCCATGTCCCACCCATCCCTCTGAGTCAGAGCCTCAAGTGTGTCCATTCTCCAGACAGTGTGCCTGGCACTCACCATGTAGTCATACCTGCATCCCCTCCCCCCACCCCCCCACCTCCCCGAGTCAGCACCTTCTAGCATGACCATTCCCCAGACGGTGTGCAATGCACTCATCATGTAGGCCTAGTGTCCCTACTTTGGTCAAGGCTCTAGTTATTTTTTCTCTTTATTTTATTTACCTGTTTACCTCCCTGCCTTCATTCTTGTTCCCTTACAATTCACAATACATTTGCCTGGGTAATACCTTGCTAAATAAAAAGCAGAGGGTGCCAAAAGGATTCTTCTAAATCTTTCAGTGCTTTCTCAAGCTTTCATAATGAAATCTATTAGGATGGCAGACAGTATCCTTTCTGATATGTCCCTTGCATATGACTCTTTGCTTGTCTCTCAGGATGTCTCCATCCACCACTCACACTGACTCAATCTTCTTGAACTATTTAGAGTCTTCTCAGTGAACTGTATTTCCTCTAGACTTTGCTCCACTTTTTCCCCAGCTGGATGGCTCCCATCTCCCATCATCACTATCTTGAGTGACTTCTACTCATCCTTCAAGGTTTATTTCTCTCCAAAGCCTTCTCTAACTTCTTGGGGGGAAACAGGAGACCTTCATTTGTGTTATAGACATCAACTTTTGCAAATGTCTAGATTGCCTTTGCTTATACTGGGTTGTGATTTTTGTTTGATTTTTTTTTTACTTTTCACTCTTCCCAGTTAATACATATTCTCTTCATCAACTGTATCCTTTCCCTATATTGCAAATACCAAGTGCAATATAATGAAGAAAAACTTGTCCACTGGATAAATGCATGATTAGGGTAATGAATAGCCTCTGGGGAATGAGAGATGAATAAAATTTAGTTACTCTGTCCAGAGAAACCAGGCTCATAGAGAAGAAAGAAAATGAAGACATTATTAGTTCATGTAATAATAGTAAAGAAATGGCTTATTTTATTTCTGAATGAAAATTATATAAGCAGTTTGGAAAAAATGCTTGAAAATTCAAAAGAAACATTACCCTCAAATCTGGCTACCATCACACATGTCACCTATTAGAAATTTGGTACATTTTTTCCAGGAGTTTTTCTCCTATAGATATATTTTTATATGCCTTTTATCACATTGTAGATAAATTTCTTTTTAAGTTTTATTTCTAATTGACAAATAATTGTATATATTTGTGGGGTACAGTGTGATGTTTTGATATGTGCATAGATTAAAAATTATCAAATCAGGCAAATTAACATATCCGTTACCCCAAAAATGTACCATTTCTCTGTGGTGAGAACATTTAAAACCCTTGCTTTTAGCTATTTTGAAATGAACAATACTTTATTAATACCTTATTAATAACTATAAGTCATCATTCTGTGTAGCACATTACCAGAAACTATTCCTCTTATCTGAAAGTTTGTACGATTTGACCAACATCTCCTCTTTCCCCATCCACCCCTCTGCCCCCTACCCCAGCCTCTGATAACTACCATTCTATTCTCTACTTCTATTAGTTCTATTTTTTTAGATTTCACATATAGGTGAGATCATGTAAGACAGATGTCTTGCTATATCTGGCTTATTTCACTTAACATAATGTTCTCTAGGTCCATCCATGTTGTCACAACTGATAAAACTTCCTGCTTTTAAAAGGCTGAATAGTATTCCACTGTATATCTATACCACATTTTAAAAATTCATTCATCCATGGATAGGCACTTTGATTGTTTCCATATCTTGGCTATTGTGAATAATGCTGCACCACGGGAGTGAAGACATCTCTTTGACATACTGATTGGAATTCCTTTGGATATATACCCAGAAGAAAAATTGCTGGATCATATGGTAATTCTATTTTTAGTTTTTTGAGGAACCTCCGTAATGTTTTCTAAAATGGCTGTACTAATTTACAATACCATCAACAGTGTACAAGTGTTCCCTATTCTCCACAACTTTGCCAACACTAGCTATTGTTCATCTTTTTGATAATAGCCAGTCTAACGGGTGTGAGGTAATAGCTGATTGTGTTTTTAATTTGCATTTCTGTGATGATTACAGGTGTTGAGAATTTTTTCATCTATCTGTTGACCACTTGTATGTCTTCTTTGGAGAAACGTCTATTCAGGTCCTTTGCCCATTTTTAATAGGGTTTTTTGTTTTCTTGTTATTAAGTAGTTTGCGTTCCTTGTATATTTTGGATATTAGCCCTTTATCTGACGTATGATATGCAAATATTTTCTCCTGATACATGGGTTATTTCCTTTCCCCTGCAGAATCTTTTTATTTTCATGCAATCCCATTTGTCTATTTTTGCTTTCATTACCTGTGCCATTAGGTTATACCCAAGAAATATCTGCCCATTCTAATGTCATAGAGCTTTTCCCCTATGTTTTCTTCTAGGAGTTTAACAGTTTCAGGTCTTATGTTTAAGTCTTTAATCCATTTTGAATTGATTCTTGTGTAAGGGGTGAGATAAGGGGCCAATTTCATTCTTCTGCATGTGGATATCCAGTTTTTCCAACATCATTTATTGAAGAGACTGTCCTTTTCTCATTGTGTGTTATTGGCATCTTTATGAAAATCAATTGACTGCAGGTGTGTGGATTTATTTCCATGCTCTCTATCCTATTGCACTGGTTGATGTATCTGTTTTTACACCAGTTCTATGTTTTGATTACTATGGCTTTATAAAATCTGGTAATTTGAAGCCTCCAGCCATGTTCTTTTTTGCTCAAGGCTGGTATTCAATGTCTTTTGTGGTTCCATACAAATTTTAGGATTGTTTTTTTCTATTTCTGTGAATAATGACATTGATATTTTTACAGGGATTGCATCGAAACTATAGATCACTTTGGGTAGTATAAACATTTTAACAATATTAATTCTTCCAACCCATAAACACGGAACATCTTTCCATTTATTTGTGTCATCTTCAATTTGTTTTGTCAACATTTTCTAGTTGTACACTATTCAGGTGATGCCTAGACTAAAAGCCTAGACTTCTCCACTGTACAATTCATCCATGTAATAGAAACCCTCTAAATCTATTTGTACCCTCTAAATCTATTAAGATAATTTTTTTCATAAGTTATGACAACAAGCGTAAAATTTTGCCAATCAGGGAAGCGAGTGGGGAAAAAAAGAATTCTTACAACTCAATAGTAAGAAGAAAAGTAACTCAATTTTAAAATGTGTAAATATTTGAATAGTCATTTCACCAAAAAAGTTATATGAATGACCATGTTCATGTAACCCATAAGAAGGCAGGGGGAAAAACAAATAAAAGAGAAATGAAAGAACAGAAACCAAAAAATAAAATGGCTAACAAGCCATAATAATATATTAATAATTACATGAAATGCAAATCTTTCAACATCATTAGATATTATGCATTTACAAATTAAAACTATGATGAAATACTATATGTCTATTAGAGTGGTTAAATAAAAAATATTGGCAAGACCAAGTGCTTGCAAGGACATGGAGCACCTGGATCTCTCATGCATTGCAGATGAAAATTCAAAATGGCACAGTCACTTTGGAAAACAATTTGGTAGTTTCTTATAAGGCTAAACATACATTTACTACATGATCCAGCAACACTACTAGTAGGTATTTATCCTAGAGAAATGAAAACATATGTTCACACAAAAACCTGTACATGAATGTTTATGGCATCTCTATTCATAATTGTCAAATATTGGAAGCAACTCAAATATCATTCCATAAGCGAGTGGATAAACAAACAGTAATATATCCATGCAATGTAATACTACTCAGCAAAAAAGGGAATGGATACACAATTTGGATGAATTTCCAAGTCATTATGCTGAGTAAAAGAAGCCAGTCTCCAAAGGCTACCTACTATATGATTTAATTAATATGACATCCTCCAAAATACAAAAATATACAGATGGAGAATAGATCAATGTTTGCCTGTGGTTCAGGGTGGACAGAATGAAACTATAAAGGGGTTTTTATAGTTATAGTTAACAACTTATAGTTATTAACTATAGTTAATAACTTCCTTGTTATAGTTAACAAGGAAGTTTTCTGGAGTGATGCAACTATTTTGTATTCTAATTGTGTTGCTGGTCATACAAATCTATACCTGCATTAATATTCATAAAGCTGTTCACCAAAAAATTATTTTTACTGTTAAGTTAATTTTAAAATAAATCAAACAAGGTGGGAAAACAACTAGAAATCCTAAAAATTGGATCAAGCATAAGGAGAAGAACATGCCAACATATGATAAATTCAAAAATAATTTGATTACTGAGTATTTTTCTTTAGGCAATAATTAAAAATAATTATGTTCCTCTGTGCTCCAAGGTAAACAAATCCCCATGATTTGCAATAATGAAAACACTAAATCAAAGTGCCCCCTATTGATCATTGTTCTGTTGCATTCTGTCCTGCATTTCCATTAAAGAGCTTAGTATTATACCTTGTTTGTATTTTGCCACTGTCTTTTGACAAAGGCAGAGCTCCTGTGTTTGGAGACAGCCTTAACAAAGCAGAATTAATGAAAAAGTATGAGAGAGGACAAAGAGAAATTATTGCAGTTCAACACAATAATTTCAGAGCATACTAAAGTTTCAGTGAAAATTAGAAAAAAAGTTATAGTTATTAGAATAAGAAAACAGAAGTGTGAAAATAATTTCTGTTAAAGAGTATAACGTTTGACAGATATAGTCAATGAAACTTTAGAGACCTGAAAATTTCATTCATGCACATATTTTCTTTCCATTAACTTCAGCTAAATAACAATCACTTTAGGCAATTTTTTACAGGTTTACACATTCCTTTTCATGTATTTTCTTTTAATGTTTTGCCTATTATTTAACAACTAATAAGTCACCCAGAAATCTTTAACTTTAATAGTGCCTCATATTTTGACTTATTTTAATTCTGAGGTATATGTAAGTAGTATTTACATATTTGTAATCATACTGTGTATTCTATTTTGTAATTTACATTTTTACTTAATATTATCTATTTCCCATTTTTAGTGTAACTGAAATACTGGATGGAATATATGTCAAACTCTTTAGCATGATATTCATGGAGATTTATTGTCTATCTTCAATTACTTTTCTAAATGTATCTCCCTATTACATATCCTTACTTGCAACTCTTGTACTTTTCAAGAATCATGTTAACATGACACTGAGATTTTCTACTCGATATTATTGGTTATACTATTCAAAGAAACACAATTTCCTCTAACAACATTATTGTGGTTCTTGAGGTTTTAAACATTTATCTAAATGAATATCGGTACCAATGTCTTTCAAATGTCTTGATTTGTTAAAAATTAAAAAAATTTTAATGTTAGAATAAGTATTAAGTTTATCTGATCGTTGGACTGAGTTCCTTGACTGACTGAATTGTGAGGTATAATGAACCAATAGTTGAGAACCTATAGCTCATTAAAGAACACGTTCTTCTGTCTAACGTGCTCCCGGGTGAGCTATTTCAACTGCCTAAAGAATATGTTCTATCTCTTTAATTAGACCTTTGATTGGTCTTCATTAAGGATGCTTACATTACTCTAGCTTCAGGCAGCTTGTTGCCTTTGGTGTTCACTGTATTATTAAAATATGTTTTTAATCTTATCAATTGGTTCCCCATGAGTTTAATGGCACAACCATCTACTTTCTATGCAAAAACATTGAAATACTTGAACACAGCTGTGGTGCCTCCACTACCTTCTCTTTTCTAAAATTAAGCACCCATAGTTTCTTTGGCCATTCCACCTCTGACATAACTTTTATATCCCTCACAACTTTCTTTGTCAGCCTCTGAACATACTCTGGTCTGAAGAATGAGGCCCGACACTGAGCAATGCTTACACTCTTTGCCTTCTGACCAAAGCAGAATTCAGTGGTACTAACCCTGCTTTCATTGTGCACACCTTTCGAGCTTCAACCTGTGCTGACAGCAGAGTCATGTACTCTAGAGTCAGACATTCAGATCACTGCCAGCTGTATTAACCTGCACATAAGCACTCTGACTCTAGGCTTTTGCACCTGTGAAGAGGAAATAATTGTTTTTATAATATAGATTTGTTGTTAGATTAAAAGAAATGATATTTGTAAAGTATGCAGAAGTGTTTTGTCATATATCAGGGCTAAGAAACTCATTTTCATTAAATAAAAATTAATTATTGGTACACTTGTATTTAATTTTTTAATGATAATTTTGCTTTCAACATGTCAGGGGACTTTTACAACAAGTCCCAAATAAGACAGGAAATTCAGTATCTCATGCCTTTTTAGTTCTGGACTATGACATGCCAACTGATTCTTGCCCTTCCCTTCCTCTTTATTGGACACCTAAGATCCTTTTTAGTGCTCTCCATTTTGGCATTCATTCATGCTTGTCCACCTGAGTCAGAGACTCTGAATACTCGATTATTATTTCCCTCAATGCATGGGTCACTTCAGATGATGAATAGAGGACATAAAACTGTTAGCCCTATTCAACCTGAGTGTCAGGCTGTTTCTTCTGATTTTCTTTTTGTACTCTCAGTTACACAGCCTAGCAATGGCTTCAGCTGCTGCAGACCATCCACGCTGCCCCTGGGGACTCAGGGAAGCCTGGTTTGGGTGTGCCCATGGTGCATCTCTTGCTGAGGCCACAGCATCCACTGGGGTTAAGAGCTAAAGTTGATGAGAGTAGTTCTTTTATTTTTATTTCGTGCTGAACAAATAAAAATTTAAAGTATTTTAACAAAATTTAGGAATCTTGCACTTACCTTTCAGAGCCAGAATTGTTGATGTTGAATTCCAAAAAAATGTATAAAGTACTATTTTCCATTTAGTTTTATAGGTAGTTGGGGACTTAATTCTTGACAATGTGAATCACTGAATGCTCTCTGTGGGCAAGGGACATATTCGCATAATATTGTGAGCATGATGTGGGGTCAGGGAGAAAGAAGGCTCTAATAGAACATGGGAAATCTCCTAGGGCCGCTATTGTTTGCCCCTTTGAGAGAAAGGTCCTGGAGTTTGTTGTATAGAAATGACTTCTGGAGCCAGGTGACTCATTAAACTGGTTGGGCCTTTCCCAAAGGAGCATCTATATGCCATGGTGTCCTTTGGAGTTCTTCCTTCTTGTTTCATGAAAGTGAAGGAAGTTTTCGGTTTACCAGAAATATGTCCAACATTCAGAAAGATTAGTTTATCTGCTTAATTGGAGTCAGTATGATGATGTCAGAGTAATTTCCAATTAAAATAACCTTTAAATCAAATTGAAAAGGAACATTGGGGTTGAAGGGAGGAATAGTGAGAAAGGAAATTATTGCTTTGATTAGTGACCATTTAACTGCAGAAAAACCAAGATGATTTTTTCTGGAATTCTGAATACACAGGACTGTCCCTTATTTAAGTGTCCTGGAACTCTTCTTCCCACTCCTCAACGGAATAATTCAAGCCACATTTCTGAGGTATCTAGGTACCGACCTTCCACAAGGCAGTAAGCAATAAACCAAGTACATTAGATACTTCACTCAATTCACATCCCAAATACCTCACCTTCCTTTATATGCCTTAAGGGTTGACATTGGGACCCATCATTCCTACAGCTCTTTTGACAAGTGTCAGTAAACAGGCATCTCATAGTGCTTTATTTTGCTACACACAACCATCATTGTCCACCCTCAAATTTTACTCAAGGCCAAATTGTTTACTTCTTGCACCATACATTTACCCATGCTCCTTCTAGGATTGTCCAACTCCATCTCATTAATTCTTGTTTCTGCCAAGTGTCAGTGCAGGCTCAATTCTCCACTGGATCTGGCTGGCACTACCCTGGCAGGGAAATCAGAGAGGGTGGGGAGAAGTCAGCTCCCTGATTGTCCCCAGTGAAACCCAGGGAAGGGGGAGGGTATGAGTTTTCTATTAGTGTTTATCTAGAGTAGGGCAAGTATTGCTAAAAGGTTTTCTGGTCTGTTAAGCCCACCCTTTTCCCAATTCCTTGTCTAGGAGGTGTAGGATTTTCTTAGAGGTTTTTCTTTGTCTAAGGTTGTTGGTGGTTCTGCTGGGAGGTTTCTGAGTCTTCCTGTTGCTTATTTTTTGTTCTATATCTAGGCTTTCAGTTTTTTTTTTTTCTTTTTGTGGTAATAATAGGGCGGGCCTGGGAGAAATGCAGCTACTTCATCATCAAGGGAACCACAAGTCTATGCCATAAAATGTTTAAACATATTTATCTCTTTTCTTATTTATTTTGTGCCAGAAAGTTGGTATAATACAAATTACCCTGCTGTACCCAGATGTGGAAGTCTCTGTACTTAATTTAAACAGAAAGGATTAGCTAAAAAGGAACCTGTCCCGGAAACAAAAGTCCCCTAATGGTGACCTGTTCTTACAGAGCTCCTCACTCCCCCTCCACAGAGAATATGTGCCTGGAAAGAAGTCAAACTGTTAAGAGGATATTTGTGACCTTAGTCTTTTGATTAACTTTACATACTTCTCTTACACACTGTGTAAAATAAAGACTGAAAAGAAACTTAATAGGGTCATTCTGAGGACTAATTGACTTGTAAATCACTGAGAACAGTGCCTGTAGTGTAGTAAACAATCAAGTATTGTTAGCTGCATTTTCTAATACAGTAACTATAGCTACTCCTATTGTTACTAACATTTGGGTTCAAGATCTAACTCTCCAACCACGCAAGAACATAATGGAGAAATTATTCAGTAGAATGTGATTATAAACCTTTTTGTACAATAGGCTGAATTGAATTCTATTTGCCAATCTTGGTTATAACAATGTGAAGGTACTAGTGTAGATGTTGTGTAAGAGCCTGTCAGAGCAGCAGCAGGATCTGACCCAAATATACAATCACTTGAATCAGGCAGAAGCATTCAGCAGATAAGTGGCCAAGATTCAAAGCAGCAGAGTCAGTGGTTCAAATAACAGCAAAAGCTTCATTCAGCCACTAGCCATGAAGCAAAGCTTCATTCAGTTTCAGTTTTAATAACTAAAAAAAACTTATTTTTTAGTTAATTTTTATTTATAATTGACATAATAATTGTATGTATTTATGGTGTATGTTTCAGTGCATGTATACATTGTACAATGATCAAGTCAGGATAATTACTGTATCCGTCACTTTAAACATTTTTCATTTCTTTGTGGTTGTCAACATTAAAAATCTTCTTCTAGCTATCTTGAAATATACAATACATGGTTATTTGCTATAGTCACCCTACTGTGTAACAGAGCACCAGAACTTATTCTTTCTGTCTAACTGTAACTTTGTATAACTTTGTAACTGTAACCTCTCCTAGTACCTCCCTCCTCTCTACCATCCCCAGTCTCTGGTGACCACTATTCTACTTTCTATTTCCATGAAATCAACTTTTTTAGATTCCACATATGAGTGAGGTAATATGGTTTTATCTTTATGTGCCTGGCTTAGTTCACTTAACATATTGTCCTCTAGGTTCAGTCACGGTGCTACAAATAACAGGATTTCATTCTGTTTAATGGCTGAATAGTATTCCAGTGTGTGTGTGTGTGTGTGTGTGTGTGTGTGTGTGTGTGTGTGTGTAAGAGAGAGACATCTTTTATTCATTGATCTGTAGATGGCCATTTAGGTTGATTCCCTACCTTGGCTATTGTGAATAGCACTGCAATAAACATGGAAGGGCAGAGCAATTGCATTACGGTGTGTATATATATATCCAAAGGAAATGCAATCAGTATGTCAAAGAGACATTTGCACTCCCATGTTTATTGCAGTGCCATTCATAATTTTTAAATTTTTTCTTTCCTTCATTTTAAATATACCTTTACACTTCCTATATTCCAGGAACTGTGTGAAAATTAGATACATGGGGAAAGAGGAAAACACTGTAGCTGTCTATATGAAGCTTCCAGCATTGTGGAGCAAACAAACATTGAATCTGTAATGCAAGTACACTGAGCATTGTTAATAAAATACAGAGGGTTTATAGGGGAATAACTGGTGTACCTAATTTGGTCTGGAGCCTCAAGACAGTTTACTAGATGATGGGAAACAACATTTAGGTTGTATGTATATCATAAGTAGGCATTTCCCAGGGAAGGAGGAAAATGCATTTCAAGTAGAGGTACTGCCTATAAGAGGGTCTCGAGACATCAAAAAAAGGCATGTTTAAGTATTTTTAAAAAGACTAAATGATTAGTTCCTAGAGTTTGTGTGCTTAGGACCAAGAGGAAGAGTGGTGAGAAGTGAAACAAAAACTGGGACCTGGATATGAGGGTGATCTGGCTGTGACATCTGTCACCCCACTGACTGCCCAGGTTAATTCAGCTGATCTGGCTGGCTAGGCAGGTGTCCCCCTCATCCCTCACCGCTCCATCTGCCACCCTCCCAAAGCTGCGTGCTCCGTCAAAGAGAGCAACCTTCCCCAGTGGAGGAGGACTGTGGACCTTTCTTCATTTAAGGGTATACAAGTAGCTGTGCTCCCCTACTAGAACCTCCAAACAAGCTCTCAAAAACTGGGGCCATATTCAGGACCTCATAAGCCATGTTTAAAGTTGTTGCCTTATTTCAACATTCTTGGAGGATTTAACCAAGGAATGAATCTATTTGAATTTATGGCCATGGTTGGTGTATGGAGGATTGAAAGAGAGTAAGAAACAAAGTGGAAAGTTAGGGGTTATTAGTCAAAGTTCTCCAGAGAAACAGATCCAATAGGATGTATGTGTGTGTATGCGTTGTGTATGCGTGTGTGTATGTGTATGTGTGTGAGTGTGTACACATGTGTCTGTGTAAACAAGTATATATACACACATACACAAATAAATATATGTTTACATATATATATATGTATATATATATATATGATACGTATGACTATATTAAAAAGAATTAGGCTCATGTGATGATTGTGGTAGCTAGCAAGGCCTAAATCCATAGGGCACATGAGCAGATTGGCAGTTCTAGCAAGAATTGATATTGCAGTCTTGAGTTCAAAGGTAGTTTGAAGGCAGAATTTCTTCCTGTTTGAAAGACCTCAGTCTTTTCTCTTAAGGCCTTCAACTGATTAGACAAGGCCCATTCAGATTACCCATTATGGAGGGTAATCTGCTTCAGTCAAAATCGACTGATTTAAATATTAATCCCATCTAAAAAAATACTTTCACAACAATATCTGGACTGGTGTTTGATCAAACAACTGAGCACTATAGCATAGCCAAGTTAACATATAAAATAATTAGCCACATCAGAGGTACCATTGTAAAATAAACATAAGAGGTGATGGTTTGAAATAGAAGTACTGACAATGAAGATGGAGAGAAGTGGTAGATAAATATTGGACTCAGAATGTACAAGACTTTGGGATGGAATGGAGGAGTGTAGAGTAGAAAATAAAAATAAATTACTCTCAGGCTACTGAATTAATAAATTGATTGAATGATGGTACCTTTTACTGGAGGAGAGCAAGGTGTAGATAGGAGAGAGGAAAGGGAAAGGAAAATAAATGTGGTAGTCATTGGAAAATTAAGATTCTCAGGATGAAACAATCCAATTCCCACAAGATTCCTTAGCAGGTTGTGGTTCTGACCATGAACAAGTCACCCCAAGAGTTTGTTCCACTCAGACCCTAAGGAGATCAGGAACACTGATCATTCCTGCAGAGAAAGTCACCTCTTTTGGCTTGACAGAGGAATTCACAGGTTAGTCAGGGGCATGTTATCCCTTACTTTTCTGAGGGCCTCATATATACAAGGCCAGAGGGCCAAGGCCAGGCATACAGACCAGAATTGTATGGGTTCACAAGGCCCATCCCCAACAGATAACCTTACTGCAAGGAAAATGTCTCCAGCAATTTTATTGTCTGGTTCCACTTTGCCATTTCCTCTCAGAAAGTACTCAGCCATAACTCTAGTTATCTCACGCTTTTGAGGATAAGCTGCTGTTGAAATGGACATAGTCCTAATGATTTGGATGTATAGTAACCTCAGCATAAAGCAAAGAACTCATTTGAAAAATAAATAATAATATGACTTAAAAAGAATTTTCAGCAGATGAAGTATTTTTTCGTGTAAATCCATTTGTTTGTCTTAATTCTAAATTTAACTTAATTTTATTAAAAGCAAGTAAATATGGACTTCTGATTTACTACTCGATATCTGAAAATCCATACCCTACATATACTAAAAAGCTCCACACTAGCTAACTATATAGATAGGTAGATTTCAACCACAGGCATCCAATTTCCTTCTATTATTATAATTATGGGATATTATTATAACAAATCCTACAAAAATAACAGGTATCACAAAGAAAATATTTTTCTACCAAGCTTTCTCTTCAGAGCCCCCTTGATCTCCTTGTTCCTGAGACTGTAGATGAGGGGATTCAACATGGGGATCACCACCATGTAGAACACAGACACCATCTTGTTCTGGTCAGTCGAGTAGCTGGACTTGGGCATCACATAAATGAATGTGATGGTCCCATAGAACAGAGTGACCGCAGTGAGGTGGGAGGTGCAGGTGGAGAAGGCCTTGTGGCGCCCCTCGCTGGAGCGCATCTTCAGGATGGTGATGAGGATGTAGATGTAGGAGACGGCTATGACAAACACAGTGACCACAACGATGGAGCCAACAGAAAGTGAGGAAACAGCTATCAGGACACTGGCATCAGAACAGGAGAGTTCAATCAAAGGATCAAAATCACAGAAAAAATGATTGACTCTATTTGGGCCACAGAAAAATAAAGAAAAAAAAGAAATAGTATAGGAGATAGCATTGAGAACACCAGCTATGTGAGCAACTAGGAGGAACTGGACACAGATTCGTGTGGACATTTTGGTTGAATAAAGCAGCGGGTTGCAGATTGCTACAAAACGATCATATGCCATGGCAGCCAGAATAAAGCATTCAATTGTCCCAAAGAAAGCAGCTGAACTCAGCTGGATGGCACATCCGAGGTAGGAGATTGCATTTTTCTCCACCAGGAAGTTTACAAGCATGTTGGGGGTGACAGAAGATGAATAGCCCATGTCAGCAAACGCCAAGTGGCTCAGAAAAAAATACATAGGGTGATGGAGCTGAGAGGAGATTCTGATTAGAATGATTGTGCTGAGGTTGCCAGATATGGTCACCAGGTAGATGCACAGGATGATCAGGAAGAGGACAACTTGAAGGACTGGATCATCTGTTAAGCCCAATAAAATGAACTCTGTCACAGCTGTGTGGTTCCCATACACCCAGGAATCCATGAAACCAGATAGCTGCTGCCAAAATGAACCTATGATGAGAACAGTACATTAAAGAAATTATAAATTTGATGATTTAATTTTCATTAATAAATACAAGGAAATTATTTTGAACAAATATATCATCCAGGGAAAGTATGCACTAAAAATTATTTAAGTATTTTTAATATTTCCAAGTAAAATATTATTATATCAAATAGTTTCAAATATCAGTTTAATCACTATGAAAATGTTATATGGTTAAAATGAAAACGTCATTACAGTACAGTTTGAAACAAATTAAATCACCTAATGTAATAATGTATTCTAATTACAGTATTATACAATGAAATAGTATTATTTACAAAATAGTATACAGTTGAATGAAGTTTCAGTCTAAATATTTAAGAAGTGCACTCCAGTTTACCTGGCTAGTGTACAGCCTGATCTTCATCTCCAAGGTTTTCTTGTTTTATTGCCTTTGACTTTATCCAAAGTGTCTGGGTGCTTGTGAGCATTCAGACCAATAAACAAAGTAGATCTTTCCACAAGATACTTACTAACAGTGAGTTCACAAGGCACCTCACAGTTAGTGAAGTTATTAGCATTATGGCTGAGTAAAAGTTTAGCTAGCATTTAAAAGATCATGTCAGTTTCTGTTCTTATGGATGGATAAACAAAGATTCATGGTAAAACTGAATTATACCTGTTTATTCACACTAAATTGACTGTGGAAAACTCAATTTAATTCATCTAAAGTCACTTGCTAACTGACTGATAGAATACATCTGCCTTGTTTTCGACTATGACTTTTGAGTAGACATACAACTTTGGAGAATAAAGTTTTCTCAAATGGTAAATGAAAATCAATACATCAAATTCACTTACAAAAGCCAAACTCTAACCTCTTGAAATAAGAATTCATTCACCTTACAATGATAAATTCAAAGTCCTTGTTATTATATACAAACCACACTATATTATTGTTTGCCTTGGGGATAAATCTCTAAAGATTCTAGAAATCAAAATGTGAATTCAAAACCACCAGGGATCATTATCACATTCTCAAGTGAATCTTGAGCAGTTCAATCCACACAAACACAACTAATCTTTAAGGGCTCTGCCAATAATCAAGTGATTTTTTTTTTTATCTAGGTGTCAGTACACTTTCATTTTATAATTACTGGGAGTATAATATAATGAATTATCTCATGGCTAATTATTGATTCTAAGTTGACTGTGATTTTTTCAGGTTAAAGATTACTAAACTGCAAATATAACACAGTTGCCTTAGCTCCATTCATTCAACACCTGTTCATGTTGTAAGAATTTTGTGCTGATAGATACAAGACACTTCATTAGGCACTTTTGGAAATATGGAGTGGAAATGCCACATAAAACTGAAGTTTAAATAACACAATTATTTAAGTGATGGATGTACTTTTCTGACAAAAGATATAAAATAAATACTACTAAAGTTGTATAGATAGAGATGTGGGAGGTAAAAAATGTTCGACCATCTGGATAAGACGTCGTCTATCATACCACGTGCTTCCAAGGGATGACTACGGGTGAGTGACTTACATGAGTAGAAAGATGATAGTAGAAACAGTTAAATTCAACCTGAAGACTCTATCTAAGTCTCTTGCTAAACTTAATATCAGAGAGTCCTATCTCATACTCCCTCCTGATGCCCCCCTTGATGGAAGTGGTTTCCCACTGCTGATACCAACCAACTTTCATTCAGAGCTTCCTCTTTGCCAACAAAGCACTGTGCTTATCACTTTACTATTAATTCGTCATCTCATTTAATCCTCACAATCATTTGGAGAGCAAATATTCCCATTCTCCTAATGAGAAGGCCAAGGTTTAATCTACTTGTCCAACTGAACTCAATTGGGAAAATTAAATCTAGGTTTTAAATTCAGCTCAGACTGAAGGTTAGAATGTATACTCTGTACTACTAATGTCACCAAGATCTAAATGCCTCAGTGATCACCACTGCTTCCCAACTAGTTCCTGATTTACAGTTTTCTCTCCTCACCCTCAACACTTTGCCTAATTACCTAAAACTAGCTGGGCCTCCAGTTTGGCCCTGAGAACACGGACAGCATTCAGGATCCTAATGTCTTCTCATGGGCAGTTACTTATATCTCCCAGGCCGGGCACAGTGGCTCACGCCTATAATCCTAGCACTCTGAGAAGCCAAGGCTGGAGGATCGCTCGAGGTCAGGAGTTCGAGACCAGCCTGAGCAAGAGCGAGATCCCATCTCTACTAAAAATAGAAAGAAATTATCTGGACAACTAAAAATATATATAGAAAAAATTAGCCGGGCATGGTGGCACATGCCTGTAGTCCCAGCTACTCGGGAGGCTGAGGCAGGAGGATTGCTTGAGCCCAGGAGTTTGAGGTTGCTGTGAGCTAGGCTGACACCACGGCACTCTAGCCCGGGCAACAGAGCGAGACTCTGTCCCAAAAAAAAAAAAAAAAAAAGAGCATAACATTCAAAAAATATAAATAACTCATATAATTCAATAGTAAAAAGAAAACTGATTGAAAATGAGTACAAGATCTGAATAGATATTTCTCCGAAGAAAATATATAAATGGCCAACAGGCAGATAAAAAGCTGCTAATCAATATTGCTAATCATCAAGAAAATGCAAGCCAAAACCACAATGAGATACCCCCTCACACTTGTTACAATCACCATTATAAAAATGATAGAAGATAACAAATATTGGCAAAGGTGTGATGAAAAGGGAACCCTTATGCACTGTTGGTAGGACTGTTAATTGGTGTAGCCACTATACAAATAGTATGGGGATTCCTCATAATGACCCAGCTATCCTTTTGCAGGGTACATACCCAAAGGTAATAGAATCAGAACCTCATGGAGATATCTGAGCCACCATGTTCGATGCAGTTTTATACACAACAGCCAAGACATGGAAACAACCTAAGTGTCTATCAACAGATGAATGAAAAAAATGTGGTATGTGCGCTCTCTCTCTCTCTCTCTCTCTCTCTCACACACACACACACACACACACACACACACACACACACACACGCTCAAATATTATTCAGCCTTTTAAACAATGCAGATGCTGCCATTTGCCACAGTATGGGTGGTCCTAAAGGACATTATGCTAAGTAAAATAAGCCATACACAGAAAGAGGGGTAATGGGAAATGTAGATCAAAAGCTAAAATGTTGCAGTTATGTAGGATAAGTTTAGCAACCTAATGTGCAGGAAGAAGGCTATAGCTAATAATATTGTATTGCATACTGGAAATTTGCTAAGCAAGTACATTTTAGGTGTTCCATTAAAAAAAGGTAACTATATGAGATGATGGATACGATAATTGTTTGATTGTTTTAATTCTATCACTATGTCCATGTATATCTAAGCATGTATAACTTAAACATATACAATTTTTAAAAATTCAAAAAACAGAAAAAGATGCTGTGCCACTCCATTCTGGTTTCATAACTTCAGATGAAGTTATGAAACTTCACTGCCTTTCAAGTTCCTTTTCTCTTATAAGTAATGTGTTCTGTCAACTTAAAAATCCTGAGGTCTTCATAAATTTGGGGAGGAAAGCTTTATTTCTCAAGAAGAGGATCACAACCTTCAGGCAGGAAGTGCAGCCTCTGGCTGAAAACCAAAACCAAGTACTTTGAAGGAAGGGAGGATGGAACAGGAATTTGTGCTTAATGGGTTGGGCAAGTATACATAGCCATCAGGTTTTCCGAGGAGCTCTGGATACTAACGAAGGGGATGCTAATGCATATGTGCTAAGCAAACATGCATGTTACATACACCCAGTGCGCACTTGGGGGTAGAGACAACATTTAAATGTATTACAATTAGGCCCTATAGGTCAAAAGTGGAAGCAGGGACAGGAAGGCACTGAAGTGCACAACTTCTATAAATCAGCTAGTCCAGTCCATGGACCACGGTCTCTCATCTGTAGAAAGTTACTGAAATTCATCACTTGTCCAATCAAAGCTTGTGGAACATGTGGGTAGGGGTTAGAATCTTATTTTAATATTACTTATCTGAAGGTCAGTGTTTGTTTACTTTCTAGAGAAGAAAAACCTTGTGTTAGTTTATTCTTGAGGTGTAGGGGTGTGAGACTTAACCTTTGCCTGGTATGGCCTTAGTCGTGTTTATAACTTGGTATCTTATTGACACAAAGTGTCCATTCTGTCAGTCTTATGATCTCTGTTTTAAAGTTAATGCTGGTCAGTTGCTGAGTCTAAACTGCAAAAGGGAGAAGTATAATGAGGCATGTCTGCCCTCCCAACCCATCATGACTGGGAACTCAGTTTTTAATTTTTCTTTGGGGTCCCGTTGGCTAAGAGGGGATCCATTTCATTGACCTGGGAGCTTAAGATATTATTTTTATATCTCAGTCCTTTCTCTCTGGCTGCTTTCAAGATTAGTCTGTCTTTAGTTTTCAGGAGTTTAATTAGGATGTGCCTTGGTGTGCATTTCCCTATTTGAGATTTGCTCAGCTTCCTGAATCTGTAGCTGTATTTATTTTTCACCAATTTGGCAATATTTCAATCATTATTTCTTTGAGCACATATTGAGGACCCCTTTCATTCTCCTCTCCTTTTGGAATCTCAAGATAGAAATAGTAACTCTCTTTTTTGTCCCATATGTTCATGTAGTTATGTTCCTTTTTCTTGTTCTAATCTATTTTATTTGTTGTGCAGAAGAGGTGAATTTTATTCACTTTTATTTAAGTTCACTGATTCTGTCTCCTGTACCTCCAGTCTACTACTAAGCCCATTCAGCAAGTTTTTGTTAATTTTCTTTTCATATTTCTCTAAGTGTATTTTGTAGTTATATATTTTCCATTCAGTTTTTCTTTATAACTTCTATTTCCTTGATGAAATTCTCCATTTTCTTCATTTTTTCAAGAAAATTATTAATTGTTTCTTGAATCATTTTTTTCAACAGCTACTTTAAATCCTTGTCAGAAAATTTGAGTATCTTATTTGCCTTAGTGTTGGCATGATTGTCTTTTTTCATTCAAGATATGTTTCTATGGTTCTTAGAATAAGAATTGATTTTTTATTGCATCTTGGACATTTTGGATATCATATTATGAGACTTAAGATCATATTCAATCTTCTTTTTAGCAGGCAGTCATCCTGCTGGGGTGTAGCTGAAACTGGCAGGTAAGTGAGGATACTTATCTTCTTGCTGGGCTCCACCGACACCAGTCTGCCAAAATGGAGTGTTGAGTTACATTGCCTTCTTCCAGAGAGGGAGGTGGAAGTTCAGCTCCACTTCTGCCATATTGATTCATTCCCAGGGAAGGTAGGGTACTGACTTGCATGCCTCCTTGCCTCTGAGTAACTTCTGCTTCCTATTGGGATCCACTGCCACTAGGACACGGGGAGGTGGAGAGCTGGTTCATCTGCTTTGATGTTGCAGGGAGGATTGCCAGCTCAGCTCCTCAGGGCCACCACCCACTTGGGGGACCATGAGAGAAGAGAGTATCCACTAGCCCCACCTCACACTATCTCATTAATTCTTGTTTCTGCCAAATGTCAGTGGAGGCTCAGTTCTCCTCTGGACCCAGCTTGCCCTACCCTGGCAGGAGATTCGAAGAGAGAGTAAATAGAGGTCCTCTCCCTGCTTCCCCACTGAAACCTAGGGAAAGGGGGCATCTAAGTTTTCTCCATTGTTTTTTTTCTGGAATTGGGCACATAATGCCAAAAGATTTTTGTTCTGTCAAGGCCACTCTTTTTTCTGTTCTTTGACTAGGAGGGAAGAGGCTTTTCTTAGCAGTGTTTCTGTCTGTGTCTGTTAGCAGTTCTGAGTTGGAGGTTTCTGCACCATACTTCCCAGGATATATAGAAACAATAATGAGACCCAAAGGCCCCATTGCTGTGTTGCTTCCCAAGTCCCAAAGTACTTAGGCAGTCGACCTTCTTCATTCTACCTTTCAAAGTCTTTTTGTACTTGTTTCCTGTGCTACATCTGGGGGCGGGGGGGCACGGAATTAGTAATAAGAGGCAGGGCCTAGGAGTGGGGCTACTTCAGCTTCAAGGGAACTGGAAATCTATGCCTTAAACATATAATTTTTTTCCTTTTTCCTTTTCTTATTTCAAAATATTATAGGGGTACAAATGTTTCTGGTTACATGCATCAATTTTGTTATTCTTGAGTCAGAGTTACAAGTATGCCCATCACCCATAAAATGTTCCTTGTACCCGTTAGGTAGGTTTTCATCCATTGTCTCCTCTCCCCTCCTCCCTGCTTGATTTCCACTGAGTTTTACTTCCCTCTGTGCATATGTGTGCTCATTGGATAGTTCCAATTTAATAGTGAGTACATGTGGTGTTTCTTTTTCCATTCTTTTTTTTTTTCTTTGAGACAGAGTCTCACTCTGTTCCCTGGGCTAGAGTGTCATGGCATCAGCCTAGCTCACAGCAACCTCAAACTCCTGGGCTTAAGCAATCCTCCTGCCTCAGCCTCCCGAGTAGCTGGTACTACAGGCATGCACCACCATGCCCGGCTAATTTTTTTGTATATATTTTAGTTGTTTGGCTAATTGCTTTCTATTTTTAGTAGAGATGGGGTCTCGCTCTTGCTCAGGCTGGTCTCGAACTCCTGAGCTCAAACGATCTGCCCGCCTCGGCCTCCCAGAGTGCTAGGATTACAGGCATGAGCCACCACGCCCGGCCTCTTTTTCCATTCTTTAGATACTTCACGTAGGATAATAGTCTCCAGTTCCATTCAAATTGTTGCAAAAGGCACTAATTCATCATTTTTCGTGGCTGAGTAGTATTCCATAATATATATATACATCACATTTTGTTAATCCACTCATGAATTGATGGGTACTTGGGTTAATTTCACATCTTTGCCACTGTGAATTGTGCTGCAATAAACATTTGAGTGCAGGTGTCTTTTCAATAAAATGACTTCTTTCCCTTTGGGGAAATACCCAGTAGTGTGACTGCTTGATCACATGGTAGGTCTACTTTTAGTTCTTTGAGGAATCTCCACATTTTTTCCATAGATATACTAATTCACTGTCCTACAAATAGTGTTTGAGTGTTCCTATCTCTATGCATCCATGCTAGCATGTATTATTTTTGGACTTTTTAATAAAAGTCATTCTAACTGGGTAAGGTAATATCTGATTATGGTTTTAATTTGAATTTCTCTGATAATTAGTAACATTGAGCATTTCTTCAAATGTTTATTGGCCATTTGTCTCTCTTCTTTTGGAAAGCTTCTGTTAATGTCCTTTGCCCACATTTTAATAGGGTTGTTGGATTTTTCTTTGCTGATTTGCTTGAGTTCTTTGTAGATACTGGTTATTAATTCTCTATCAGATATATAGGTTGCAAATATTTTCTCCCATTCTGTAGGTTGTCTGTTGGCTTTGTTGATCATTTCCTTAGCTGTGTAGAAGTTCTTAATTTAATCTAGTCCCACTTATTTATGTTTGATGTTACTGTGATTGCCACTGGGGTCTTCTTCATAAATTCTTTGCATAGGCCACTATCTAGAAGAGTTTTTGCAACATTTTCTTCTAGAATTCTTATGGTTTCATGCCTCACATTTAAGTTCTTTATCCAACTTCAATTAATTTTTGTAAGTGCTGAGAGATAAGGAACTTTTCATTCTTTGGTATGTGACTGTCCAAGTTTTGCAGCACTGTTATTGAATAGGCATTCTTTTCTGCAGTGTATATTGTTGTATGTTTTGTCAAAGATCTGTTGGCTGTATGTGGATGCTTTTATATTTGGTTTCTTACTTCTGTTCCATTGATCTCTCTATTTTTTGCCAATATCATGTTGTTTGGGATACTGTAGCCTTGTAGTATTGTTTGAACTCTAGTACTGTGATGCCGCCAGATTTGTTCTTTTTCCTTAAGAGTGCTTTGGCTATTCAGGCTCTTTTCTGGTTCCAAAGGAAACATAAAATTATTTTCTCTAGATTTGTGATATATGACATTGGTATTTTCATGGGGATTGCATTGAAAATCACATTGCGTAGTATGGACATATTAACAATGTTGATTCTACTCATCCATGAGCATGATATATTTTTCATTTGTTTGTGTCATTTGTGATTTCTTTCCTCAGTGTTTTGTAGTTCTCTTCATAGAAATCTTTCACTTCCTTGGTGAAGTATATTCCTAGGTATTTTATTTTCTTTGTGGCTATTGTGAATGATACTGAGTCTTGATTTTATTCTCAGCTTCACTATTATTGGAATTTAGGAAGGCTACTGATTTGTGTACATTGATGTTGCAACCTGAGACTTTGCTGGATTTATTTATCAATTCCAGGAGTAGCTTGGTGGAGTGTTTGGTATTTTCTAGACATAAGATCATATCACCAGCAAAAAGTGATAATTTGACCTGCTCTTTCCTGATTTGGATACCCTTTATTTCTTTCTCTTACCCGATTGCTCTGGCTAGGACTTCCAGCACTATGTTAAATAGAAGTGATGACAGTGGGCACCCTTGTCTTGTTCCAGTTCTTAGGGGGAATGCTTTCAATGTTTCATTCAGTATGATGTTATCTGTGAGTTTTTCATATATGGCTTTTATAATCCTAAAATATGTTCCTTCTATGCCTAGTTTGTTGAGTGTTTTCATCATTAAAGGGTGCTAAATTTTGCCAAATGCTTTCTCAAGAGACACAGCCTGGCTGAATAGATGAAAATATACAAGCCAAGTATCTGCTGTCTCTAGGGAACACATCTAACCCAAAAGGAATCATACAGACTCAAGATGAAGGGATGGAAAGAAATATCTCAAGCAAATTGAAACCGAAAGAAAGCGTGTGTAGCCATTCTCATATCAGACAAGGTTGACTTTAAATCAACAATAGTAAAGAAGTCAAAGATGTTCATTATATAATGGTAGAGGGAGAAACTCATCAAGAAGTTGTAACAGTCCTAAATATTTACACACATAACACAGGATTTCCTATATTCATAAAACAAACCGTCCTAAATCTAAGCAAAGGGATAAACAGCAGCCTCATGATTGCTGTGGATTTAATACCCCACTAACAGAACTGGCCAGATCATCCAAGCCAGAAAGTAAGTAAAGAAACACTGACTTAAATGAGACTCTAGACCAAATGGGTGTAACAGACATTTACAGAACATTTTACCCAAAAATTACTGAATATATGTTCCTCTCATCAATGCATGGAGCATTCTCCAAGATTGATCATATCTTAGGACACAAAACTTTCCTCACCAAATTAAAAATAATAGAGAGCATATCATGTGTCTTCTCAGACCACAGGAGAATAAAACTAGATATCAACTCTAAGAGAAAAACTCAATTCTACACCACAAGCTCATGGAAATTAAACAACCTGCTGTTGAATGATTATTGGGTCAATAATGAAATTAAGATAGTAATCAAATGATTCCTTGAACTGAATAACAACAGGGATAGAAGCTACCAAATCTGTGGGGTTCAGCCAAAGCAATCCTAAGGGCAAAATTCATAGCCTTGAATGTCTACATCAAAAAAACAGATGACAAATTAAAAATCTAATGGTATTTTTCAAGGAACTAGAAAAGGAAGAGCCAAACAAGCCCAAAGCCAGAAGAAGAAAACAGATAACAAATATCAGAGTAGAACTCAATGAAATGGAAAACAAAAAACCAATAGAAAATATCACTGAAACAAAAATGTTGGTTCTTTGAAAAGATAAAGAAAATTGATAGACCTCTTGCTAGATTAACTAGGAATAAAAGAGAAAGAACACAAACAAACTCAATCAGAAATGAAAAAGGAGATATTACAACTAACACCACAGAAATACAAAATATCATCTGTTAATGCTATGAAAATCTCTATGCACATACACTAAAAATCATAAAGGAAATGGACAAATTTCTGTAAACACAACCTCCCACCACTCAATCAGAAAGAAATAGAACTCTTGAATAAACCAATAACAAGCAATGAGATTAAAGCAGTAATAAAAAGTCTTCCAACAGAAAAAAAGCCCAAGACCAGATGGATTCACAGCCAAATTTTACCAGACCCACAAAGAAGAGCTGGTACCCATAATGCAGAATTTATTCCATAACATCAAGAAGGAGGGAATCCTCCCCAACTCATTCCATGAAGCCAATATCACCTTCATACCAAAGCCAGGAAAAGACACAACAAAAACAGAAAACTAGAGACCAATATCCCTTATGAATATAGATGCAAAAATCCTCAATAAAATACTGGCAAACCGAATTCAACAGCATATCAAAAAAATAATCCACCATGACCTAGTGGGCTTCATCCAGGTGATACAAGGATGTTTCAGTGTACATAAATCAATAAATGTGATTCATCACATAAACAGAAACAAAAACAAACACCATATGATCATCTGAATACATGCATTTAAAAATATTTACCCATCCTTTTACTTATTTTATGCCATATTATTGGTGTTACTACAAATGAGCCTGCCATACCCAGATGTGGAAGTCTCTATACTTTAAAAAGAAAGGGTTAGCTATATCTGCAAACACCAGAGAAGACCTCATATAGCCAAAGCAATCTTAAGCAAAAAGAACAAATTGACTTAACAAATCAGTCTACTGGACTTCAAGCTTTACTACAAGGCTAGAGTAACTAAGACAGCATTGTACTGGCACAGGAACAGAGATATAGACCTTTGGAATAGTACTGAGAACCCAGATACAAAACCATCCTCATATTGTCATCTAATCTTTGACAAAACAGACAAAAATATACACTGGGGAAAAGAATCTCTTTTCAATAAATGGTGTTGGAAAAATTAGATACCACATAGAGAAGGTTGAAACTGGATCCACATCTCTCACCTCTTACAAAAATAAACTCACGATGGATAACAGACTTAAACCTAAGGCGAGAAACCTTAAGAATTCTAGAAGAAAATTTTGGGAAAACTCTTATACATATCAGCCTAAGTCAAAGAATTTATGAAGAAGAAAGCAATCATAGCAGCAACAAAAATAAATAAATGTGACCTGATCAAATTAAAAAGCTCTTGCACAGCCAAGGAAACTATCATTAGAGCAAATAGACAACCTACAGAATGGGAAAAAATATTTGCATGCTACACATCTGATAAAGGGCTGATAACAAGAATCTATATAGAACTTAAGAAAATCCACAAGAAAAAATCAAACAATCCCATTAAAAAGTAGGAAAAAGACATGAACAGAAACTTTTCAAAAGAAGACAGAATAATGACCAGAAAACATATTAAAAAAATGCTCAACATCTCTAATCATCAGGGAAATGCAAATCAAAACCGCAATGAGATATCACCTAACTCCAATGAGAATAGCTTTTATCAAAAAATCCCCAAACGACAAATGCTTGTGTGAATGTGGAGAGATAGGAACACTCTTACACTGCTGGTGGGACTGCAAATTAGTACAACCTCTATGGAAAGTAATTTGGAGATATCTCAAAGAACTAAAAACAGAAATACCATTTGATCCAGCAATCCTGCTACTAGGCATCTAGCCAAAGGAAAAAAAGACATTTAACAATAAAGACCTCTGCACTCAAATGTTTATGGCAGCACAATTCATGATTGCAAAGATGTGGAAACAACCCAAGTGCCCATCAATACGTGAGTGGATTAATAAAATGGGGTATATGTATATCATGGAATACTACTCAACCATAAAAAACAATGGTGAAATAGCACCTCTTATATTATCCTGAGTGGAGCTAGAGCCCATCTTTCAAAGTGAAGTATCACAAGAGTGGAAAAACAAGCACCACATATACTCACCATCAAATTGGCACTAACTGATCAATACTAAGGTGCTCACATGGTAGTAATATTCATTGGGGGTTGGGAGGGTGGGGTGAGTAAACTCACAACTAATGGACACGGTGAGCATGGTATGTGGGAAGGGCATGCCTCCAATCCTGGCTTGGATGAAGCAAAGTCATGACATGTAACCAATATGTTTGTACCCCCATAATATCCTGAAATTTTAAAAAATAATAAATAAATAGAAAGTGTTAGCTAAAAAGGAATATGTCTCAGAAACAAAAGTCCCCTAGTGGTGAAATTTTCTCAAAGATCCCCTCACTTGGCTCACCACAGAGAATATATGCCTCCAAATAAATCAAAGATTTGAGAATTAATCAAAATAAAGAGAGTATTAGTGATCTTGAGATATACATTAACCTGTATGTGCCTCTACTACATCTGCTGTAATGTAAGGATTGAAAAAAATTTTAAGGAGTCATTCTCTGGATAAATTAGGTTAATACGATACTTATACATCACTGAGAAAAGTGCCCAGAAAGTAGTGAACAATTTTATTGTTACCTGCTATTCCTAATACTGTCACTACAGCTACTGCTATTATTCCTAATATTTGGCTTCTAGATTTTCTAACTCTCCAAATATGAAAATACATAAGGGAGAAATTGTTCAGTAGAGTGTGATTACAAACCTTTTAGTAAACTAGGCTCTGATTCATTTGCTAATCCCGGTTATAACAGTGTCAAGGCAGTGGTGTAGATGTGGTGAGTATGAGGTTGTGAAAAGCCTGTCACATTCAATCACTTGAATCAGGTGGAAGCATTGAACATTTCAGTGGTGGGGATTAAAATTCAGCAGAGAAACTGTTCAAGCAAGAACTAAAGCTTCACTCAGCCATCCATAATCATTAATTCTTTTTCCTTTATTTCAAATGTGCAATTATGCTTACTATGTTCCAGGAATTGTTGTGAAAATTAAATGCATGTGGAAAGAAAGGCACTGAGCTTCAATATGAAGTGTACAACATTGTGGAGAAAGGAAACATTGAATCTGTATCTACATATGTACTAAGTATGCTGAAGAAAAAACACAGGGTTCCATATAGTATTATTCTATGAAATTCTACAAAAAATAACAGGCATCAAGAGAAAATATTCTTCTACCAAGTTCTCTCTTCAAAGCCCCCTTAATCTCCTTGTTCCTGGGACTGTAGATGAGGGGGTTCAACATGGGGATCACCACCATGTAGAACACAGACACCACCTTGTTCTGGTCAGTCGAGTAGCTGGACTTGGGCATCACATAAATGAATGTAATGGTCCCATAGAACAGAGTGACCGCAGTGAGGTGGGAGGTGCAAGTGGAGAAGGCCTTGTGGCCCCCCTCGCTGGAGCGCATCTTCAGGATGGTGATGAGGATGTACATGTAGGAGACGGCTATGACAAACACAGTGATGACAATGATAGAGCCAACAGAAAATGAGGAAACAGCTATAGGGACACTGGCATCAGAACAGGAGAGTTTAATTAAAGGAGCAAAATCACAGAAAAAATGATTGACTCTATTTGGTCCACAGAAGAATAAAGAAAACAATGAAAAGATAAAGGAAGAAGAGTTAAGAAAACCACCCACGTAAGCCACTACAAGCAATTTCACACAGACTTGTGTGGACATTTTGGTTGAATAAAGCAGTGGGTTGCAGATTGCCACAAAGCGGTCATATGCCATGGCAGCCAGAAGGAAGCATTCAGCTGTCCCAAAGAAAGCAGCAAAACCAAACTGGATGATACATCCAAGGTAGGAGATTCTATTTGTCTCCACCAGGAAGTTTACGAGCATGTTAGGTGTGACAGAAGATGAAGAGCCTATGTCAACAGAAGCCAAGTGGCTCAGAAAAAAATACATAGGATGATGGAGCTGAGAGGAGCTTCTGATTAGAATGATTGTGCTGAGGTTGCCAGAGATGGTCACCAGGTAGATGCAAAGGATGATCATGAAGAGGATGATGCGAAGGACTGGATCATCTGTTAAGCCCAATAAGATGAACTCTGTCACAGCAGTGTGGTTCATATCTACCTGGGAATCCATGGGACAAGTAGCTGCTGCCAAAATGAACCTGTGATGGGAAGAGCACATTAAAGCAGATATAAAATTGAGGATTACATTTTCTTTAATAAATAGATGAAGGTTAATATGAACAAATATATCATTCAAGGAAGATTTGGACTAAAAATTGTTTTATTGAATTTAGAGTCTCATTGTTTATAGATTTTTGTGTAATGAATCATTCCATAGTTTAAAACTTTTACCAGAAACACCAAAAAAAAAAAATACACACTAAAAAACCAAAAAGTGGCTTTGAAGCTAAAGATTTAAAAACACAACAAAAAGGGATCATAAGTGCAGCAAAAAGACTAAATATATAACTGTACAATTATGTGATGGAGATTTGAGTATTAGCTAACACTTACTGAATGGTTACTAAATTACTGGCCCTAGGAAGTCTGAATCCAGTCAATTCCTACAGAAACTATGTTATAAAGGAAAGTGAATAATATTTACCATGAATTGGCAGGGCACGGTGGCTCACCCTGTAATCCTAGCTTTCTGGGAGGCTGAGGCGAGAGGATAGCCGGAGATTAGGGGTTCAACACCAGCAGGAGCACAGTGAAACCTCGTCTCTACCAAATAAAAAAGAAAAACAAAAATAAAACACACAAAACCACAAAACCCAACCAGGCATTGGCATGCGCCTATAGTTAGTTGCACCTACCCAGGAGGCTGAGGCAGAATGATGGTTCACAGCCCAGGAGTTGGAGCTTGCGGTGAGCTACAATCACTGCACTCTACCCAGGGACACCAAGTGACACTCTGTCTCAACAACAACAACAAAATGTTTACCAAGAAAATAGTACACTTGAAAATAAGTGCATAACAGATGAGCATTTCAGTTTTCTGACAATTAATGTATAAAAGAGGTACCTAATTAGTTATGTAGTTTACCATGTCTATCAGTTAATACTAGTTTTTAAAAGGAGAGAAGTACAATTTTCTTGAAAGGACAAGAAAGAAATGGAAAGGAATTTCAAGTATGTTGATAAATGAAGTCACCTAGTATAAATTTATTAAGTTTTTTAATATTTTCAATTAAAATGTTACATCATGTAGTTTCATATATCAATCTAATCACTATGCAAATCTTATGATTAATATTCAGAGCACAATTATAGTACATTTATTCAAACCAATCAAATACTTCCCTACTGCAACAATGTTTTCCAATTGAAGTATTGATATTATAGAAGGAAATAGTATTATTTTGGAAATAATATACAGGTGAATAAAGTTTCAGCCTAAAAAGTTTATAGTTTACCCAGGTTCACCCAGTTAGGGCCAGTTTGAATCTCTTCTTCCAGTTATCTGGCTTTACATCTTTGACTTTGTCCAGAGTGTCCAGTTGTCTGTGATGCTGGAGCATTCAGACCAATAAACAAAGTAGATCTTTCTGCAACATATTTACTCACAGTAAGTTTGCAAAGCATCTCACAGATAGTGAAGTTATTGGCATTGTGGATGAGTGCCAAGTTTAGATAGCGCTAAATGAGCATGTGAGTTTCTGCTCTTATGGGTGGATAAATGAAAAATCTTCGTAGGCTGAAATATGCTTGTTTATTCACATTAAAGTGACTCTGGAAACTCAGTTTAATTCAGCTAAAGACTTGCTAGCTGACCAATAGATTACATCTGCCCTGTTCACAATTATGACTTGTGAGTACACACACAACTTTAGAGAATAAAATGTTCTCAAATGGTAAATGAAAATCAGTACACAAGGTTCACTCATAAAAGCAAAATCTTACTTCTTGAAATAAGAATTCACTCATGTTACATTTATAAATTCAAAGTCTTTGTTATTATATAGCAGCAACATGATTTTATTGCCTGCCTTTGGGGATAAATCTCTAAAGATTTTAGAAATTCAAATATGAATTCAAAAGCACCGGGAATCATTATCACATTCTCAAGTGAATATTGAGCAGTTCAATCCACACAAACACAACTAATCTTTAAGGGTTCCATCAATCCTCAAGTGATCAATTTTTCTTTCATTTTATCTAGGTGTCGGTGTACTTTCATTTTATAATTATTGGAAGTATAACATAATGAATTATCTCATGGCTAACTATTGATTCTAAGTTTACTGTGATATTTCAGGTAAAAGATTACTAAACTGCAAATATACACAGTTACCTTAGCTCCACTCATTCAACATTTGTTCATGTTCTAAGTATTTTGTACTGATAGAAGTAAGATTGTTCATTAGGTACTGCTGGAAATAAGGAGTCGAAATCCCACATCAAATTAAATTTTAAATAACACAATTATTTAAGTGATCAATGCATTTTTCTGACAAAAGATATAAAATGAATACTACTAAAGTTGCATAGATAGAGAAATGGGAAGTAAAAAAGCTGGACACCTTCCAGATAAGACTTCATCTATCATACCACACACTTCCAAGGGATGACTACTGGTGAGTGACTCACATGACTAGAATGATGGTGGTAGAAACAGCAACCTTCAACCTGAAGACTCTAAGTCTCTTGCTAACCCTAATGTTAGAAAGTCCTACCTCATACTCTTCCCTGATGCCACCTTTGATGGAAGTGGTTTACCACTGCTGATATAAACCAAAGTTCATTCAGAGCTTCCACTTTGCCAGCCAAGCACTGTGCTTATCACTTTACTACATTATCTCATTTAATCCTCACAATTACTTGGTGAGCAAATAATCCCATTCTGCTAATTTTACAGAGAATGAGAAGGCCAAGGTTTAATCTACTTGTCCAACTGAACTCAATTGGGAAAATTAAATCTAGATTTTAAATTCAGCTCAGACTGAAGGTTAGAATGTGTACTCTGTACTGCCGATGTCACCAAGATCTAAATGCCTCAGTGATGACCACTGCTTCCCAGCTAGTTCCTGATTTACAGTTTTCTCTCCCCACTTCAACAGCTTGCCTAATTGCCTAAAACTAGCTGAGCCTCCAGTCTGTCCCTGAGGACAAGGACAGCATTCAGGATCCTAATTTCCTCTCACGTGCAGTTAACCATACCTCCCAAATATGTGTCCACTTCTCCCCATCTCTCCAGTGCAAGCGCTGTCCTTATTAATTTTCCTATATGCACCATTGCCCTTTCACAGGACAGCCAGAATGAGTTGTTTAATTAAAAGAATTTAATTTTATCCATTCTAATGGTATCAAATAATTATGTGTACTTAATTCAAATGGCCCACCCATTACAAATCCAAAGTCTCACTCCCTGTAGGTAACCACTTTGACTCTTTAAACTATTTCATGTTTGAGATACTTTAGTATCTATAAAATGTCTTGCTAAGGGAAAATTTAGAATTTCTGTCTGTGTTCAGGCTGTTTTCTCCTTTTGTTTAAGTTGAATAAACTGATGCATGGAGAAATTTGGTGGTTTTTCCATACCTGAAAGGATCTGTACAGATTTTGTTTTTTAGACTTTTTACTACAAAGTAAGACCAATAATATTAAATGAGCTAAATATCAAAAAACAAAGAATTTTAACCAACATTCTATTAAAAAGATAGAATAAAAATTAATTATTGCTCACTACCAACAGGCCGTGGAATGTCATGATACTATGTTTGAAATTTACAGAGCAATTAATAAGTAGAGTGAAAATGGAATCTCTCAGGTAAAGTTATTGCAAATAAGTTATTTCTTTTATTCTAGTGAAATAAAGAATAAATATAAAGCTTACCCAACCAAAAAAGTGTTTTTGATTTCTTTTACAGTCATATATATGCCCTTCAGCTTTTTCTTTATATCTTATGGTAGCAAGATATAATATTAATACTCAGCTCAGTTCGCTATTATCTTGCAGCAATCAAAAATGTGGAAGCAATCCAAGTGTTCATGGATAAAAGAATGGATAAACAAAAAATGTGGAATATACATACAAGAGAATATTATTCAGCCTTATAGAGGAAGGAAATTCTGACATATGCTACAACATGGATGAACCTTGAAGACGTTATGCTAAATGATATAAGCCAGTCACAGAAAGACAAATACTGCAAAAAAATTCCACACATAGGATGTACCTAGAGTAGTCAAGTTCATGGAGGCAAAAAGTAAATGGTGGTTTACTGAGCCTGAAAGTGAGAGGGGAACGAGGAGTTATTGTTTAGTGGTTACAAAGTATCAATTTTACAAGATGAAAAGAGTTCTAGAGATGGATGATTATGGTTGCACAACAACGTGAATGTTCTTAGTACCACTGAACTATATGCTTAAAATGCTTAAGATGGAAATTTTATGCTATATGTATTTTACTACCATTAAAAATAATTTTTAAAATAAAGAAACAACATACGCACAGATGAACAGAAAGAATAGAGAGCACAGAAATAAACCCACACATAATGATCAACTAATTTTAGACAAGGTCACTAAGAATACACAATAGAAAAAGGATAGTCTCTTTGATAAATGCTTTTGGAAAAACTGGATACCTGCATGCAAGAGAATGAAATTGCATGCATCTTACACCTCTCACAAAGACCAACTCAAAATGGATTAAAGACCCAAACATGAGACCTAAAACCATAAATTTCCTAGAAGAAAACCTGGAAGAAAATGTTTGACATTGGCCTGGGCAATAATTTTTTCAATTTGATAGCAAAAGCTCAGGCAAGAAAAGCAAAAATAAACAAGTGAAACTACAAAACTAAAAATATTCTGCATAACAAAGGATACATTCACCAAAATGAAAAGGCAACCCATGAACTGGGAGAAAATATTTGCGAACCATATATCTGAGAAGAGGTTAACGTCTCCAAAATATAAAGAACTCATATAATTCAATAGCAAAAAAAAATGATTAAAAAATGGGCACAAGACTAAATATACATTGCTCAAAAGGAGACATATAAATGGCCAAAAGGTAGATAAAAAGCTACTAATCAATACTGCTAATCATCAAGAAAATGCAAATCAAAACCACAATGAGCTATCACCTCATATTTTACAACGGAGATTATAAAAATGCCAAGATATAAGAAGTGTTGCCAAAGGTATAGAGAAAAGGGAACCCTTGTGCACTGTTGGTAGGACTGTCCATTGGTGTATCCATTATAGGAATTGTATGGGGATTCCTCAAAATGATTCAGCAATGCGTTTGCAGGGTATATACTCAAAGGAAATGGAATCAGCACCTCATGGAGATCCTGAGCCACCATGTTCATTGCAATTTTAATCACAATAGCCAAGATATGGAAACAATCTAAGTGTCCATGAGGAGATAAATGGATGAAAAATATTTGGTATGTATACACACACACACACACACACACACACACACACACACACACACACACACAGTGGAATATTATTCAGCCTTTTAAAAAAGTAGATGCTGCCATTTGCCACAATATGCGTGGTCCTAAAGGACATTATGCTAAGTAAATAAGCCATACACAGAAAGAAAAATATTGCATGATCTCGCTTATATATGTAATCTAAACAAAAATGACAAATACATAGAAACAGAGAGCAGATTGGTGGTTACCAGGGGAAGGTGGGAGGCACTGGGAAATGTAGGTCAAAGGCTAAAATGTTGCAGTTATGTAGGATAAGTTTAGCAAACTAATGTACAGCAAGAAGGCTATAGTTAATAATATTGTATTGCATACTGGAAATTTCCTATGTAAGTAGATTTTAGGTGTTCTACAAAAAAAGGGTAACTATATGAGATGGTGGATATGGTAATTTGCTTGATTGTTTTAATTATATGACTAGGTCTATGTATACCTAAGCATGTATAATTTAAACATATACAATTTTTTTAAAAATTCAAAACAAAAAGAAAAAGAAAAATATACCACTTCCTTCTGGTTTCATAGTTTCAGATGAGAAACTCACTGTCTTTCAAGTTGCTTTTCTCTTATAAGGAATGTATTCTGTCAACTTAAAAATCCTGAGGTCTTCATAAATTTGGAGAGGACAGCTTTATTTCTTAAGAAGCGGATTACAACCTGCAGGCAGGAAGTGCAGGCTCTGGCTTAAAACCAAAACCAAGTACTTTGAAGGAAGGGAGGATGGAACAGGAATTTGTGCTTAATGGGTTGGGCAAGTATACATAGCCATCAGGTTATCCGAGGAGCTATGGATACTAACGAAGGGGATGCTAATGCATATGTGCTAAGCAAACATGCATGTTACATACACCCAGTGCTCACTTGGGAGTATAGACAACATTTAAGTGTATTATAATTAGGTCACATATGTCAACCGGTGACGTAGAGATGGAAAGCACTCAACTGTGCAGCCTCTATAAATTAACAAGAACCAGTCCAAGGCTGGTGGTCTCTTCACAGGAGAAAGTTACTGAAATTAGTCACTTGTCAAAGCTCTAGTTAGGACTTATGGAAAATGTGGGTAGGGTCAGCATCTTATGATAATATTGTTTATCTAGAGGCCAGTGTTTGTTTAGTCACTAGAGAAAAAGAAAAACCTTGTGGCAGTTAGAACACAGTTTATTCTTTTAGGTGTAGGGGTGTGAGACTTAACCTTTGCCTCACATGGCCTTAGTCATGTTTATAACTTAGTATCTTATTGACACAAAGAGATACATTCCTACTATCCTTAGTTTGTTGAGTGTTTTTATCAAGAATGGGTGCTGAATTTGTCAAATGCTTTCTCAAGAGACACAGGCTGGCTGAATGGATAAAAAAAAATACAACCCAAGTATCTGCTATCTCCAGAAAACACATCTAACTCACAAGGACTCAAACAGTCTCAAGGTGAAGAAATGGAAAAAACAATATTTCATGCAAATGGAAAGTAAAGGAAGCAGGTGTAGCCATTCTCATATAATATAGAATTGACTTCAAATCAACAATAGTAGAGAAAGGCAAAGATGGTTATTACATAATGGTAAAGGGAGCAATTCAATAAGAAGACATAACAATTCTAAATGTTTACATACCTAACACAGGAGCACCCAAACTGATAAAGCAAACCCTACTAAATCTAATCAAAAAGATAAACAGTAGCATATAATTGCCAAGGGCTTCAACACTCCACTTAAAGAAATGGACAGATCATCCAACCTAGAAAATAAAGACACACTGACTTAAATGGGACTCTAGAATAAATGGGTGTAACAGACATTTACAGAAAATTTTACCCAATAACTACTGCATACACATTCTTCTCATTAGTACATGGAACAGTCTCCAAAATTGATTATATCTTAGGCCCCAAAACATGTCTCATCAAATTCAAAAACATAGAGATCATATCCTGTATCTTCTCAGACCACAGTGGAATAAAACTAAAAATCAACTCTAAGAGAAACACTCAATTCTACACAAAGTCATAGAAATTAAACAACCTTCTCCTGAATGATTCCTGGGTCCATAATGAAATTAAGGTAGAAATCAAAAGATTCCTTGAATTGAACGACAAAGGGGACAGAAGCTACCAAAATCTATGAGTTTCAGCAAAGGCAGTCCAGGGCAGAAAATTCATAGCCCTAAATGCTGACATCAAAAAAACAGAAAGATCACAAATTAAAACTCTAATGATACATCTCAAGAAACTAGAAAAGGAAGAGCAAACCAAACTGAAAGCCAGCAAGAGAACAGAAATAAGTAAGGTCAGAGCAGAACTAAACGAAATGGAAAAAAAAAAAAAAAATACAAAGTATCAATGAAATGAAAAAATAGTTCTTTAAAAAGATATGCAAAATTGAGAGACCTCTTGATGTATTAACCAGGAATAGAAGAAAAAGGGCCCAAATAAGCTCAATCAGAAATGTTAAGGAGCTATTACAACTGATACCACAGAAATACAAAATATCATCTGGGAATGCTATGAAAATCTCTATGCACATAAACTCAAAAACATGGAGGGATTGATAAATTTCTGGAAACACACAAAGTCCCAAAACTCAATCAGGAAGAAACAGAACTCCTGAACAGACCAATAACAGGCAACAAGATTGAAGCAGCAATAAATAATCTTCCAACAACAACAACAACAAAAAAAAACCCAGACCAGATAGGCTGACACCCAAATTTTACCAGACCTACAAAGAAGAGCTGGTATCCATACTGCAGAAATGACTCCATAACATCAAGGACATGGGATCCTCCCCAACTCATTCTATGAAGCCAGTATCACCTTGATACCAAAGCGAGGAAAGGACACAATAAAAAAAGAAAACTACAAATAAATATACCCTATGAATATAGATGCAAACATCCTCAATAAAATACTAGCAAACCAAACTCAACAACTCATCAAAAAAATAATCCACCATGACCAAGTGGGCTTCATCCCAGGGATGTAAGGATGTTTCAACATATGTCAATCAATAAATGTGACTGACCACATAAACAGAAGCAAAAATATAGACCATATGATCATCTCAATAGATATATTTAAAAAATTTGCCCAGCCTTTTGCTTATTTTTTGCCAAAAAGTTGGTGTAATATTAATATGAATTAGCCTGCCACATCCAGATGTGGAAGTCTCTATACTTTAAAAAGAAAGGGTTAGCTAAAAAGGAATGTGTCCCAGAAACAAAAGTCCCCAAGTGGTAAAGTGTTCTCAAAGAGCCCCTCACTCCGCTGTCCACAGAGAATGTATGCCTCAAAAGAAAGCGAATTATTAAGAGGGTATTCATGGTCTTGAGCATTTGCGTAATCTGTATGTGCCTCTCTTAAATCCTCTCTAATATAAGGATTGAAAAAAATGTTAAGGAGTCATTCTCTGGATTAATTAGGTTAATATTGTACTTGTAAATCACTGAGCACAGTGCCCAGAATGTAGCGAACAATTCCATTATTAACTGCTATTGCTAATACTGTTACTACAGCTATTGCTACTATTACTAATATTTACCTTCTAGATCTTCTAACTCTCCAAATATGCAAGTACATAAGAGTGAAATTATTCAGTAGATTGTGATTACAAACTTTTTAGTAAACTAGACTGGGATTCTAGTTGCTAATCCGGGTTATAACAATGTCAAGGAAGTGGTGTAGATCTGGCGAGTATGAGTTTGTGCAAATCCTGTCACATACAATCACTTGAATCAGATGGAAGCACTGAACATTTCATTGGCAATAATTCAAAGTCAGCAGAGACAGTGGTTTAAGCGAGAAGAAAAGCTTCATCCAGCCATCCATTATTCATTAATTCTTTTTCCTTTATTTCAGATATGTAATGATGCTTAGTAAATTCCAGGAATAGGAGTTGTTGTGAAAATTAAATGCATTGGGGAAGAAGAAAGGCACTGAGCTTCAATATGTAGCTTACAACATTGTAGAGAAAGGAAATATTGAACCTGTATATACATACGCACTAAGTATGCTGTAGAAAATACACAGGGTTACATGTAATATTATTCTAAGAAATCCTACAAAAATAACAAGCATCAATAGAAAATATTCCCCTACCAAGTTCTCTCTTCAGAGCCCCCTTGATCTCCTTGTTCCTGAGACTGTAGATGAGGGGGTTCAACATGGGGATCACCACCGTGTAGAACACAGACACCACTTTGTTCTGGTCAGTCGAGTAGCTAGACTTGGGCATCACATAAATGAATGTAATGGTCCCATAGAACAGAGTGACCGCAGTGAGGTGGGAGGTGCAGGTGGAGAAGGCCTTGTGGCGCCCCTCGCTGGAGCGCATCTTCAGGATGGTGATGAGGATGTACATGTAGGAGACGGCTATGACAAACACAGTGATGACAATGATAGAGCCAGAAGAAAATGAAGGAACAGCTGTGGGGACAGTGGTATCAAAACAGGAGAGTTCAATTAAAGGAGCAAAATCACAGAAAAAATGATTGACTCTATTTGGTCCACAGAAGAATAAAGAAACGAAGGAAAAGATAAAGGAGGAAGCATTAAGAAAACCACCTGTGTAAGCCACTACGAGTAACTGGACACAGACTTGTGTGGACATTTTGGTTGAATAAAGCAGTGGGTTGCAGATTGTCACAAAGCGGTCATATGCCATGGCAGCCAGAAGGAAACATTCGACTGTCCCAAAGAAAGCAGTTGAACCAAGCTGGGTGACACATCCAAGGTAGGAGATTGTATTTGTCTCCACCAGGAAGTTTACAAGCATGTTGGGTGTGACTGTAGATGAAAAGCCTATGTCAGCAGAAGCCAGGTAGCTCAGAAAAAAATACATAGGATGATGAAGCTGAGAGGAGATTCTGATTAGAATGATTATGCTGAGGTTGCCAGAGATGGTCACCAGGTAGATGCACAGGATGATCATAAAAAGGATGAGTCGAAGGACTGGATCATCTGTTAAGCCCAATAAAATGAACCCTGTCACAGCAGTGTGGTTTCCGTCCACCCAGGATTCCATGAGTCAATGCAGCTGCTCCTCAAATGAACCTGTGGTGAGAAACAGACATTAAAGCAGTTATAAATTCGATGGTTGCATTTGCATCAATAGATACATGAAGGTTAACATGAACAAGTATATAATTCAAGGAAAGTTTGGACTAAAAATTGTTTTTTATTAATTTTTCTATTTCAACATATTACAGGGCTACAAAATCATTAGGTTACATATATTGCCCTTGCCCCACTCGAGTCAGAGCTTCAAGCATGTCCATGCCCCAGACGGTGCGCATCGAACCCATTAAGTGTGTATATACCCATCCCCTCCTCCCGGCCTCCGACCTGCCCGACACCCAGTGAATGTTACTAATATATGTGCACTTCAGTGTTGATCAGTTAAAACCAATTTGATGATGAGTACATGCGGTGCTTGTTTTTCCATTCTTGGGATACTTCACTTAGTAGAATGGTCTCCAGCTCTATCCAGGATAATACAAGAGGTGCTAGATCACCATTGTTTTTTGTGGCTGAGTAGAACTCCATGGTATACATATACCAGATTGTATTAATCCACTCATTTATTGATGGGCACTCCAGTTGCTTCCACATCTTTGTTTTATTGAATTTAGAGTCTCATTGTTATATATTTTTGTGTAATGAGTCATTCTATATTTTAAATTGTTTTTAAGAGAAACACCAAAACAACTTACTTCACATAATGTATATCCTTTTTTATTCTTTTTATAAAATGTACTCAAAGTGGCTTTGAAGCTAAAGATTTAAAAACATAACAAAAAGGGATCATTAAGTATAGCAAAAAAGGCCGGGCGCGGTGGCTCACGCCTGTAATCCTAGCACTCTGGGAGGCCGAGGCGGGCGGATCGTTTGAGCTCAGGAGTTCGAGACCAGCCTGAGCAAGAGCGAGACCCCGTCTCTACTAAAAATAGAAAGAAATTATCTGGCCAACTAAAAATATATATACATAAAAATTAGCCGGGCATGGTGGCGCATGTCTGTAGTCCCAGCTACTCGGGAGGCTGAGGCAGTAGGATCGCTTAAGCCCAGGAGTGTGAGGTTGCTGTGAGCTAGGCTGACGTCACGGCACTCACTCTAGCCCGGGCAATAAAGTGAGACTCTGTCTCAAAAAAAAATAAAAATAAATAAATAAATTTAAAAAAGTACAGCAAAAAAGATTAAAACATCTAATTGTAGGATTATGCAACAGAGACTTGAGTATCGGCTAACATTTACTGAATGGTTACTAAATTACTGGCACAAGGGTTAAGAAATATATATGCATTTTTTAATTTCCATACAATAATAATCAATAGTTTTAATTCACATTTTGTAGATGAGGAACCTGAATTTGTAACTTACCTAAAGTTACGTAGCAAGTGGTGGAACCAGGATATGAACCCCAGGCAGTCTGGATCCAGTCAATTCCTGCTGAAACTATGCTATAAATGAAAGTGAATATTACTTGCCATGAAATCTAGTACACCTGCAAATAGGTGGATAACAGATTAGCATTTCAGTTTTCTGACAATTAATGTATAAAAGAGGTACCTAATTAGTTATATGGTTTATCATGCCTATCAGTTAAACAACACTAGTTTTTAAAAGGAGAAATACAATTTTCTTGAACAGACAAGGAAGAAATAGAAAGCAATTTCAAGTTTTGTTTATGAATGAAAGCACCTAGTGTAAATTGATTAAGCTATTTTAATATTTCCAGTTAAAACATTCTTATATCTAGTAGCTTGATGTATCAATATCATCACTATGCAAATGTTATATGATTAATATTCAGTGTATAATTGTAGTACACTTATTCAAACCAATCAAATAATTTCCTAATGTAACAATGTTTTCTAACTGAAGTATTGATATTGTAGAATGAAAGAGTATTATTTTGGAAATAATGTACAGCTGAACAAAAGTTTCAGCCTACAAAGTTTATAGTTTACTCAGGTTCACCCAGCTAGTGGACAGACTGAGTCTCTTCTCCAAGTTTTCTGACTTTATATCTTTGACTTTGTCTGGAGTGTCACAGTTGTCTGTGATGCTGGAGCATTCAGACCAATAAACAAAGTAGGTCTTTCCACAACATATTTACTTGCAGTAAGTTCGCAAAGCACCTCACAGTTAGTGAACTTATTAGCATTAAGGCTGAGTACTGAGTTTAGATAGCATTAAATGATGAGGTAAGCTTCTGTTCTTTTGGGTGGATAAATGAGAAATCTTCATAGACTGAATTATGCCTATTTATTCACACTAAATTAGCTGTGGAAACTCAATTTAATTCAGCTAAAGTTACTTGTTAGATGACTGATAGATTACATCTGCCCTGTTTTCAACTATGACTTATAAGTACAAATACAGAAGTATGGGTAAACTATAAACATTTTAGGCTGCAACTTTATTCAGCTGTATGTTATTTCCCAAATAATACTATTTCATACTATAATATCAATACTTCAATTAGAAAACACTGTTACATTAGGAAACTATTTGTTTGGTTTGAATAGAGAGAGAATTTTTGCAGAATAAAGTGTTCCCAAATGGTAAATGAAAATCAATATATCAAATTCACTCACAAAAGCCAAAATCTTACTTCTTGAAATAAGAATTCAGTCATCTCACAGTTATACATTCAGAGTCTTGTTATTATATGCCAACCACACAATATTATTGCCTGCCTTTGGGGATAAATCTCTAAAGATTTTAGAGATTCAAATATGAATTCAAAAACACCAGGGATCATTATCACATTCTCAAGTGAATATTGAACAGTTCAATCCACACACACACAACTAATCTTTAAGGGTTCTGTCAATACTCAAATTAAAGATCACAAATTAAAAATCAAATGATACATCTCAAGGAACTAAGAAAAGAAGAGCAAACCAAACCAAAACCAGCAGGAAAAAAGAAATAACTAAAGTCACATCAGAAGTAAACAAAATGGAAAACAAAAAACCAATACAAGGTTTCAATGAAACAAAAAGTTGGTTCTTTTAAAAGGTAAGCAAAATTGATACACCTCTTGCTAGATTAACCAGGATAGAAGAAAAATGACCCAAATAAGCTCAAGCAGAAATGAAAAAGGAAATATTACAACTGATACCACTGAAATGCAAAATATCATCTATGAATGCTATGAAAATGTCTATGTACATACACTCAAAAACATATAGGAAATGGACAAATTCACGGAAACACAGAATTCCCCAAGCTGCAATCAGGAAGAAATAGAACTCCTGAAGAGACCAATAAGAACCAAAACGATATTGAAGCAGTAATAAAAAGTCTTCCAACAAAAAAAAGCCCCAGACCATATGGATGCACAGCTGAATTTTACCAGACCTATGAAGAAGAGCCAGTAACCATACTGAAGAAATTATTCCATTACAACGAGAAAAGGAATCCTGCCCAGTTGATTCTGTGAAGCCAGCATCACCTTGATACCAAATCCAGGAAAGGACACAACAAAAAAACAAAACTACAAACCAATATCCCTTATGAATATAGATGGGAAAAGTCCTCAATAAAATACTAGAAACCCTAATTCAACAGCACATAAAAAAAAGAAAAAAACACCATGAACAAGTGGGCTTTAGATGTTTCAACATATGTCAATCAATAAATGTGATTCACCACAAGCAAAAACATACATTTAAAAACATTTACCCAGCCTTTTATTTATTTTGTGCCAGAAAGTTGGTGTAATAGAAATTAACCTCCCATATCCAGATGTCTAAGTCTCTATACTTACTTTAAACAGAAAGGGTTACCTGGAAAAGAATGTGTCCCAGAAACAAAAGTCCCCTAGTGGTGAAGTGTTCTCAAAGAGCCCCTCCCTCTGCTCACCACAGAGAATATATGCCTCATAACAAATCAAAGTATTAAGAGGATATAAGGATTGAGAAAATAATTGACAGAAGTCATTCATTCTCAGGATTAATTAGTTTAATACTGTACTTGTAAATCACTGAGACAGTGCCCAGAAAGTAGTGAAAAATTTCACCCTTAGCTGCGATTGCTAATACTGTTACTACAGCTACTGCTACTGTTACTAATATTTGGCTTCTAGATTGTCTAACTCTCCAAATATGCAAATACATAAGGGATAAATTATTCAGTAGAGTGTTGTTACAAAACTTTTAGTAAACTAGGCTGGGATTCTAGTTGCTAATGTGGGTTATAACAGTGTCAAGGCAGTGGCATAAAAGTCGTGAGTGTGAGTTTCTGCAAAAGCCTGTCACATTCAATCACTTGAATCAGATGGAAGCACTGAACACTTCAGTGGTGGGGATTCAAATTCAGCAGAGAAAGTGTTCAAGCAAGAATAAAACCTTCATTCAGCCAGCCATTATCATTAATTCTTTTTCTTTTATTTCAAATATGCGATTATAGTTACTATGTTCCAGGAATTGCTGTCAATATTAACTGCATGGAGGAAGAAGAAACTGAGTTTCAATATGAAGTTCACAACATTTTGGAGAAAGGAAACAATGAATCCATATATACACCTGCATTAAGTATTCTGCAAAACTATAAAGTGTTCCGTTTAATATATTTCTATGAAATCCTACAAAAATAACAAGCATCAATAGAAAATATTCTTCTACCAAGTTCTCTCTTCAGAGCCCCCTTGATCTCCTTGTTCCTGAGACTGTAGATGAGGGGGTTCAACATGGGGATCACCACCATGTAGAACACAGACACCACCTTGTTCTGGTCAGTCAAGTAGCTGGACTTCGGCATCACATAAATGAATGTAATGGTCCCATAGAACAGAGTGACCGCAGTGAGGTGGGAGGTGCAGGTGGAGAAGGCCTTGTGGCGCCCCTCGCTGGAGCACATCTTCAGGATGGTGATGAGGATGTACATGTAGGAGACGGCTATGACAAACACAGTGACCACAATGATGGAGCCAGAAGAAAATGAGGAAACAGCTATAGGGACACTGGCATCACAACAGAAGAGTTCAATTAAAGGAGCAAAATCACAATAAAAATGGTTGACTGTATTTGGGCCACAGAAGAATAAAGAAAAGAAGGAAAAGATAAAGGAGGAAGCATTAAGACAACCACCTGTGTAAGCCACTATGAGCAATTTCACACAGACTTGTGTGGACATTTTGGTTGAATAAAGCAGTGGGTTGCAGATTGCCACAAAGCGGTCATATGCCATGGCAGCCAGAAGGAAGCATTCAACTGTCCCAAAGAAAGCAGCAAAACCAAACTGGATGGTGCATCCAAGGTAGGAGACTGTATTTCTCTGCACCAGGAAGTTGACAAGCATGTTGGGTGTCACAGAAGATGAATAGCTTATGTCAGCAGAAGCCAAGTGGCTCAGAAAAATATACATAGGATGATGGAGCTGAGAGGAGATTCTGATTAGAATGATTGTGCTGAGGTTGCCAGAGATGGTCACCAGGTAGATGCACAGGATGATCATGAAGAGGATGAGTCGAAGGACTGGATCATCTGTTAAGCCCAGTAGGATGAACTCTGTCACAGCAGTGTGGTTCCCATACACGAGGGAATCCATGAGACAAGTAGCTGCTCCCAAAAAGAACCTATAATGAGATTAGTACATTAAGGCAGACATAAATGTAATGGTTGCATTTTCATTAATAATACATGAAGGTTATATATGTATACCATGGAGTACTACTCAGCTATAAGAAACAATGGTGATATAGCACCTCTTGTATTGGATAGAGCTGGAACCCATTGTACTAAGTATCCCAAGAATGGGAAAAGCACCACATGTACTCACCATCAAATTGGTTTCACTGATCAGCACCTAAATGCACATTTAGGAATAACATTAATCGGGTCTTGGGCAGATGGGAGGGGCAAGGAGGGGATGGGTGTACACATACATAGTAAGTGCGATGCTCACTGTCTGGGGGATGGACAGGCTTGAAGCTCTGACTGGGGGGGGGCGGGGTGGGGCAAGGGCAATATACATAGCCTAAACTTTTGTAACCCCATAGCCTAAACTTTTGTAACTTTTGTATGCTGAAATAAAAAAAAATACATGAAGGTTAATATGAACAAATCTATCATTCAAGGAAAGTTTGGACTAAAAATTGTTTTATTAAATTTAGAGTCTCGTTTATATATTTTTGTGTAATAAGTCATTCTATATTTTAAAACTTGTTTTTATCAGAAATACTAAAAATTTACTTCAAATATGTATATACTTTTTTATTCTTTCTAAAAAATGTACTTAACATGCCTTTGAAGCTAAAGATTTACAAATATCACAAAAAGGGATGGTAAGTACAGCAAAAAAGAGTAAAATATATGTAAGTGTAGGATTATGCAATGGAGACTTGAGTATTAGCTAACATTTACTGAATGGTTACTTAATTACAGGCACAGGCTTAAGAAATATATATATGTATTTATTAATTTCCATAAAATACCATTCAGTATTGCTAATTTACATTTTATAGATGAGGAAGTTGAATTTGAACATGTAAAGTGACTTACCTAAAGTTCCATAGCGAGTTCTGGAATCAAGATATGAATCCCAAACAGTCTAGATCCAATCAATTCCTGCAGAAACTACATTATAAAGGAAAGTGAATAATATTTACCATGAAATCTAGTACATTGAAAATAAGGGCATAACAGATTAGCATTTCAGTTTTTTGACAGTTAACATATAAAAGAGGTGCCTAATTAGTTACATAGTTTACCATGTCTATCACTTAAACAATACTAGTGTTTAAAAAGAAAAGTGCAATTTTCTTCAATGGACAAGGAAGGAACAGAAAGTTATGTTTATGAATGAAGTCACCTAGTATAAATTGATTACGATGTTTTAATATTTCCAGTTAAAATGTTGTTATATCATGTAGTTTGATATTCAACCTAATCACTATGCAAAAGTATATGATTAATATTCAGAGCATAATTATAGTACATTTATTCAAACCAATCAAATAATTTCCTAATGTAACAATGTTTTCTAGTTGAAGTATTGATATTATAGAATAAAATAGTATTATTTTGGAAATAATGTACCGCTGAATAAAGTTTCAGCCTACAAAGATTATACTTTACCCAGTATTGATAATTGTTGAAGCTAGGTGTTGGGAACATAGCAGTTTATTACCACGTTCTGTCCACTTTGCTATCTATGCAAAGTTTTCCATAATAAAAATAAAACAATATAATGGTTTCAAAAGCTTCACTCTGTTTTGTACCATTAGTCCATATAAAGTAAAGGTTAGGTTCCCCCAGAAGCAGACTCCGGAACAAGGATAAGTGTACATCGATTTTGGAAGAAGTGCAGGGCAAACCAGCAGGGAGTGGGGATGTGATACAGGAAAGGAAAAGTCTCCCAAAAGAATGTGCTGTTAAGCACATGGTGGGTGATAGGGTCTAACCCCAGGGGAAACTGAGAAATGGTGTAAAACACATCTCAGAATTATCCCACCCAAAGGGCAAGAGTCATTGGTCAAGGGCTCCTCACTGGGGCTAATTCCTTGGCATTTAAGGCTTTTTGTGGGCACAGAGTTGGATCGTGGGAGTAGGTAGAATTCTTCTTCAGAGACGTACACATTGGCAGTTAGAGTCTAGAGCACATAAAAGATCCAAGGAACATGAGTGGGCACACTAAGAGCATTCACAACATCCGTATTGTTCTTTTAACATATTGCTCTTATATTCTGCTTTTTGCTGATGGCAATATTTCCATTCATACTCTTTTGTGTGTTTGAATTTTACTATCTATTTAACATATAGTTGTTGAGGTTCTATTATACACTAAGCAGTACTCTATTAAAGTTGGCATGGAGCTAAAGTCTGAAAATGGTTAGAGATAAGTAAATACAGTATGAAATATCACATGATAAGAATTATGGTAAAAGGAGCTAAATTGTAGTCCACTTCCCAGAGGAAGTGATGTCTAAGCTGAGAACTGACTGTTCAAAAAGAATGGGGTAGAGTGTTTTAAGCAGAGAGAACAGCAAACTGGGAGTCACAGATAACAAAGAATGTGTACTGGAAGAACTCAAAGTCAAGGAGAGAGGTGCTGAATCAGAATATAAACCAAGGAAGGGCCAGAAATGAAGTTATAGATGTTATCAGGGGCCATATGATACAAGGCTTTATTAGCCATATTAAGGAGTTTGGACTCTATCCTAAAAGCAATGTGAATTCATTAGAATTTCAAGCAGAAAACAAACATACAAAAATGCATTTTAGAAAAGTTTGTCTGGCCACAGTGCGAGAGATAAACCCACAGTGTGGGAGACACAGAGTCTTTTATATAAGACTAGAAGCAAAAAGAATGATTGCAATTAGGCTCGCATAGCAATCATACAGGAGAGACGATGGGATAAACCGCAAAGATGGGATGGAGAGATATGGATGGGTTGAGAAAAACTTAAGTGTTATTTACATGGCATATCTTTGCCATCACTTTATTTCTAACATTTTGTCAATCATTTCCCTTTAGTTGGGTCCCTTATAAACATCTTATATTTAAATTTTGCTTTTGATGCAATTTGAGAACATTTATCTTCTAAAAAGAATCTAAATCATTTTTTTATTTCAGCGTATTATGGGGGTACAAATATTTAGGTTACATATATTGCCCTTGTCCCCACCCCCCGAGTCAGAGCTTCAAGCGTGTCCATCCCCCATATGGTGTGCATCGCACTCATTATGTGTGTATATACCCATCCCTTCCTCCCCCCTCCCATCTGCCCAACACCCAATGAATGTTATTACTATATGTGCACTTAAGTGTGATCAGTTAAAACCAATTTGATGGTGAGTACATGGGGGGCTTATTTTTCCATTCTTGGGATACTTCACTTAGTAGAATGGGTTCCAGCTCTATCCAGGAAAATATAAGAGGTGCTGTATCACCATTGTTTCTTGTAGCTGAATAGTACTCCATGGTATACATATACCACATTTTATTAATCCACTCATGTATTGATGGGCACTTGGGTTGTTTCCACATCTTTGCAATTGTGAATTGTGCTGCTATAAACATTCGAATGCAGATATCTTTACTATAAAATGACTTTCTTTCCTTTGGGTAGGTATCTAGTAGTGGGATTGCTGGATCAAATGGTATTTCTATTTTTAGTTCTTTGAGATATCTCGAAATTACTTTCCACAGAGGTTGTACTAATTTTCAGTCCCACCAGCAGTGTATGAGGGTTCCTATCTTTCCTCATCCACACCAGCATTTGTTGTTTTGGGACATTTTGATAAAAGTCATTCTCACTGAAGTTGAGTGATATTTCATTATGGTTTTGATTTGCATTTCCCTGATGATTAGAGATGTTGGCACTTTTTATATGTTTGCTGGCCAATATTCTGTCTTCTTTTGCAAAGTTTCTATTCATGTCCTTTGCCCACTTCTTAATGGGGTTGTTTGATTTTCTTATTGCTGATTTTCCTGAGTTCTATATAGACACTAGTTATTGGCCTTTTATCAGATGTATAGCATGCAAAAACTTTCTCCCATTCTGTAGGTTCTCTATTCACTCTAGTCATAGATCCTTTGGCAGTGCAGAAGTTTTTAAGGTATACTACAAAGCTATAGTAAACAAAACAGCATAGTACTGGCACAAGTACATAGACCAATGAAACAGGACTGAGAACCCAATATAAAACCATCCTCATATAGCCATCCAATCTTAGACAAAGCAGACAAAAATATACATTGAGGGAAAGAATTTCTGTTCAATAAATGGTGCTGGTAAAATTGGATAGCCACATGTGGAAAACTGAAACAGGATGCTCACCTCTCACCTCTCACAAAAATTAGCTCATAGTGGATAACAGTCTTAAACCATAAGAATTCTAGAAGAAAACATTGGAAAAACTCTTATAGACATTAGCCTAGTCAAAGAATTTATGAAGTAGATCCCAAAAGCAATCACAACATCAACAAAAATAAATAAATGGGACCTGATCAAATCAGAAATTGATTTTAATTTAATAAATTATTGACAAATGTTCCATTTTTAATTTGGTTCCCTCCAGAAGTTAAAAAGTGCCTTTGTTTCCAAAACAATGGAATTTTACCACTATCTGTAGTTGCATAGAAAGATGCCCATGGTCTTCTATTAAATTACAAAGAAACGATTCAGAACAGTATATGTAAGAATTTATATAAATAAAAATGTGTGCATAAAATTTAGAAGGACTATAAACAAACAAAAAAGGGGAACTGCGGGAGTGTACAACTAGATATTATCAAAATTTCTCTAGGTTGGTGCATATATGGGTATTCTCCATGTTTTTATTGCATGTCTGTACTTTCTAGTTTTTTAAAATAATGTACATGTATTTTTCTGTTAATTTTGCAAAATAAAAATTTTAAAAAGGAAAAAAAGAGCAATAAAAGAATCTTTTCTTTACTAGATTTAAAATGTATTCTCACAATAACAGTGTAATAATTAAAATAATATACTGCACTGGCCCAGGAAAATAATAAGCACATAAATGGAAAATAAATATGATATAAATATATCTATATGTATATAGATATATACAGGTATATATATCTATATATGTACATATATACATATATATGTATGTATATGTATATATAATATATGTATATTTCAATAAATGGCGCAATAAATATTTTTTAGCAAAGCTGTAAGGTACCAGATTACTAGGTGAAATTTATAAATCCTTAAGGGTAGGAAAATCTTTTCTAAGCATGCCATCAAAGACAGAATCATGAAGGTAAAAAATGACAGGTTTAACAACACAATTTAAAATGTTTTATATGCTTAAAAGAGCCAATTTAAAAATAAAATAGAAGTTTTGAAAAATATTTAAGAAATGAAAAAGATAAATGCCCTTAATGTATAAAGAGTTCTCACAGTATAAAAATATAGCTATGATTGTATGTCTATTGGCTAGTGTCTTTCACATCCACATCAGGGAACAGCAGTCCCAGGTTGCTTCTTCTACCTCAGGTACTATAATTTTTAACATATTATATATGAAACACACCCTGCACCCTGGCCCCAACTGATTAGAACATGCACCAGTGCATGTGCAGGTTATTCTTTCTGACCTCACAGCAATTTTCACTTGTCCTTCTCTGATCCACTTATTCTGTGCCCCAGTGGACTGCAGACAGACACACACTGCATCCCCCAGCCTCCTGGATCTCTGCATTCTGGTTGGTTCCTGCCAATTTAAGGTACCAGCAGAAGGCTAGAAGGTAGGGGGAGGTGTGTTTGCTGGCTTCCTTCCTGCCCTTGCGCTGTGGTTCTGTCAGGGTCTAGTCCCTCTACAAATAGTGCTCTTGCCAGGTGACCCCCTGCCACAGCTTCACCACTCTGGTGACACTCATTCCTTCTTGACCATTTCAGGCCTACGGGTGTTAATGATTTTACTTTTAGTTAATGCTGTTACTAGTCTCTGAGTGCCTCAGAATCCTTGGGGGCCCCCTTAATTCTGCCCATACCTTGATACATAACCCCTTCACTAAATTCTCTCCAAAATCTCCACAAGTGTGTCTTCGTATCCTGCAGTCGCTGACTCAGAGAGTGGATAAACATAAGGTCACCAAGAATTGGCACAGTATAGAAACTGTAGCCTCGTCTGTGTTGGCTTGGTAAGAAATTCTGCCTAGTAGGAATGATCCTTATTAGAGACGACACATGTCCCTATTTATATTTTCCTTAGGTGAACTCAGAGGAAGTAAGTCACTGAACTCCGGTTCTATCTGGATGACACTAAACTATGGTTGTGATTCTCCATGAGGCCAATCACTGGAAGCCCTGGGAGCCAGAGGGGGCTTGTTTTTACAACCTAGAAAAGTCTCTGAAATTTCAGCTACCATCAAATTCATGAGACTATAAATATTGAAAAGAAATAGAACAGATATCATTATTTGCTGATGATGCTTATGAAGCCCAAGAAAATCAGCTTAAAAAACTATTATAGGCCAGGCGTGGTGGCTCACGCCTGTAATCCCAGCACTCTGGGAGGCCGAGGCGGGCGGATCGCTCGAGGTCAGGAGTTTGAGACCAGCCTGAGCAAGAGCGAGACCCCATCCCTACTAAAAATAGAAAGAAATTATATGGACAGCTAAAAAATATATGTATAGAAAAATTAGCTGGGCATGGTGGCGCATGCCTGTAGTCCCAGCTACTCGGGAGGCTGAGGAAGGAGGATCACTTGAGCCCAGGAGTCTGAGGTTGCTGTGAGCTAGGCTGACGCCACGGCACTCTAGCCCGGGTGACAGAGTGAGACTCTGTCTCAAAAAGAAAAAAAAAAACTGGCCGGGCGCGGTGGCTCACGCCTGTAATCCTACCACTCTGGGAGGCCGAGGCGGGTGGATCGCTCAAGGTCAGGAGTTCGAGACCAGCCTGAGCGAGACCCTGTCTCTACTAAAAAAAAAATAGAAAGAAATTATCTGGACAACTAAAAATATATATAGAAAAAATCAGCCGGGCGTGGTGGCACATGCCTGTAGTCCCAGCTACTCGGGAGGCTGAGGCAGTAGGATCGCTTAAGCCCAGGAGTTTGAGGTTGCTGTGAGCTAGGCTGATGCCATGGCACTCACTCTAGCCAGGGCAACAAAGCGACACTCTGTCTAAAAAAAAAAAAAAACTATTATAAATAATTTTTCCATAAATGGCTGGTTCCATAATAGTCATAAATTATATATTACTCTTTACCTTTCATTCTTCCTTAATGTCCCATGACCTATCAATTACTGAGTTTGAGCAATACTAGCTGATATTTCTTGGATCACTATACCTGACTCCTTTTTTGTTTTGACTGTCCAGACCATCCAGGGTCCAGCAGCAATCATGGCCTTTTTGCAACAGCAGCGTCCTGCGATGAGGCACCGGACTTGGCCAAGAGCAGCAGGCTGACTGGCTGGATGTCCACAACCAGGCGGGGCATTTGAGCTCCTGCTGGACCAGCAGGTGGCAGCAAGCAAATGATTAAATGAACTGATCCATGGACATTGAGATGAAGCAGAAAACACTAGATGGGTGTGAGAATGTATGAGTGTGTGCTTAACTTTAGAAACAATAAGAACACATTTGCTTTTCAGATGCCTTTGACACACTTCATAGTCAGAGGGGGCATAGTCAGAGGGGACAAATCGATCATATATTAGTCTGCAAAGAAGTTCTTAATGAATTTCCAAAGATTGAAATAATATAGTACACAGTGTTTCATCAAAATGAAACCGAAAATTGATTACAGAAAAATTTTTTAAATGTACTAAGTACTTGGAAATAAATACTTATCATAAATATCTTGAGTTTTTAAATAACATCTCCCTTTTATGGCATAACTAGAAATGAATCAGTGTCATCAAATGAAAGCATTATATATCACTATTTGTCCAAAGTGGTAAACTGAAGAAAATTGGTAGGTTTAACACTATTTATTTTAAAATTAGAATGACTTACAAAATGAAACATTCAATCAAATGGGCTATAAAAATACTACTACTAATAAAGCAAAAAGAGGTAGAAATAAATTAATACATGTTAAAGCACAAATTAAATAAGCTACAGAAAGTAAGTATAGTGTATTTAAAGGGAAAAATATATATTTATTTAAAATGACCAATAATTGGCACATCTGGGACAAGTCTGCCCAATGGAGAGAAGAAAAGAAAGAAAAGAAAAAAGAAACAAGATGTGGGAAGAGAAGGGAAAAAAATAAACAAAATTAAACTGAGGAAAAATATATATAACCAAAAATAAAAATCATTTGCTAGGTTCAACTTGACACTATAACCATTTTATAACAAATATTAAATAATTTGAAAAATCTAAATGAAACGGTTATTTTCCACACTATGCAAGAGCAATATTTCCCAATCTTTTTCACATGATAGCATACTTGGAAAATGATAATGTTTGTATGGCATAACAATGCTGAAAAAAAAATTCTACTTGTACATGGAGGCAGTAGGCATTAAAACTCTGGCCATCCCAGCACATCCATAACCAATTTGTAGCAGACTGGTTGGAAGTTGTATTCTAGAAGTCCTAGAAAAGGCAACATGCCAAGGATAAATAAATTCACACCTAATGGGGGCGGTGCGCACTTTCTGGGGGATGAGCACACTTATAACTCTGACTTGAGTGGTACAAAAACAATATATGTAATCAAAGTATTTGTACCCCCTAATATTCTGAAATTAAAAAAAAAAAAAGGCAATATGCCAAGGTTGGAGGGAGAGACAATGAGGAAGAAAATGCTCAAAGGAGGAAATAAAATTACCAAAATTACATTTTTGCAGATATTATCATCTAAGTTCATAGAGAAAAAATGGGTGAAATTCTCAACATAAAATAATAAGCAGAAGAGTTAGGAGTGATTCAGGGGAACTCTAAGTTCAGAATCAGTGGCTATAAACAGCAGGAAGAGGAATTTGAGGTAATTACCAGAATGATTACATGAGGATTTACCAATGGTTAGCCAATCTCTTTTCCTCTACTTATGCTGACAAGAAGGCACAAGTTAATGTCCTGTGAAACTAAAGCAGTGCATGTGGACACTAGTTGCAGAGACTCAGAATAGTTTTCCAGGTAAGGTGGGCAAACCAAGATGGATGGATTGCACCAATAATAATAAGAAATTATTTTCACTGTTGACACAATCCACATGACATGTTCTCCTCCAAACTATGAAGGAAAGCTCACCAGAAACCACATCCATAGATAAATGAAGAGGGAGTCTCAATCCAAAGATAAAAGGGCGATCAAGAACCACCAAACATTTGAGGAAAATCTATGCCTTGAAAGATAGAAACCCAGTTTCACAAAAAGAAGAGATAATACCAAACAAAATAGATCACAAAACAGAAGATATTAAAATTCAATTTATTCAATTGAATTGTATCCATTCAATTATTAATAATATAGTCCTACAATACTGAGCAAATGACGTTTTCATTAAACAATTTAAATACTTTAAATTGTGACAATTGAAAAAATATTTGAAAATTTATTAGATAAGAGAATGGGCTGAATGAGAGAATAGATGATGGTTGAAGAAAGGATTGGTGGACTAGCAAACTAAACTTAGTTATCCCCCCTTAAAAGTAGTACAAAGAAAAGATTTGGAAAACAATAGAGAAAAGTGAATATATGAAAGATATTCCGAAACTCAACCCCTGTTTGAAAGGAGTTCCAAAAGGAGAAAAGAGAGAATGGAGGAGAGGAAATAGTAAAAGATAACTTCAAGAAAATTTCACACAGGTGAAGAAACACAGAAGTCTTCAGAATTAAAAATCCCATCAAGTGACAAGCATGGTGAATGATATAGAGGCACAAATCCAGATCTCATGTTAAATTTCAAAGCACCAAGAATAAAGTGCAATGCTACAAATGTTTCTTGGGAGAAAACATGATTTGACTCTAAAGAAATAAAAAGATTAATCCCATACTTCTCTTTCACAATTTTTTGATAAAATGCAATAGAATTTCCTCGAAGTTCTAATGAAAGTTGATTTTGAACCTAAGCTATATCTAACCAAACTAGCATTAAGATGAGGTATAAAACAAAGCATTTTGAAACATGCAAGATCTCAGAAAATTTATTGTTCTCAGGCTCTCTCTGAAAGAACTACTCAAGGATATACTCCAGCAAAACAGAAAAAGGAATTCAAGGTAAAGGAAGATCACACACACATGATGATGAAGTAAAAAACAAGTAAATCATATAATTAAACCCAAATAATTGTTGATACATGCTGCAAAAATATAAGAGTTTGGAAAGAAATCCCAATGTCAACACAAAAGATAATAATGCAAGGCAAGAGAGTGGGTTCAGGAGGAAGGAAATAGAAGTGTACTAAAATTTTAATCTTGTTAGGAGAAAAAGATATAGTGAATAGAGATATCAATTAATTATATAAATCAACCTAAAATATAAATTAAAATTTTTAAGAATTTAACCCATTTTGAAATTTAACTTGTCAATTTACATTGAAATGTAAATTGGTACCACCATTTTAGAATACAGTTTAGCCTTATCTAGAAAGATTGAAGATATGCATAATCTAGCTGTGCCGCTTCCAACAATGGCCCTATTATATTTTAATTTTGATTTGGTTGTACTTTTTTCATAATTCTTGAGAAAATCATTAAGGATAGATACTTTTCCCCCTAGAAATATTGCTTCATTTCATGAGAGTTTATTTCAGGAGTTATCTTCAGCCCTCATTGCACCCCCTCATTCTCCTTAACCAATCCATCACTAACAGTCATGCCAGTTTTATGCTAATACCTCCCCAGTCTGTCTGTTCTCCCTATCTCCCCTGTCAACACCATAGGTCACCCCACCATACCTCTCACCTGGACAGCCTCCATAGTCAGCTAACTGGAATCCTATAACCCATGCTAGTTTCCTTCCAAATCATTGTCTACCCTGCAATTTCTCAAAATCTTTTCAAAATGCAAAACTGTTCCTGCCTGCCCTTGGTTTAAAACTTTTTTCTGTTATTCAGTATATGCAAGAGATTTCATATTATTCAAAAGTGTTATTCAATTATAATATTTTATTGTATTATATTTCAATTTTAATATTTTAAGTTAGTAGTGATTACATGAATATTTATCACGTTATTCTCTACCTTCTATACACGGAATATTTCTCACACAAGAAAAACAGCCAAAAATTCAAAACAAACAAAAAAATCAAGATTATAGTAAAGCAACAGAGGCTTTTTAATAGCTCCCTAATGAAAATAGGAAGTATTAAGATACTACATGCCTCACGTTTCTCCAGTGATATACCACATACAACTTCTTTGGGTTATTTGCCTGAGATGTGTTTCCGTTTGCCACAGAGCCTTTGTTGTTTGTGCCTATGACTCTCTCTGCCACCCACTCTCCATAAACTCCCTGGTTAATTCCTATTCAAACTTCAGATTGCAATGTAAACATCACTTTCTTGGAGATGTCTTTCTTGATGTCTTCAGCCTAGGTCAAGATAGATAATAGACAGACAGATAGATGATGCATTGGTTTACACTATATATTTTTTCAAACACTTATCCTGGCTTGTAATGATATGCTGATTTGTGTGATTATTTTAGTTGTCTTTTGCTCTTTACCATAAGGCCCAGATGGGCAGGAACAATGTCTGCTTTGGTTCCCTATTTTAGGATCTTGCCTGGAGTTACTCCTCAGTAAACGTGAGTTGAATGAAGAAGTAAATGGAGCATGCTGAACCTAGGCTATGGTCAAAACTTGGGGTTAAAGGGAAGGATGCTCTAGTTCCACTTCTGCCGCTTAACTTTGGGCAATGCATTTCAGCTCTCCGCAGCTAGGTTTCCTCATGAGTAAAATGATGATGATAGTAATGCCCAAGCTGCAGTAATGCCCCAACAAAGTGCTCAGCAAAATGCCCAGCTCCTGTAGGCACTCAAACTATTATTCATTATGTTTCCATACTTCTGTATTTGTCATCTTTTGTTACAAACTTTCCACATTGAAATGTTCTCCCTATCTGCTCATGCTCTTCTGAATGTCATTTGTTGATCTTGTGGGTGGACCTGAAACTGTTTTCCATTTCAGGCTGTCTGTAAAGGGTTTGAATGATACTCAGGAGGAGGAGGTGGTGGCACTGCCATTCTCTCTGTCAGATGTGTCGCTGTCCCTGAGAGAGCCTGGCACAGAACTGGGCTCCACAGGCTGCAGCCCTGAGCAGGGAACCTGCTTGGGGTACAGACTTCTGGGCTGTTCCCTTTGTTCTTTCTTTTCACTCTGTTGAGACCTTGGCTGCCTCCCCCGCCAGGGAAAATATTGCTGTGTTTTGCTTATAGATTTGTTTTGTTTTTACTTTAGATTCATGTGCTTATATTGGACAAATTCTAAAGCCTCAAAGTGTTAACCAGGGGAAAATGTATTGCTTTTTATTGAAACTAATCAAATTGTCAGAAATTCATGCTTGGCTGACCCTGTCTAAAGTTTGGTCACCCTCTCCAGGTTCGCCAAGCTTTTGTAACTCTTACTGAAGTCAGTGGTGGCAAAAGGGGCTCCGTGAAGAACATCTGGATTTAAAGTAGACTTTAATTACATCTCACACCCCTGTGCTAGACCCCTGTTCAACCCCAGGGAGAGGCTTAAAAGCTTGAGTCATTTTAACCTAATTGCTCCCTCATCATAGCTTAAAGTTGACACCTAAACCTTTAAGAATGCACTCATTGTCCCTGATTCCTGACTCTATTTGCCCTTGGCAAGTGCTCCCAGGGAACCAGAACACTATTAGTAATTTCAGTAAATGTTTTCATGGTCTTGGCTATGGAGTTAATGTTTAACAAGTTCCAGAGGAACCAATTTCCTGCTTGAGGAAACTTCCTTACCAAGTTCCATAATTATTCCCAGATAGTCAGTCATTGCCCTGTGGAATCCATTCAGCCAAGGGCTGTTAATAGGCCACAGGTGGCAGCTACAGTTTAGTTACCAAGGAAACAGATCTACTGTACAGACAGTAATGTTTGACACCATGAGACCTGTAAACACATGTATTTCGGCTACCTGTTGGTTTTTTGTTTGTTTGCCTTGTTTTGTTTTGTTTTGTTTTGTTTTTTGGGGGGTGGGGGTTGCAGATCAGGACATACATCCTTCCTCTTAAAGCCAGGGAGAAATGGCCTACAGTGACTTCTCTAAACCAGTGTTCCCAAACTTTTTGTCTTGGGACCCCTTTACACTCCTACAATTTATAGAGAACCTCAAAGAGCTTTTGTTTTTATACAATATAGCAATTAATATTTACTATATTAGAAATTGAGGACATTTTTTAAATATGCACTTAACTCATTTAAAAATAATAATAACCCTATTATGAGTTAACAGAAATAACAATTTTGATTAAAAATAATTATATTCTTAAAAATCTTTAGAAGAGTTTTATCATTTTACATTTTTGAAAGTTTCTTCAATATCTGACTTAGAATACAGCTGAATTCTCATGACTGCTTCTGAATTCAATCTGTTGAGATGTAATGCATCATGTAGCTTCTGGAAAACTCTACCATACATTCCTGAATGAAAGAGAAATAAAAGGTAAATAACATTTTAATGTCATTATGAAAATAATTTTGATCTCACAGAATCCCTAAAAGGGTCTCAGGGTCTCCCAGAGGTCCAGAAACCAACTTTGAAAACCACTACTCTAAGCAAAACTGTTGTAAAAGATGGTCATTAAATAGCCTTATCTGAATGAAACACAGAGAAAAGCAATAGACCAAGAGACAAATTTGCACTTATTATGGTGGGAGTGTCTGTGCTCTGCTCTTAATACTTCCACTGCTTTAGGCCATCCTGACTTGCAGGAGGTCCAGCCTCCTGCTGGGTTGTCCTCATGATGACAGCTGGGATGATCTGTCAGATGATAATCAGAAATACATAGAAATAGCCCATCTAGAAGCCCTAACACCAAAAACGGGTGGGATACAATTTTATTTTGAAACAGTGACTTGAAATTCTATTAATATAAATTAGCAAATCTCAGACATCTGCAGAGTTTATTAGCAAAGGTTACAATGTTAGAAAAAGTAGGTAACACTTGGCAACAGTAATAGCAGAGAGTAAAGAATTTTCATTTACAATGAATGCCTGGTTTTTCTCTCCTAAAGACCTGGCTGAAAAGTGAAAGGATAGGGGAAACATGAAGTTTCTAAGAAGAATTGCCTATATTTACCTCCCAGAAGCAATTACATCTTATGCCCAAATTGTATATTAATACGTTGATGGGATCCTTTTGAGGCCAAAAGAGTGACACAAGGACATCTGATGATCTTAGGTTGTGTGGCCTGCCTGCAAGAACACCCAGTACTGATTTGAACAACTCTACCCACAATCTCTGCCTGTGATTTATTATTCCAGGCATACAGTTCTACCCAATCTGGCCACCTCCATGAGGTTGCTCAAGTCTGGGATATGATTGGAGATAAGATCTTAGTGCACCGCCAGTGGCACAATGCCTGGGCCCAACTTAAGAGTATTTTCAGTTCTTTTTCTTTCATCACATAAAAGGCAGGAGAGCACACTTACTAGCCAAAAACATGAACTGTGAAGTCCAAGAAACCTATGTTCTAGTCCAACCCAGCCACAAAATAATTTTGAATATTTGGTCAAATTATTTCTTATCTCTCAGCTCCTCTGTCAAAAGATATGTTTGTGAAGATTTCAATGAGCTCATCCTTGTATTAATAAAAGGCTTAGCAGGCTATAGAGTGTCCAATAAATACTAGCTATTATTAAAATACAAATTTTATTTTGTTTCTCCCATGTGTAACATCCTTCAGTGACTCCCCATATTTTTTAAAATTGAATTGAAGCTCCTTTGCTTAGATCATAATGTCTTTTATGGTCTGGCCTCACTTCCTGCTGCCTTCCTCCAAATATTATATGCAGGTGTCACACAATTCTACTCAGAGATCTGAAAATCCCTCATACCTTTAAAACACTAACTTTAGGCCGGGCATAGTGGCTCGCACCTGTAGTCCGAGCACTCTGGGAGGCCAAGGCGGGTGGAACATTTAAGCTCAGAAGTTTGAGACCAGCCGGAGCAAGAGTGAGATTTCGTCTCTACTAAAAATAGAAATAAATTATCTGGACAACTAAAAATACATATAGAAAAAATTATCCAGGCATGGTGCTGCATGCCTGTAGTCCCAGCTACTCAGGAGGCTGAGACAGGAGGATTGCTTGAGCCCAGGAGTATGAGGTTGCTGTGAACTAGGCTGATGCCACAGCACTCTAGCCTGGGCAACAGAGTGAGAAGACCCATTTAGCAAAAGCAATTTTAAGCACCAAAAACAAAATGGGAGGTATTAATTTGCCAGACTTCAAACTATACTACAAGGCTGTGATTATTAAAACTGCTTGGTATTGGCACAAGTGCAGGGACACAGACCAGTGGAACAGAACAGAAAATCCAAATATAAAACCATCCTCATATAGCCATCTAATCTTTGACAAAGCAGACAAAAACATACTCTGGGGAAAAGATTCCTTATTTAATAAATGGTGCTGGGAAAACTGGATAGCCACATGTAGAAGACTAAAACAGGACCCACAGCTTTCACCTCTCACAAAAATCAAATCACGGTGGATAACAGACTTAAACCTTAGGTGGAAAACTATTAGAATTCTAGAAGAAAATGTAGGAAAGACTCTTACAGACATTGGCCTAGGCAAAGAATTTATGAAGAAGACCCCTAAGGCAATCACAACAACAACAAAAATAAATAAATGGGACCTGATCAAATTAAAAAGCTTCTGCACAGCCAAAGAAACAGTTATGAGAGTAAACAGACAACCTACAGAATGGGAAAAAATTTTCGCATGCTACACATCAGATAAAGGACTGATAACAAGAATATATTTAGAACTCAGGAAAATCAGTAAGAAAAAATCGAACAACCCTATCAAAAAGTGAGCAAAGGACATGAATAGAAATTTTTCAAAAGAAGATATAAAAATGGCTAACAAACATATGAAAAAATGTTCAACATCTCTAATCATCAGGGAAATGCAAATCAAAACCACAATGAAATATCACTTAACTCCAGTGAGAATGGCCTTTATCAAAAAGTCCCAAAACAATACATGTTGGCGTGGATGCGGAGAGACAGGAACACTCTTACACTGCTGGTGGGACTGTAAACTAGTGCAACCTCTATGGAAAACAATATGGAGATACCTTAAACAGATTCAAGTAGACCTACCATTCGATCCAGCGATCCCATTATTGGGCATCTACCCAGAAGAACAAAAGTCATTCTATAAAAAAGACACCTTCACCTGAATGTTTATAGCAGCACAATTCACAGTTGCAAAGATGTGGAAACAACCCAAATGCCCATCAATTCATGAATGGATTAGCAAAATGTGGTATATGTATACCATGGAATATTACTCAGCTATAAGAAATAACAGTGATATGGCATCTCTTTGGTTCTCCTGGAGAGAGTTGGAACCCATTCTATTAAGTGAAGTATCCCCAAAAATGGAAAAATAAGCACCACAGGTACTCACCAGCACACTGGTTTCCCTGATCATCACCTAAGTGCACATTTGGGAATAACACCAATTGGGTATCGGACAGAGGTGGGGGCTGGGGGGAAGGGATGGTTGTATACCTACATAATGAGTGCGATGCGCACTGTCTGGGGAATGGACACGCTTGAAGTTCTGACTGGGGGGGATGGGGGGGGCATGGGCAATATATATAACCTGAACTTTTGTACCCTCATAATGAGCTGAAATAAAAAAATAAAAAATAATAAAAAAATAAAAATAAAATTAAATTAAAAAAATTAAAACACTAGCTTTACCCTATATACAGAGTTCTCTTTCTTGTTTTTCCCATGTAACTACCTCTTACTACTCTTATTAAACTATGACCACAGTCACCTCCACCACGAGGCCTTCCCTGACTCCTAGTCTTAAGTGGCCTATTTGTGAAGTCTCATAACATATGTTAATGACAATTATAACACTCAACACACTGTGTTGTGATAGTTTATGTATCTGCTTCAGGCATTCAATTGTAAGCTCCTAGAAATGAGTGTGCCTGATATTTGCACCTAACATCTAGCACAGCAACTGGCACATGATAGGTACCCAATAAGTGGTTTTGAATTTATGAATGGATACTCAAATGAGGTAACAGACATAATCCATTATTGTGGAAGTATAACATGTGAAGTGTGGGATAATGATTATGGTGGTGGTAATGATGGTGGTAGTGATGGAAGCGATGGTAGTGATGGTGGTGGCAGTGGTAGCAGTGGTGGTGATTATATGGTGGTGGTGGTGGTGGTGGTGGTGGTGGTATTGATGGTGGTAGTGATGGTGGTGGGGGTGGTAGTGGTGATTATGATGTGGTAGTGATGATGAAAGAAGAAAGCAATACTGAGATAGGAGCTAGGAAAGGCAGGGAGAACTGAGGATGCACCTCAGCCCTTCTGCTCCTAAGCCTAACAAAAGATATGTCTACACCTTTTAGTGACATGAAACTTTCCCATACTTTGTCACATGCCAAAATTTGTTGTTTTCAGAACTGATGTGATTGATTCCATTACTTTTTGTGAGCTCACCAGGGATAAACGTTGGTGAACCATGAACCAATTTAGTCTCCTGGACTTTCAGCAGTGAAGTTATAGCAATTACACACTGAGCCACTAGACGGAAGTAAGAATTTAGCCCATCTTTCGACGTAGTGGACCAAGTCTCTGCTGGATCGTTCATTCATCTAATGCCTGGAGGCTCCATCCTGACCTTCTTACTGGATCTGCTTCCTTTCTCTATGGTATCCTGTCTCCTGGTCTCATTTGAACTGTGTAGTCCCTGGAAACACTGTAATGTCACAGGTCTCTGTTCCTTTCTGTTATCTACATACAACTTGATCCATTTGTGTCCATCTCTTCCTCAGATAGAAACTACATCAGCATAAGACCTGAGCCACACTGATCCAATCTCCCTCCTTCTCTACTGGATTCTTTTTGTGGGACTTCAAACACTCTGCAGTCTCTCCAGCTTGAGAATACCCTCTCTGGATCATGCACCTAAGCTTGAACATTATTGATATTACATCTTGGCTGGCCTCTGCAAGGGAGTGCTAAAACAGAGGAGTCTTCATAAAGTTCAGGAGGGTAGGCAGAAAACTGATGAAAGCCCTTGAGAATTCTTAGAGTGTATTTTTGAAGCATACAGGCAGTATACAGACATTGATCCATAAGTGCCAGAAAATTCTAAAATGGTAAATATGACTTTGATCAGCCAAAGTGCTTCTGACATTGAGAAAAGTTACAAAAATTAGATAGGGCTTTGGGTATGTCTATGTCCCTGTTGGTAAATATTGCTTTTAAGGTGTTCATTGATAGAGATGAGATGGTGGAGGAAAAAGAAAAACAACTAAAGATAAAACAACAGGCCAGCCTTCTGGCTGCTGTTTTGACTCAAAAAACTCCAAGACCACAGCATGGACCCCCCTCAGATGCTCTGTCAAAGGTAGGACCCCCAGGGCCCTTGGCCCCCAACAAAAACGGACATCCCACTGCAGTTCCCAATTAATGTGCCTACTGCAAGTGGGAAGGGCACTAAGAAAGAGATTGCCCATACCTTAAAAAGACTCATGCTGAGAAGAATGCCCTTCCCATTCACCAAATGCCTGAGCTAGCTGGGAGGCTTGAGGATGAAGATATCAAGGATAGTGACCAGGAATGATGGGGACTAGGGGTTCCTTCCAACCCTAGAAACACCCTCTATATTTCCCACAAGGATCTCTTGGTTGTAATGACAGTGGAAAATCAACTTTTGGATTTTTTAGCAGATACTGGTGCCAAATATTCAGTAATAAACACTTGACTGTCAAAACTGTCCTCAAAGACTATAAAAGAGACTGGCATTTCAGGATAAACCATGGCAAGGCCATTCCTTCAACCCCTTGGAGTGCCAGTAGGCCAAACCCACTTGAAACATAGTTTCCTATATATGCCCAAGTGTCCCATTCCTTTGCTGGGACATGATCTTTTAACCAAACTGAATGCCAAAGTTACCTTCAGCCCAAGACAACTGAATATCAGGGTGCCTCCTGAACAGGCCTGTGCCTTGCAGGCTACCTTACTACAATCAGAAGCCACTGAATCTGCTCTCATTCCTAAAGGGATACTCTGAGTGGTGAGTCCAGAGGCATAGGCAAATTGGAGACCAGGACGGGCTAAGACCACCATCCCTGTGCAAGTCAAGCTGTGGACGGGAGTGACAATCCCACATTTGAAATAATACCCATTGAGAGAATAAGTGTGACAGGGAATCCAACCTCTGTTGTCCACTTTCCTTCAGTCTGGACTCATTAGACCTTGCCAGTTTCCATATAACACACCCATCCTGCTGGTCCAGAAGTCTGAGACTAGGAAATATAGATTTGTTCAGGAGCTGGGAGCCATCAATCAAATTGTAAAAGTCATATACCTGGTGGTTCCTAAGCCTTATACCTGGCTCACAACCCTGACTAGTGAGCTCTACTAGTTCACGATCTTAAATTTAAAACATGCTTTCTTCTACATCCCTCTGAGCCCAGAGTAACGCAACTGTTTGCTTTTGAATGGGAAGACCCAGGTAGGAAAATAAAACAACAATACTGTTGGGCAGTTCTCCCCCAAGGCTTTAAAAACTCCCCTACCATCTTCAGGGAGATTCTTGTTAAAGACTCCCAAAACCTCTAATTAATTAATGAGACTTTACTGCAATATGTCAATGATATTTTAATTGCTAGAGCCACGAAGGAGGCATGTGACCAGAACACTGTACTAACTCTAAACTTGTTGGCTGAGCAAGGGTACAAGGTGTCCAAGAAAAAGGCTCAGATTTCACAGCCTTTGGTTAAATATCTTGGGTTCAAGCTCTCCCAAGAACAGATAAACCTGCTCCATGATCAGAGGGAGGCTCTTGCCAGAGTAGCCAGACCTACCACTCAGTCACAGCTGTGGGGCTTCTTAGGCATGGCAGGTTTTTGTCTCATCTGGATTCCTAACTTTGACCTTTATCGCTAAGCCTCTATATGACACCTTAAGGGGAGGAGATAATAAACCCTTGGGGTGGACTGGGGACTGCCAAAGGGCTTTCTTAAATATCAAGTAAAAATTGTTGACTTCCCAGCACTGGGACTCCCAGATATATGAAAACCTTTTGATCTTTTCATTCATGAGAGGCAAGGAATGAGTCTAGGAGTGCTAACTCAGGACCTGGGAAATATTAAGAGATCTGTTGCATATTTCTCAAAGCTCCTGTTATTGTCACAATGGGATGGCCTTCTTGCCTTCAGGATGTTGCCACCACTTGTGACCTGCTTCAAGAGGCAGAGAAGTTTACATTAGGCCGTCCCACCACCTTGTACACCTCCCACTGTGTGCTGCCCATACTGGAACAGAAAGGAGGATACTGGCTGATCTCTGGGAGGCTTGGCAGATATTAGGCCGTCCTTTTGGATAATCCAAATGAAACACTGCGAGTGGTCTATACTTTAAATCCTGCCATCTTACTTCCTCAAATGTCATCTGAACCTATGCATGACTGTTTACAAATAATTGGACAAGTTTATTCTAGCCAGCCAGATTTGACCAACATACCCCTAAAAAACCTGGACCTAGAGATATTTACCAACGGAAACAGTTTTATGGATCAGGGACAACGGAGAACTGGATATGCAGTGGTAACACATCAACAGACATTAGAGCAGCAGTCTCCAACCTTTTTGTCCAAAGGGACAAGTTTCATGGAAGACAAATTTTCTATGGTTGTAGGGAGCTGGAACTCAGGCAGTAACGCATGGTCCAGTTCCTAAAGGCCACAGACCAGTACCAGGCTACAGTCTGGGCCTTGGGAACCACAGCATTAGAGATTGAAACCTCCCCCTGGAGCCTCAGCACAAAAGGCAGAACTCATAGCTCTTGTCAGGGCACTCCAACTAGATAAAGGCCCACAAGTGACACAGACTCCAGTTATGCTTTTTCTGTTGTTCATGCTCATGGGGCCATCTGGAAAGAAGGGAGACTTATAACCTCTAATAATAAAAAAATAAAACATGCTAAAAAGTATCCTAGCCTTGCTAGACACTATTTTAGCCCCCAAGGAAGTAGCCGTAGTGCATTGCCTTGGTCATCAACAGACAGACAGCCTGCTGGCAAGGGGCAATCATCAGGAATATCAGGCCACAAAGGAAGCAGAAAGAAAAAAGGCCCCCAATCCTTTAATGATGCCCTTGCTGCCTGACATAAATCTTGGCCCTGAACCTCCCATATACTCGAAGAAGGACCTGAAAATAGTGCTTGATTAGGGGTTCAACAGGACTCAGGATAGGTGGATATTCAAACAGGTAGGAACAATTCTGGTATCCACATATCTCATAAATGACACTGTCAAACATATTCATGTCTCTACCTCTTATGGCAGGAATGCCACCCTACAGTAAATACAGTAACATATTGTTGGCCCACATATTAAAAAAATTTTTCAGGAGGTTATAGAAAAATGTCTCCTATGTGCTCAGAATAACCCCAAAAATGGCCCTCCGCCTTCAGCACAAGGAGTCCAGGCCAGGGTGAAGGACCAACAGAAGACTGGCAAATTGATTTTACTATGATGCCAAGGGTAACAGGAAATTTCAAATATGTACTTGTTTTTATGGATAAATTCTCAAGTTGGGTTGAGGCCTTTCCTTGCCAAACAGGAAAAAAAACTTCTAAAGTGGTTAAGGCCTTAATAGCAGAAATTATTCCTAAGTTTGAGGTACTGATTTCGATCCAGAGTAACAATGGTGCAGTCTTTGTGGCCCAAATAACTGGGCCCTCCTTATAACTTAAAATCTACACACAGCCTGGAGACCACAGTCTACTGAACAAACTAAAAAGCTAAATCACTCTATAAAAAAGACCTTATCTAAGATTTGCCAAGAAACTACTTTGACTTGGGGTAAGACATTGCCAATTGCCCAAGTGCCCCTAGAAACAGGCTCAAGTTGAGCCTTTTTAAAATTCTATATGGGAGACCCTTGCTGTGCTCCAGCTCTAGACTAAGGGACCTCAACAGCTTACTCATCAAAGAGCTAGATATCATTAGACATATACAATCAATAGGTCTGACTCTAACTGCTGTTCAGGAGTTTGCTTCTAGCAGGCTGCGGTTCTCAGTGGATGTTTCATTACATTATATCCAACCTAGAGACTGGGCACTGCTTAAGACCTGGAAAAATCAACATCCTGATGACCAACTAAAGCCCCAGTGGAAGGGGCCCTATAAAGTCTTGCTGGTGATCCACTCCTCTGTCAAGCTCATGGGAGTCAAGCCTGAATTCATCACAGTTGAGTGAAGGCAGCTCCGTCTGCTTCCTGGCCCAGCAAGAAAAACCAAGGAGATAAATTGAGTTCTCATGAGTGGACAAGTGGACAAGTGAGCCCCTGAAAGACCTTAAATATCTTTTCATGAAAAACCCTAGATAAATACTTCCTTTTGATCTTTGCCATTGTTGTTTCTTTATGCAAAAGGGTGAGATACCCACACCTCCTTTACTGGATATGTAGTTCATATGGTTATTTTGTCATTGCACTAATTATCATTATTACTGGGATAATCTGTATCTGGGATATTCTATGCCATGCCAGAATGGTTACCTGCTTACCTTTGTTTAGACACTACTAACACTTAGGCTCCCCAAGGATGCCATCTTTTGGTGTTACGAATTTAGCCACCCTTCTATCCCTCCTTCCTTTGTCACATGGCCTAAAATGACATGACAACACAGTAGTTAAACTATCCCAAACTATTACAAAAGGGAAAAATCTTTCTAATTGTTGGATTTGCCAGCATCTCCCCAAATCCAACCAAGGCAAACATCTGCCATCCATGACCTCTGTTACTGACTTTTTAGACAACCCTCAGATGACCATCCACTTAGATCTTCCTCTGTTCTTAACCACTTTTCAAATTTGACTAGTCACCCAACAAGATACCCTTACCCCATGTTTGACTTATCCCAACTCCTCAAGATTGATAAAAGCTCAAACCCTAGCTTATTGGACCCACAGATGTGACCGGGATGGGATAGGGAGTCAGGTTAAAAAAAATGTCAGCTTTATACCAATACGTAAGACACTTGAAATACCACGTAGATAGACTTTAGAAAGCTTGTGAATATTATGACCCTTGGCTTGAATCTATGCTGATTAAACTCCCTATAAATAAATCCATAAATGAATACACCCTCATAGGCATTACATGCACACCCCTAGGATACACATTTGTCTGTGGCATGGGGTCTATCACTGCGGTAGGCCCACCATTGTACAGACAGCTTAAACATAAAAGGCTCTTGCCTGCTAGGTCATTTTATAACTCCTTTTACTATCCTCCCTAACAATGAGAGTCTCTATTCCCTGCCCCATAGATTTAAAAGAGGTTGCCAGGAGGATACCAGGACATGTAGTTTCAAAATCTATTGGGAACCATTAGTCCCTAGTTATGGAATATATGCCAACAGAGACATGATTTAAAACCTGTCTGTGACTCTAAGGCTGATCATAGAAAAAACTGCAAAAATCCTTAGGGCTCGACAAAGTTTCCTCAACTCGCTAGCCCAGGTAGTCTCAGATAATTGGGCAGTACTAGATTTCCTGTTGGCTAAACAAGGGGGAGTCTGTACAGTATTAAACACTACCTGCTGTGTCTATATAAATACCTCAGGAGAAGTTAAAATCCAAATTTAAAAAATTTGCCAACAACCTGATTGTTTTGGGGGAATATTCATGTGGATTCCCCAGAACTTCAGATCAATTCTACAGGGACTCTTAAAGTTAGGACTCTCAGACCTCATTTTAGGGCTTATTATCTATCTCATAGTACACTGTTAACTTAAATACTGTGCTAAGGCTGTAAATGAGGGTACCAATGTTCTCTTCATGCAAACCTTAGGTCCAAAACCCAGTACCCATGAATATTTGCAAATGACTACAAAACAGTTTTGTTCCTCTTACCCTGGACTCAACCCCAACTCTGCCTTTTGTCAGCAGGAAGAAGCCAAATTGGTTTCCTGCGCTTTCCCACACCTGAGGAATGAGGTTGGGTAACAGGCCCGGGGTGGGGGCAGGGAGATTGAAACCACTCTTTACAAATCAATAAAGGGGTGCAAGGTGAGAACTGTGGTAAGGGCCTAAAACTCTGTGAAGACACAGACCTAGTTACAAAGTATTGATAATAATTAACCATTGTCCTCTTATTTGCTTCTCTATAATTGCTACTCTGGAATCACATAGCTGGTGGTCACAAAGATTCTTAACTTTTTCTGTAGATAACAACACCTTTTCAAAACCTAAGGTAGTTTCTGAGATATCTTCTAGGTCCTGCATTCCAGTGGATTGGCTGACTCACCCAGACCAGTGGCCCATATCAAGAAACTGACTCAACAGGAATTCTGAGCCCAACCCATGAACTAACTCAACACAAGAAGATGATTTCTACACCCCTGTGATTTTTCCCTGAACCTAGCCAATTATCAAACCCAATTGCCTAATTAAAAACCCTGTCTCCCAAATTCTCAGGGAGGTGGATTTGAGAAATTCCTCCCATCTCCCCACTTAGCACTCTGAAGAATTGAATCCTTTCTTCATTGCAATCCCGACTGTCTCAATATATTGGCTCTTTTCTGTGCAGTGGGCAAGATAACCTGGTTGGGTGACAACAGTTAAATCTATACGAAGTTTACAGACAAATCATTTAATAGCTAATTGTTATCCCTCATTATGAAAATAATCCCATAAGTGCATAGAAGAAATTGCTTTCATAGAACCTTTCCTGAAGGCAAAATCTATCAGAATCCAATCCATATTGGATTTTTTAAATACATATTTATAGATACCAAAATATTGATTATTTGATTGACTTAAAGACATTAGGCTTCTACAATGTTTCCTTAATGAATGAGTATTACATATTAGGGAAAATGGACTTAACAAATGTCCATACAAAATACTCTTGTATTGGCTTCCTGGGGCAGCTATAACAAGGTCCTACAAACTATGTGCCTTTAACAACAGAAATTTTTTGTTTCAAGTTCTGGAAGCTGGAAGTCCAAAGTCAAGGTGTCAGCAGGGTTGGTTCCTTCCAAGGGCTGTGAGGGAAGGATCTGTTCCAGGCCTCTCTCCTTGGCTTATACATGTTATCTTCTCCCTAGTGTCTTCATATCATGTTCCCTCTATATCTGTGTTCAAATTGTTAGAGCCGGTTCCCCTCGGCCCCGGGAACAGAAAGACAGAGTCACTGAGGCTGCAAAGGCAAAGGAGTTTTATTTTGACTAGCTCGAGCTAGGGTCCAGGTCCCAGAGCACCAACGCAGTGGTCTCTTTACGAACCAGGACCCCGCCCTGGGGTAAAAACAAAGCTTTTATACTTTTTTTTTTGCTGGAGTCTGTTGCTAGTTATTTCTGATAAGAGACTCTTTCCCAAGAGATTCCCTCCCAGGAGATTCTCTCCCCAAGGACACTCGCCCTGCACAGCCGGCCTCCCTATCAGGAAGCCACCTGCGGTGCGGTTTTTCTTTTTTTTTTTTTTTAACTGCATTTGAGCATGGTTTTAGCTCTTTATCGTAATCAAGCAATAAGCAAACAAGCTTTGTGTACAGAAGCGGAATTTGGCTGTTAGCTAAGAGCAAAAAAAAACAAGTCACCATCAAACAAACTAAAATATTGTTTTAGTCCTACTCTACAAAATTTCCCCTCTTTATAAGGACACTGGCCATTTTGGATGAGGATTCACCCAAATGATCTCACTCGAACTTGATTTCTTCTGTGAAAACCCTATTTTCAAATAAGGTCACATTCTTACGTATTAGGGGTTAGGACATCAACATAGGAATTTTTTTGGGGGGGAGGTAGGAATAATTCAACCCATAACAATTGCATTTAATAATAACTGTAGAAATACACAGATCTTAGTGTATTTCAGACTCTGCTAAGAAATTAAGCAGTCCTAATTAATGACATGGAATTATGAAACAATAATCTTGCTATTCCCTTAGGACTCTGAAACCACAGAACTGCCTCTAGCACTGTGGCCCACTTCAGATTCTTGCCCAGGGAACTGAGCTCTTGCCATTTTTGGTACTATGCAGCTGTTCTGATTCACTGGTACAGGGGAAGTTCATTAGGCTTGACTGACATTTGTGGATTAGATATATAATGTAGCCTGTCCCACAAATTTCATTTGGTCCTGTTCTGAGTCATTTTAGTCTACATGCTCAGCAAAGATACTGAACACTTGCCAGAACATCATTTGTTGACTCAGAGCACAGCAGCAGGGCATTTCTTTGAGTTTCTCATTTGCATATAGAGTCCCTTTGAAGACCATAAAGAGATGTGCCTTGCAGGATCTGCTGTCTTGTCCTGGCTGCTGTCATCCCTCAGATGGAAGCTTGGGGTGGTTCTTTTCTTTCCTTCCTCTGGAGAGTTACACATACTTGTGAAAAAGCTTTGGATAGAGCCTCACACTACCTTACCAAATAGTGCCAGGTAATTTCAACATCTCAAAATCTGTCCTGTTTAAATTTCTAAGGAAAAGGAAGGGCACTCCTTATAAGTCAGTTGTGGGGAGCGCGGACGCCATTACAAGATGGCGCCGATTTCCGGTGGCTTGGCTGAGGTAAACAAGTGTGGCGCATGCGTAGTACATCTGTAGGTCTGTTACATAAGTATGCATATGAGGTTTTCTGACTCGGCCTATTGGTGACCGCTTGTGATTGACTTTGACCTATCTCTGTTACTTCCTGTTTCCCTGAGGGTATATTACTGTGTGAAAGCTTGTGCTCAGGGTCTTCCGCATCTTGAAGCTTAGAGGGATCCCCAATAAAGCACTGTAGAAGAACTCCTGTTGCCGCGTCTTCCTTGCTGGCGAGGCGGGCGCGACAGTCAGTGATGGAAAGTCCCTAGCAGAGCCCTTGAAAATTAGCAAACTTGGCACAGCTTCAATCTGAATGGTGTGCAAATGCAAAATGACAGGTTTGTCTCAGCAGGCTGCTAATACGCATAGGAAGATAAGAGAGAATTGTGATGCCATAACAAACAGAGAGAAAAAGGAAATTAGCATAGCAGCAACACTTCTTTAGACCTTCAGCCTCCATAGTAAGTATATTTCTTATGCCACTGGGTTGGCCCAGTAGCAAGCATCTCCAAGGTCCTATGTAACTATGTAAGGAAAAGGACTGGTCCATGACCTATTGGCAGGGAGCAAATTGAGGGATATAGAAACCCTAGAGGCTCTTTGCATGAAGAAGCTGACCGCCTCATTTGACCCCAGGCTTCACTCATCACAGCCTGTTTTAGTATGTTAAGGCTACCGTGACAAAATATCAGACTGGTGGCTTAAACAACAGAAATTTATTTCTCATAGTTCTAGATGCTAGTGTTATGGCAAGTGTTACAGCGGGTGGTCCTGAAGACAAACCGAGCGGCACACAGAGAGTCGGAGAATCAAGGTTTATTCGCCGGTGGGCTCAGAGGGGTCTTGCCACCAAATTCTGAGCCCCGTCTACCTAATTTTTCCCATTTTTATTAAGTTGGGGTGATCCAAGGGGAGGGGGGTCTCAGGTGACAATACCTGCCAGGTAATAAGTTTAGTGTCTGCACTAGGCAATAGGATTAGTGTTATGCTGATGTGCCAAATGTTAGGTTAGTGATATGTTAATGTACCAGGTTTTAGGTTAGTGATATGCTAATGTGGTCCTCTGTGGGGGGTGGGGGTCTCAGGCAGCTGCTGTGCCAAGTAATAGATGGGAATTTTCCTTATCACTAGAAGTCCCAGATCAAGGTATTGGTAGGTTCGATTTCTCCTGAACCCTCTCTCATTGGCTTTGTTGACCTAAAGGAAGAAACTGAGGGATTCCTATAATTAGCAACAGTTGCAAGGGGGTGTTTAAAGGAAAAAAGGAGGGACAGACTGTTCTTCTGACTCCTTGTCCTTCTCAGCTGGTAGATGGCCATCTTCTCACTGTGTCCTCACATGGTCATCCTTCAATCTCTATATTGTCTGTGTCCTAATCTCTTTTTATAAGGACACGAGATTTTTGAAATCAGTCCAGCCCAAGCAGCCTCATTTTAACTTAACTACTACTTTAAAGGTCCTACCTCTAAATACAGTCACATTCTGAGAGTTAGGACTTCAACATATGAATTTCAAGGGACGCAATTTAGCCCATAATGCAGACCATAGCTAAAAGTGAGACCTCACTATTATCACAACCCTACTGAGGGGGAGGGTACAACTGGGCTCGTACAGCATTTGCATCTATTGGCCAGAACTTGCTGAAAGGAAATGCCCCCAGTAGCTAGATTTCACCCATCACTACTAGGGGTGGGGCACTAGGCAAGGAAACCTGTTCCCTAACCATTCTCTCAGCAAGTACACAACACTCCTCACAAAACACATGCACACCCTTGTTTCAAGGAAATAAAAGAAAAGGGGAACTCAATCAACAACCAGTACGATTGCTGAGAGAATCCACTCATGTGGAAAATACTGATCATCTGGACTGGTTCAACCTGGACCCATGGATAAACGTCAGGAAATACGGGAAATGCTTGAATTGATATGTCAAAATTTAGAGAATGCATTTGCCCTTTTCTGAAGTGTGCATCAAGAGCAGTTACTGATTCTCAAAGAAATCTGTGACTCAAAAAAGGTGAAAAATTAGTGCTCTAAAATGTAGTCTATAATATGGGCATTTCTCCTAAGGTATGAGTTTTTAATAACATACACTGTATGGAACAAAATCAATTGCAGTTGATCCTTGAACAATGTGGGGGTTAGAGAAACTGACCCCCTGCACAGTGAAAAATCTAAATATAACTTTTAACTCCTCAAAAACTTAACTACTAGTAGCCTGCTGTTGACCACAAACATTACTAATAATAGAATAATATTAGAAATAATATTAGAAATAATAGAATATTGTTAGAAATAGTATTTTAAAACTTAAAAAATACAATAAAGGGGAATTCTTAAAATTTCAAAAAATAACTCTGTGGAAAAATGGAGTAACAAAATAGATAACACTAAATACCAAATGATGAGTTAAAAATTCACAGAAAGAATTTGTTTGAAATTTAAATAAAATTATTAAGAAATGAAAATTATAATGAAAAAGATAAGAGACATGGAGAATTGATCTGATAGATCCAATACTTATAGGAGGTCCACTAGGAATAATGGAACAGATAGAAGAGGAAAAAATAAATTCCTCTCAGCTGAGATTTTCAGGATGAAAAGACTCACTAAGGAAGTTTGCATAAATAGATGAAGGGAGTGAAAGAACAGTGGGTCTTGTGATCAAAATCAATTAGCTCTCTGCTCTCTCTGCTGTCTTTCTGCTCTCTTCCTCCCTCTTCTCCTAGCTATCAGGTGCCCTGAAGAGCTCTGTTTTCTGGACATCTAAAAGGAATCCAGCAGACAAAAAAGAAATGTAAATTTTTTCTTTTACAATTGCTAGACCTATTGACTAAAACTGCCTTTTAGCACCTGTTCCTATAGCCTGGAGTAGTTCCTGAGAAGCTCCTGGATGACAGCATGTGGGTTAAACACCAGACATCAAACCAAGCCCAAAATCATATCTTGAGGGCAAGATCACTGATAAGATCTACAAAAGCCATTCCTGCTATCTATCCCTAAAGGAAAGGAAATGATGCAGCAGTTTCACACAACCCATTTTATTATTTGCTTGCAGTTAAGAAGAAGAAAAGGAGTGGATACAGCAGTTGACAACACCCTGTTAATTTGACTACAACCAAAAATCATCTTTCACCCCTTTTTTTACATTTCCAAATAAAAGGTCTGAGCAGCCTGTTTTCTAGGCCAACACACTTTTCCATTTTCTTTCTCATGTTCAGCCCTTTTCCACTCTTGGGAAAGTAACATAAACTTCTTCCTTCTATCCTAAACTTTGTCTGGAGAAATTTTTCTCAAACCCATGTGCACCAGCTCTAGACTAGCTGTCCACTCTAACCCGAGAAAGGGAGTGTTAACAGAAAAAAAATCAAACTCTTTAAAATAATTTTAAAGAGATTTACTCTGAGCCAAATTTGAGGACCATGACCTGGAGCCACGCTCAAGAAGTCTTGAGCAAGTGGACTCGCTGTGGCTGGGTTACAGTCTGGTTTTATGTATTTCAGGGAGACAGGGGTTACACGTAAAGTCATAAATCAATACGTGGGAGGCATACATTGGTTTGGCCCAAAAAGGTGGGCCATCTCGAAGCCAGAGGCTTATACAGGTTATAGGTGGGTTTAAAGATTCTTTGACTTGTAATTGGTTAAAGACATGAAGCTTTGTCTAAAAGCTTGGAATGTTTTAACATACGGAGCTGTTTATTAGAGATAAGCCACAGGACATATATTTGTTGTGTAAATTAAGGACCTGCAGGTTTGTCTTGCGTACACTTAGGCCTGTTAATGGCTTACAAAGGATGTCCCCAAGAAGGGTCGGGGGCATGATGAGGCATGTCTAACCTCCCTCCTCCTGGTAGGCAGTTTAGTTTTAGGATATTCCTTTGGCCACGAAGGGGTCCATTTAGTTAGCCAGTGGGGGGGGGAGGGTAAGCCTTAAGATTTTATTTTAGTTCACAGGAGTCAGAGTGAAAGTAAGAAGGGGGAGGAAGAAAGGAAGTAGGGAAGGAAAAAGAAATACAGGGGCAGGGGGACTCCTAATGACATTTCTACCAGAAATATCAACTAAGATTAAGAAGAAAAGGGGTGAGTGGGATACTAAAAAATTAAAAGAGCAAAAATGGAAATAAATATCTTTTCTGTGACATAGAACTGGAAAATGGTGGAATAATGTTTAGAATTCCTAAAAGCATAACTATTGAAATCCTGGAATTATATATCCAACCAAACTGGTGGCATATAGAAAGAGGATAAAAGAAAAAGTTTAGACAAAATAAATGTAACGGAGTTTATTGGAGCAAAGAATGATTCATGAATCAGGTTTTAGGGCTCAGAAGGTGACACGCCAAAGACTGGGGCTTTGACTTGCTGAGAGGCCTTAGAAGCTGCCTCAGAACCAAGGTCTCTTTAACCTTGTCTTACCCTCCCCATCCCCCAAGTGCAGAGACTGTCTTGGAATTTCCTTATCTGACCAAGAAAATTTCTTTCCAAAAGAAACACAATTCTTTTCCATTCCCCTCTGAAATCTCACTGTCTATCACAGAAAATAAGACTGAGAAATGCAGCCACACCTGGAAGAGTTTTTTCACAAGATAATACCTGCTTCTCAGGCTTTTTCAAATTCCAAAGAGAATCACTTACAAGTTAATTTCTGCCATTTCTTCTCCCTAATAATCATTTGCTGCCCCTCAAAATAATTGTCTACATTTTCCATTCCCCTTTCCCCTGTGAAAAAGGGTACATAAGGATCTGTATTCCATTGGATTATTGGGAATCATTCTCCAGTGATTCCCCTATGCTATGAACATTAAAATAAAATTTTGTAAGCCTTTTCTCCTACTGACCTGCCTTTTGTAAGTAGATTTTCAGTGAACCCTCAGCGAGCAAAGGGGAAGTTTACCCTTGGCCCCTGCACAGGCAACCCTCAGAACCAGGAGAGATTCAGAGAGCTCCCTTTTGCAATGTGGGCAATGAGTATTTACAGACAGGAAAGGCTGAAGGAAGCAGAAATGAGAAACAAAAAGTGGATCAATCATTGCAAACGTACTTTTCCTATAAAGGTTAAAGCAGAGGGGACTTCCTTATGCTGGCTAAAATGGGCCTATTTGGGACTTTGGCTATTCTCTCTCTCTCTTTCTCCTGATTTCTTGGAAGGTCAGATAAACAACTTACTTTCAGTTTGGTGATGTGGAACTGTAGCATAAGTAAGTCCCTTTAGGTTTGGTCTGTCAGGGGCCCACTGCAAGAGCTCAGTCCAAATCAATGGCCTCCTATAAAGTTTATTAAACAAAGGCAAATGGAAAACTTTCTTAGAAATGCAAGGATGCAAAATGTATAACAATTACATAACATGTTTGAAAAGAATTACTGTTGAAAAAACTGAAACTAAATGAAACTTTTTCTGAAAAAACAGTTCTCAACAGAATGGTACATGTAGGATACAAAAATGGTAAGCCATTAAATCAGTAAAGCTTATAGTTAGATTTTAAAATAATTTCAGTTATATATAACAACATATGATGCAATAGTAAATGAAAAGCTATTAAAATAAATAAATAAAATAAAAGGTATGATAAAATGATAGAAAAAATTAATAACAGTCTCACATAAAATATCTGATTATTTTCACAAACGTAGGAATGGTAGTTGGGGAAAACAAGTAAATACTTGCTTAAAGCCTTACTATTAAAGGAATTACATAGAGATTCTACTTTCTGACATAGATGAAGAACTACAACAATGATAGCAAATGTTAAAACTCAACATATGTTAACTGATTATCATATTCTGGGCATAGTTCTAAGCATTTTATATTTATTAATTCCTTTAATAAATCTCTTAAATATATAAAATGTCCTGCAGGGCAGGGCTACTCCAAGTGTGATTCTGGGTCAGGCAGCATCAGCAAGACCTAAGAGCTTGTTATAAATTGCAAATTCTTGGGCCTCATCTCAGACACACCGAATCAGGATCTCGGGTGAGTTCCATAAATATAAGTTTTAATCAGCTCTCCAGATGATGCTTCTGCACCCTAAAGTTGAGAAGCATATATCTTCCCAGTTAAAGTGCTAAGATGAATTGGTATGTTTCAAATGCATTAAAAGTTTACCAGAAGATAATGATCCTGAGAAAAGAAAAATAGCTCAGACCCATCTGAATTATGTGAGGCATGCAAAATGTATCAGGCCCAGAAAGACATGAGTATATGGGACTTCAGGCATGACCCCACATCCATGCTCTGGGGAAATCATTTAAAGCCATTTTGTTCCTGACTAGCTGCCTCACCCATTATCTTCATGGTCCTAGAATTTGTGGTATAAAAAACAATGTTTAGCCAATCAATAGTTTATGTTATTTTAATGTAAATATTAATACTTGGTAAGAAACTTAGGAACTGCCTCTTCTTTTCCTTTAAAAATCTACATGTAACTGCTGCTAATCAGAGGGTATATTCAGGGCAACTTGAATCTGTGTCTCCTGAGTGGTCATCCTCAAGATTTGGGCTCAAATAAACTCTGTTCTTAATCATTCTAAATCTCATTATTTAAGGATAACTATCCTCTCAGTCTTCCGAGAGCTGAGGCAGAGCCTGGAGCAATGAGAGTTTTAGAAGACTGTCATTGGCTTCTCTCTGGGGATTCTAAGTGTTGTCCTAAACAGACGAGTGTGTCCGTGGAGATGTAACAGAGGTAAAGGTCTGAAAAGGGGCAAAATGTATTACAAGTCATCTCTTTAAAATCCCCCACCCTTTTTGGGAATTAAATTCTTCATTCTGCCTGTGGCCAGTAAGCAAAGGGACAGAAAAATGTTCTCTGTTCTTTGTTTTCTAGTACCTTAAACCACAGGGGATGGCTCAACAGAATTGTCTGGAGGTCATGAGATCATCTTCACTAGAGATAAGGTCAACCAAAACCACCAACTACAGTTAAACAACAATACACAAAGCCCAGACATGTGACACTGGTCAGGCACACCTGAGCCTAACTTCTGAAAATCCCCCTTTAAAAAGCCCTGTATTTCTGCTTAAAGATGGGATGGTGGTTTTTTGAGACACTAGTCTGCCACCCTCCTCATTTGCCAGCAAATTAATAAAATTCTCTTTCCTTTTCCTCAAACCACTTATCCTCGTTCTTCATTCTCATTGATTCAGCGTGGGGGCAAGTACCAAACTTTTGGTAATACAGACAGTAGTAAGCACTGTAGGTGATGTCCAATATGAGTACTCTGCCCAAAGGCACTGAGTAAAGCCCAGGATATGCTTTGCAAAATGTGCTGCTACCTTAATGGCTAAGGGGGTTCCAGGTGCCCCAGGGAGCACAGAGTACAGGCAATAATGTAGCTGACTGGAAGTCAGAGTGGGGTATCAGACAGTGGCCCTTGGTGAGCACAGTTCCCTAAGGTGGCCCCAAATCTCTGCCTTCCCATATTCTTATGTTCATTTTCATCTCAACTATTTGTTAGTAACTGCTCTTGCTTTGCATGTGCATTCTGAAGAATAGAACTTCATTAGGATGAAAGAAAAACTTGAGCACATTTAAATTTTAAAGAGTTTATCTGAGCAATTCAAGAATGGGGCAGCCCCAGATCACAAGCAACTAGCAAGAGGGGAAACTTTATAAAAAGTGTCTACAGAAGTAAAACAAAGAAAACAATTTTGATTGGTTAGAGTGGAAAGTCCTCAGTTAGAGGTTAGTAAGTGGTTTCTATTTGGTATAGTTTCTAGTTCTAATTTACTGTTTACATTGTGCTCCAGTTTGTTCACAAAGGAATTTAAAGTGCCCCCCATGTCACCGCTAATGGCCTCCCAATTAGAGTTTTTTTAACAATTATCATTTTCAAATACTTGATATGAAAAAATTGAAGTAGTTATAAAATCTATTTTTATTATCATAATAAATTTCAACATTATACTTGTCAATGAAAAAAGTTAAATTGTTAAATTTTTAGTCAACTACCATGTGAGAAGAGTTTCTTACTGATGGTGACCATCAAAAATGAGAACAAATCATTCGTAAGATGTCTTGATCAGGAATTGCATGTAGCCATTTCAAGCATATAAACTAATATTAGAAAATTATACTTGTGGAAGCAACCTCAAATTTCCTGCCCAAATTTCTATAAACATTCTATTAGGAATAGGTGACTTTAATATTTAATGTCTTCTCTAATACTTTGTTGATTTTCCTATAATTACATAATATAAAATAAATATTTTTCCAGCTTATAGATGGCCCCAAATGCTTTCTCCCTGTGTGTCATTTGTTCAACAGTTTTGAACATTGTTTAGGCTCTTGATTGCATTGGAGGCTGGTGTTGAGGAGAAAAATAGCTTTTACTTTTGTATTTATGCAAAATTTTACAATAAGTATGTGTTACTTTTATGACTAAAAATATCAATAGGCCGGGTGTGGTGGCTCACACCTATAATCCTAGCACTCTGGGAGTCCGAAGCAGGAAGATCACTTGAGGTCAGGAGTTCGAGACCAGCCTGAGCAAGAGCGAGACCCCGTCTCTACTAAAAATAGAAAGAAATGATTTGGACAGCTAAAAATATATATAGAAAAATTAGCTGGGCATGGTGGCACATACCTGTAGTCCCAGCTAATTGGGAGGCTAAGGCAGTAGGATCACTTGAGCCCCAAGAGTTTGAGGTTGCCATGAGCTAGGCTGACGCCACGGCACTCTAGCCTGGGTGACAGAGTGAGACTCTGTCTCAAAATAAATAAATAAATAAATTAGATAAAAATAAATAAATAAAAATATCAATAAAGATTTTAATTAATTTAAAATAAAGTAATATAGTGTAACAGCATTTTAAAATATAAAATTAGTGATTTTTCTTAAACATTAAATAATACTGGGTAACAGGCAGCAAAACAAGACACTCTATAACAGTGAAGAACAGAGCAACCAGTACAACCTTCCTAATTGGCAGTTTGACAGCATGTATCAAGGGTCTAAACAATATTCAAAACCTTTGACCCAATAGTGCCTTTTCTGAAATCTAGTCTAAAGGAAATAATTTTCAGTACTGAAGGAAAAATAGTATGCACATAAAGGCAGAACTTTTTATGTATCAACAAAATTCAAAACAACTTAAACATCTAAAAACACAGAATTGCAAATAATTTATTTTCCACGTTATGATGAAAAATTAAGCTTATGAAAATTCTGCAATAACATAAACCATGTATAAGGTATTAACTTAAATGTAACAAATAAAATACACACTTGAATAATCCTATTATCCAAGTTATGTAAATAATAAGAAATATCTGCAAGAAAAACTACTTGGAAAGGAACTCAACAAAATGTTCATGATGTGCAACTTTTCATGGTAGAATTTAAGGTATTTTTTTTCTCTTCTGTATATTTTCTTTGAGAAGCATATGTTACATTCTTCTGGAAAAAATTATTAAATTTTATATTTGAAATGAAGCCATATATGTGATTTTTTTTTCCATTTCAAGTTTGCTTGGAATATCAGCCACCTCTGCTCTAAGCATCTTTGATGAGGGAGATTATAATACCTTTAAGCCTGTCTATAGTACTGGTTGCTGTTTGCCTGGATTTTCTGGAAGAAAATTGTATCTCTATTTCACTTCTAGAATATTCTTTTTCTTATCAAACTTTATTCATGACCACCAGCATTGTAGTTCCACAATTTCTTTTTCAGATCTAAACAGAAAAAAAAAAAATTTAATTTTCTAACCTTAAATCTTAAGTACATTTGGGGCAAAAATGCCAAATTATCCACTCCCTATATGTTTTCTCAAATGTACATTCTTTGGTAACAATATCAGTCTGAATTGGACTTTGCTGTAACAGAAAGCCTAGCAAATAATGGATTAAACACAGATCAGGTTTATTTTTCTGAAGTAAACACTTTGTAAGGAAATAGGAGACGGATGTTAGGGTAGCTACACAATGCACCACAGGTGCACCCTCCTTCTAGCTTTTTCTACTCTGCCTCTTTAGAGCTTGGCTTTCCTCCTCATACTTGTAACTTTTGTCGCAAGATAGCTGCTCCACCTCTAACCTCATGGCTGCTTTCAGGTAGAAGGAAGAGGAAGGACAAAGCAAAACATCCCTGTTATCTAAGTCACACCCTTTAAAGAGTTTTCACAGAAGACTCACCCAAGGATGTTCACCTACATATCACTAGTCAAAACTGTGTCACAAACCACCCTTGTGTATAAGAGAAACTGGGAAATTGTTTAAGAGGATCCATTGCTGCCCTTAAGAAAATTGGAGTTTTGTTAGTAAAGAAAAGGGAGAATGGGCACAAACTGGGCAACTAGCAGAAGTAGCAGCCACAGTGACTGTAACTGAAAATCACCACAGAGAATAATATAAGGAAATGACATGATTAGGCTACTATGTGTAAAACATAGTAGCAATTTCTATTCATCAGAATGACACAAATTTTTTAAACTGTGGCCAAATTTAGAAAAGGAGATAGATCATTTCTATCTCCTCAAATAACATCACAACTGTATGAAGTCCCGGCATATACTTCACATTTAGAATTAATGTGACCTGATTTCTTTCTGTAATTTCATAAACATCTTGCCAGTACAGGCTTTTATTTATTGCAAAAGACAATGAAAAAGGTATGAATTTAGTGACCTTCCAGAATCTAATGATCATCCAATAAATAAAAAATTATTTTTCTTTCTTTCTTTCTTTCTTTCTTTTTTTTTTTAAGAAAGAGGGTCTTGCTGTATCACCCAGGCTGGTCTTGAACTCCTGGGCTCAAGCAATCCTCCCACCAGCCTCCAGAGTATCTAGGACTACAAGCATGAGCCACATAGCCCGGCTTTTTAAAAGAATCTTTCCTAAGAACAATTGGTTTATGCAGTCAATGAATGAACAAGTAAACTAAAGAATGACTAAAAGGAAGTTCTAGCACTTGTCCTCCCATCCACAAAGACAGCCAAAACAATGAATAAACCACTACATTCTGACAAAAATAACTAAAGAAGAGCACCAGAGTATCTCAAAGGAGCCATGGGAACCCTGGTGAGGGCAGAAATTAAGAATAGGCACATAGAGAATGGAAGGGAATAGGCACATAGAGAATGGAAGGAAATACCTGGCCTCCATCAACCCATTCCCCACCTGGGACCAGCTTGGAACCAATGGGGACTTCTTCCTGCAAAGAAAAGGTAAGTGAGATGACCTCAGCAGCCCTCAACACCTCAGACACATATAGACCTCATTACTGGAGACCTTGCAGTCCTGACAGGCACTCCCAACACCAGGTGTTTCCAACATTGTGCCCAGGCAAGGACCCCTTGCCCCGCCTTGTGGCCTGATCAGCTACGACATTATGCCATTTTATAACTGGAAATACCACTGGAGTGTTTTGATCTGCAGGTGATTGGACAGGGCTTCCTTTCATCCCTGAGTTTATGTCGCCTAAGAACCCCATACCCTCCCTCCTTCCTTGCCCTGTGGCCCAACATCCCAAAGCCTAGCTGTGAGCATCTGCACCTACCCCTCCCATTTTCCCCTGCTTGGCACCCCTTCAAGGAGGAGCTAAAGCTGTGCACTCTCTCTTGGGGAAATGGTGCCTTGGCAGAGCCACTCTAAAACCCCGTCCTAGTTGCTGCTGCACTGTGCCTCACAGGACTCCAGCTGAAGCTGTGCACTGCCTCCTAGGGAAACAGTGCTATGATGGAGCTGCTCCATCTACACGTCAGTCCCTGAGGTGCTCTGCCCCCTGCCCCCACTGTGCAAGTGAAGCAATGCCCTGCCTCCTGAGAAAATAGTACCTTGGCTACCCAGATTAGTTAGCCTCCCTGGAGCCTAAGGTGAAGCTGTTCCCTGCAGCCCAGAGAAATGGTGCCTGGGCTGCCAAGAGTGGTCATGCCCCAAGGTCTGAGCCCAAGCAACACATTGCCCCCTGGGGAATTGGTACCTTGACTATGCTGAGTAGCTATGCATCCCAGGGCTGGCCTGACATGGTACCCCACATTCCAGGAAAAGAGAGCAGTGGCTGGGGCAATAGAACAGAATGTGGCCCTCAGACACCTATTCTTACCATCTTTTAGCAGAGATATGGAACAAATGGAACTCTTGTACATTGTATATAGCAATGTAAATTATTACAATTGCTTTGGACATCTATTTGGCAATGTATGTGGAAAACATGGAACTCTTATACATTGTTGATGGCAGTGTAAATTATTACTATCACTTTATACATCTATTTGGCAATACCACAAAGATAAACATACACATGCCCTGTGATTCAGCAGTTTCACTCCTACATAATAAGTCCACCTGAAATTCATTCATATGCATACCAACATATATGCACAAGAAAGTTCATATCATTACACTTAATAGCCAAAAACTAGAAACAATTCAAATGTCCATCGATGCCAAAATGGACAAACCGTGGTTTAGCCAAACAACAGAATATTATACTTCAAAGAAAATTAATGAACTACTGCAGTAATAGGAGTAAATCTTAAAAACATAATGGAGAATAGAGAAAGCAAAACAGAAAAAAATGTACTGTATATTTCCATTTATATAAAGATTACAAATCAGACAAAAGTCATCTATGATGTCAGAAGCCAGGATAGAAGTTACCTTTGGGAGGAGAAAGGGTAGTGAGTAGGGGAGGACATAAGGAGGGCTTTCAGAATACTGAATGCATTTTGTTTCTTGAGCTCAATGATGGGGACACAAGCGATATACACTTTGTGAAAGTCATCACACTGTTCAGTCATGATTTCCATACTTTATTTTTATTTCAGGATATTATGGGGGTACAAACATTTTGGTTACATGCTATGACTTTGCCTCACCCAAACCATGATTTGAAGTGTGACTTTTCCCCTTACAATACTCACCACGTCCATTAACTATGAGTTTACCCACCTCAACCCCCAATCCCTGAATAATATTACTTACCGTGTGAGCACCATAGTATCCATCAGTCAGTGCCAGTTTGATGGCAAGTACATGTGGTACTTATTCTTCCATTCCTGTGATACTTCACTTCAGAGGATGGGCTCAAGCTCTATCCAGGAAAATATAAAAGGTGCTAGATCACTGTCATTTCTTATAATTGAGTAATATTCCATTGTATACATATACCAAATTTTATTAATCCACTCATGAATTGACAGGCACTTGGGTTGTTTCCACATCCTTGCAATAATGAATTGTGCTGCCATAAACATTGGGGTGCATATGTCTTTATTATAGAATGTCTTTTGTTCTTTTATGTAGATGCCTATTAGTGCTATTGCTGGATCAAATGGTATTTCTATTTTTAGCTCTTTGACGCGTCTCCAAATTCTTTTCCACAAAAGGTTGCACTAATTTGCAGGCCCACCAGCAGTGTAAGAGTGTTCCTATCTCTCCACATCCTCTCCAGCATTTATTGTTTTGGGATTTTTTTATAAAGGCCAATCTCACTGGGGTTAGATGATATCTCATTGTGGTTTTGATTTGCATTTCTCTAATGATTAGAGATCTTGAGCATTTTTTTATACGATTGCTGGCCATTATACTGTCTTCTTTTGAAAAGTTTCTGTTCGTGTCCTTTGCCCATTTATTGATGGGGTTGTTTGATTTTTTCTTGTTGATTTTTTTTTTTTGAGTTCTAGATAGATTTAATGAAAGAGGTGAGAGACATATACAGGGAAAACTATGAAACACTAAGAAAAGAAATTATAGAAGATATAAACAGATGGAAAAATCTACCTTGCCCATGGATTGGCAGAATCAACATTGTTAAAATGTCCATACTACCTAAAGTGATCTACAGAATTAATGCAATCCCTATCAAAGTACCATCATCATTCTTTACAGATCTAGAAAAAATAATTTTATGCTGTGTATGGAACCAGGGAAGACCTCGTATAGCCAAAGCAATCTTAAGCAAAAAGAACAAACTGGGAGGTATCAGTCTACCAGACTTCAAGCTGTACTACAAGTCTATAGTAACTAAAACAGCATGGTAATGGCACAAGAACAGAGATATAGACCTTAGGAACAGGACTGAGAATCCAGAGATGAAACCATCCACATACGGTAATCTAATCTTTGACAAAACAGACAAAAATATGCACTGGGGAAAAGAATTTCTTTTCAATAAATGGTGCTGGGAAAACTGAATAGCTACATGCAGAAGATTGAAACTGGATCCCCACTTCTCACCACTTACAAAAATCAACTCATGATGGATAACAGACTGAAACCTAAGACATGAAACCTTAAGAATCCTAGAAAAAAATGTAGGGAAGACCCTTTCAGACATCGGCCTAGGCAAAGAATTTTTGAACAAGACCCCCAAAGCAATCACAGCAACAACAAAAATAAATAAATGGGACCTGATCAAATTAAAAAGCTTTTGCACAGCCAAAGAAACTATGATTAGAGTGAATAGACAGTCTACAGAATGCGAGAAAATATTTGCTCTCTACACATCCGATAAAGGGCTGATAACAAGATTTCTACACTTTTCAATATGAATATCAGACTTAAAGTTTACATAGGGAGGATTCTTTACAAAGGAATTATAATTAATTCCTTCCAAATGTAGAAGAAATAGGGGAAATAGAAAGATCACCATTAAAATCATAGTAACAATTGCTGTGGGCAAGATCCACCAATAGATGCCAAAATTTGTGGGAGAAATTTTAAGGAAAAACAGGACACTTGCATAGTCTCAAAGTGTCTCTTCTCAAATATTTGTGAAATACAAGGGGGAAAATAGTAACTTCATAGTGGAGAGAACTGGCAAATAAAACTTTAACAAAGTGATCAAGATTGACATCTCCAATAATAAGACAACATCATGTGTCTCCTGATATGATACACTAAGCACACATCATCTTTGTAGGATTGTTACCAGCTGTTGAACTCCTCAGTTCTTGTCTTCTTGCAATTGAAGAATGAAAGCAAGAGAGCATTTTGAAGCAGTAACAGTAAAGTTTATTAAAGCCAAAGTTTATTCTGAAAGGGGTTAAGAGTGGGCACACATCCAAGTGGACTGTGGTCCTGGGGTCTCTTTGGGTTTTTAAACAGCAAGTGATAGTACACTCCAACAGGGGTAGGAGTGGGCATACGTCTCAGTGGACAGTGGTACTGGGGTCTCTTTGAGTTTCTCCTTTTCTTTCTTGTCTGGTCTCTCCTCCTTTGTGATGTCTCTTCCCTTTTTTTCTTGACCAATGGGGATGTTGTCTCCTTCCTGCCATCAGGCTGGGGGAGTTTTTCATCTTATCACAGGCCCAGATGCATCATGACACCCAAAGCTCACTGAAGGGGACAAACCATAATGCCATATAATGGGCACTGTGTTATTTTTATTATGTTTCTTGTGATAATTGTAATTACCCTTATCTTATTGTTACAATATTTTCTCTTACTCAACATTCCTTTTGTTTAAATTAACTACTTTCACATTTTTTCTGTTCATGCCTCACTTTTCTTACATTCTGTGACACTTTTGGTTACCCTTATCTTACAATGTGTTTTTTTATTCAGTATCCCATTTGATTACACAGTCTGTTCTGTACTTTCTTTGTTCATGTCTCCCTTTCCTACCTACACTAACATTTGGTGCTGGGGTTTTTATGACATCCTTTTGGTCTTGTCTGGCCTCTCCTCCTTTATGACGTTGTCTCTTCTCCTTTTTTTCTTGACCAATGGGGATGTTGTCTCCTTCCTACCATGGGACGAGGAAAAATTTTCACTTTATCATGGTTACACCCAGATGTGTCATGACACCAAAGCCCATGGGGCAGGGTGGGGAGACAAACTGTAATGTCATATAATGTATCCTGTATCATTTTCATTATGTTTCTTGTGAGAATTATAATTACCCTTATCTTACTGTTACAATATGTTCTCTTACTCAACATTCCATTTGTTTACATTAATTGCTTTCACATTTTTTCTGTTCATGCCTCACTTTTCTTACACTTTCATTCTGTGACACTTATGGTTACCGTTATCTTATAATGTGTTTTTAATTCAGTATCCCATTTATTCACATGACCCATTCCATATTTCCACTGCTCATGTCTCACTTTCCTACCTACACTAACAGTGTATTTCCCAAAAATGCAGACCCTCAAAACATTACATAAATCCAAACTGAGGAACATTCTACAGTTTACCTGACCAGTACTTTAAAGATGTCAAAGTCATATAGGAAGACAAGGAAATTTGAAGAGAATGTCTTCCACAGATGGGGGACTAAGATGACATGACAAATAAGTGCAAAGTGGGATCCTGGATTAAATTTTGGAACAGAAAAAGAGCATTAGTGCAAACACTGGTAAAATCCAAATAATGTCTGTAGTTTAGCTGATAATATTGCACCAGTGCTAATGGCTTAGTTTTAATAACTGTACTATGTTTATGCATGATGCTAATATACGTGGAGGCTGGATGAAGGCTGTACAGAAATGGGAACTTCATTGTAGGGTATTTTTGGTTTTGGTTTTGATGTTTAGAGACAGAGTCTCACTATGTTGCCCAGGCTAAACTCAAACTCCTGGGATCAAGCTATCCTCCCTGCCTCAGCCTCCAAAGTAGGTAAAACTACAAGTGCACATCACTGCACCAGGATCTGTTTGTAGTGTTTTTGAAACTTTTCTATAAGTCTACAATTATTTCAAATTTAAAAAATTATAATGCAAATATATTTAACGCTACAACTATACGTTTAAAAATGACTAAGATGGTAAATTTTATATGTGTGTATACCACAATTAAAATTTTAAAAACTAATAATGAATAATGAGAACTCTTATACATGGCTCATTAGAGTCATGCAACTACTTTGAAAAATTGTTCACCTTTGTTTTCCAAAGTTGAAGATATACATACATTTTGACCCAGAAATTACAGTTCTGTATTACATGTATTCAACACAAATTACATGTATTCAACACAAATGAGTATAGATGTTCACAATTACATGTATTCAACACAAATGAGTATAGATGTTCAAAAAAACAGAAAAGAAAAAGATGTTCAAAATGATCATGGCAGCATTATTTGTAATATATAAAACTGGATGTTGAGGGAGAGAAGCCAAGACAAAATAGAACACTTATGTAGGTTTTTAGAAGTGAACAAAAGTGAACTATATATGTAGATAAATGCTTGCACAAAACCTGACACAAAACAAGAGCTCTAAAATGTGTTACCTTTTATTTTTTGTTTTATTTATTTATTTTTTTTGAGACAGAGTTTCCATCTGTTGCCCGGCTAAAGGGCTGTGGCATCAGCCTAGCTCACAGCAACCTCAAACTCCTGGGCTTAAGCAATCCTACTGCCTCAGCCTCCCAAGTAGCTGGGACTACAGGCATGTGCCACCATGCCCAGCTAATTTTTTCTATATATTTTTAGTTGTCCAGCTAATTTCTTTCTATTTTTTTTTCAGTAGAGATGAGGTCTCACTCTGGCTCAGGCTGCTCTCATGTGTTACCTTTTATTACTGTCACTGTTTCTGCTATTCTAGTAGTAGTAGTAGTAATAGTAGTTCTAAGCCTTATAATCTTCCTAAATTAAAAACATTACTCTTCTCATTTTATAAATTTTTTAGAATTAATGTTTGGACTGGGTAAGTAACTTGGTAAAGACATATAGCTAGCTCTCCATCCTGTTTTACTTGCTGTCTGTCTTTCCCCATCCTCCTGTCCCTCCATCCCCCCATTCTTCTGAGCCTTCAACACTGTTGTCCCTGTTTCTCTGCTTCCCATCTTAGTGCTCCTAACTTTATTGCCTGGTTCCTCTGCCCCTCTGCCTTTTCCCTTAGAAGCCTCCTTTTGCATTCCTGCTATGTTACCTTTGTTAACAAGAGGACATTTTGGCTCTTCTTTCTGTCCATTATTCAAACTGGTTTTCACAGAAAATAATTTGCTGCTATGGGACTTCCTTTCATTTGAATGTTTTATGTTGAATGACATATCCCTTATTTGAATACCTTGTGCCAGGTTCTTTATTTTAAACTTATTCAGAGAGAGTTCAAAATCCCAGGTTCTGTTCAACTTCAAAGATTCCACCTGTTCTTTAATGTGCTTCAGATCCTGCATTATACAGGGAGAAATTTTGAAACGGAACTTTAGCTCCAAGTTTGAGGAGCTCTCTTTCTTTGACATATCCAATAGAAACTGCACACTGAGGGTCATCTCCTTGTTCCCTTCTGGGTCCTTTTCCTGCAACACCCTTTCCACTTCTCTGCGGGATGCTTCCCCCAGCCGGCTCTGGTCCTCTGTCACCAGGTAGGACATGGCATGAAAAAATTCCTGGAAGCTGATGTGGCAGAAGCTGTAGAACTTCTTGATGTCAACTCCCTCTTGGTAATCGTTGCTGCTCAGGAAAGCAGCCAGGCTGGGGCCATCTAAATTGTGCTTCCTGAGCTCAGCTTCTTCAAACAGGAACCTCTGGTGCTGGATCCCCTCAGCTGCCAAGGAGCACAGACTCCTCAGGACCCTGTGCCGGGAGGGCTCAGAGCAGCCGTCCTTGTCATCAGATGGCAGGAAGGTGGACACATAGGCCATGAAGATGTCAGCGCTGTTTCTGGGTGTCTCTGACACTCCCTGGCCTCTCTCCAACTGCCTCTTCAGCCAGGAGCAGACCACCCAGCAAATGCCTGGAACCTGACACGCTTGGTAGAGAATGGCATTGCCTTCTACAACTTCAAAGGCCTTCCTGGCTTGCTCCTCGTCCTTGAAATAGGACCTGAAATAGCTCCTCCTCTCCTCCTCAGAGAAGCCTAGGATGTGGAGGTACTCTGTGTGTTTCAGCAAGGGTTTAAGATTATGCAAAGCCTGGGGCCGGGTGGTGATGAGCAGAGAGCATGTGGGAAGTATCCTTCTACTAATTAGACGGTGCAGGAGCTCCTCCTTGGGACTCGAGCTCATCTTCTTCAAGTGTTTCTCAAAGGGCCTCTGCAGCTCATCGAAGCCATCCAGGATGAACAGCAGCCGCTCTGGCTGCCTCAGAATCTCTGTGACAGGGGCTTGACTGTCCCCACAACACCAGAAGAGAAGCTGCTCAATTTTGCCCTTGGGCAGCAGGACTACTTCTTTGCAGCTCACATAAAAGACATAATCAAACCGGCCTGGGTACAGGGTACCCATAGCCCAGTCCAGCACCATTTTCTTGGCCAGGGTTGTCTTCCCAGCGCCAGCAGACCCCTGTAGCACCACTGAGGATGGGGCCGGGTAGGGCTTTTCCCCCGAACCAAATAGAGCTTCCACCACGACAGAGTCCAGCTCCTGCTCTGGGACAGGGGAGGCAGATGATTCTGAGCTCCCTGAGCTGGGCTTGGCCACCAGGAGCAGCTGAATGTAGCTGCTGCCACCTGCCCCTTCTCTCATCTCCTCTAGGGAGCGCACGTGCTCTCGGTATGTTTCTCTGTAATCTGAGCCAGAAAAATAGGGTGTTAGGTGGTGAAATGGGAACTTCAAAAGCCAAAATGGGCCCTCTAAACTCTGACTCTGCTTGTTGACCTGATCTTCTTCTATGCTCCCTGACTTGTATCTCCCTGAAGATTCTAGTTCTGGCTTCACAAGAAGAGACCCCTGTATGTGCATATGAGTGTGTGTGCATGTGTGTGCGGTGTGCATGTGCACATCTGTGTGTGACTGAGGGTGTGTTGTGTGTGTGGGTATTTGTGGGATGTGTGTGGATGTTTGTATCCACATGTGCTCATAGGAATGTGCTCATGGAAGCTGCATGTTGTGCAGGGAAGGCATGTCAGTGTGCACCAGCAGTGTGTTTGTAGAATACATGTAAGTGCAAAAGTCTCTGTATGTGACAATGCATAAATGTCTGGGTGTCCATGGGAAATGTTCCCAGGTGAAGGGGTAGAGACACAGAGAGGAGAAAGGAAAGGAACACCAGAGCATGCGGAGGGAATGGGAGCCTGTTCTTTGAAAAGCATGGGCCAAATGGTTAAAATAAACCAGTTGCAGAGCAGCACCTGCAATTTGGACTCCATGACACCCTCCCATTTTACTGTAGCAGAGGAGCTTTCAGGCATGAAAGGAGCTTACGGGAGGGAGCACAGGCACTGACAGATCCTCCCTCCTCCCCAGCACCCCATGAGAAGGAATAGGAGGCTCCACCCCCACCCCACTCTCTAGGGTGGTTCCGTGAGAGATCACGGGCACAGAGGACTGAAAGAAGCAGCCTGAGCTGCCTGCCAGGAAGCAGCTGGGGCAGGTCCAAGCCTCACACCCTGAAGCCATTTCTCCAGGTTGGTGGAAATCCCATCACCAGCACCATCCTGGATCTCTAAGCCCGTTTCTTCACACTGTCCCCTTCTCTGACACTGCAGCTGGAGGTAGGAGATGGGATGTTATGGCCATAAGATACTGTAGTCTACTTATGAATAAACCCCTACCTTCGGCTCAGGCCCCACCTGACAGTTGTCAGAACACTCAGCTGGAGACCACCCCGGACCCTGAGGCATTGGGGACTCCCAGGAAGGGCAGAGGGCAGGACGGCAGAAGGCACAAACTACCGGCCATGGGAGTCTCTGGAAATGCCATGCAGGGAGGAGGCCCCAGAGCCACCCCACCCTCCTCTTTTCCCCTCCACACTCACCATTGAGACAAATGAGTCTGAGCTGGTCCACGAGTTCCAACAGGTTCATGACCTTCAAGACCTCGAGCACCACTCTCACAGCCTCCTGTGCTCCGTAAGTTAGAACCAGCTTAGATGCCAGCTCCACCCGACTCAGACCCTCCAGCTCCCCTCTGGCCAGGTGGGGCTGGCCCTCAGGCAGGGCCATACCCCGTAAGTGGAACTTTAATATCTTGAAATTGTTCTCCTCAAGTTCACTCAGAGCCCAGAGCAATGCCTTCTGGGGGTCATCAGCCAGGACCATGGTGAAGGGTCAAGTTCAGACCTGTGACCTGGAGGAGGAGGTGAGAGCAGGAGTCTGCTGCTGATGGGAGAGCAGCCTGAAGGCACCTTACTGGGTGCTTGACAAGCTGCAGAACAGACTCCAGGGCCAGATGAGAGGTGTGCAAAGTTCTAAGAAAGGTGAGCAGATGAGACCGCAGAGGAATTCCCCTAGTCATTCCCCTGTGCCTCTTTGCCAGATGATTTGTGGCATCTGTCAGGTGACACTCATGTCAGCAAATAGGAAGGTACCATTGGGTGTGTTGGCCTCTCCCTCCCTCTCTCTTTCTCTCCCCCTCCATCTCTATCTCTGTCTCTCTCTCCTCCCTCCTTTCTTCTCTCCCTCTCACACACATTCTTTTCTACACCAAGAATGTTCCTCAGATAGATGGATTATGAAACAAATTTATTTTATTTATTTATTTATTTTAATTTCAGCATATTACAGGGGTGCAAATGTTTAGGTTACATGTATTGCCTTTGCCTTACCCAAATCAGAGCTGCAAGAATGTCCATCCCCCAGACAGCATGCACTGCACCCATTAGGTGTGTATATACCCATCGTCTTCTCACCCCTCCCACTTGCCCGACTTAGGTGTACATTTAGTAGAGACAAATTTAAGTTTCTTTTTTTTTTTTTGAGACAGAGTGTCACTTTGTTGCCCAGGCTAGAGTGAGTGCTGTGGCGTCAGCCTAGCTCACAGCAACCTCAAACTCCTGGGCTTAAGCAATCCTACTGCCTCATCCTCCCGAGTAGCTGGGACTACAGGCATGCGCCACCATGCCCGGCTAATTTTTTCTATATATATTTTAGTTGGTCAGATATTTTGTTTCTATTTTTAGTAGAGACAGGGTCTCACTCTTGCTCAGGCTGGTCTCAAACTCCTGACCTCGAGCGATCCACCCGCCTCAGCCTCCCAGAGTGCTAGGATTACAAGCATGAGCCACCATGCCTGGCCTTAAGTTTCATTTTTAAGGGCTTTTTTAAATGTAGAATTATTTTATTTATTTATTTATTTATTTTTTAATTTATTTTAAAAAATTATGGGGGTACAGACACTTTGGTTACATATATGGCCTTTGCAACACCTGAGTCAGAGAAACAAGCATGCCCATCCCCCAGACAGCATGCACCACACCCATTAGGTGTGAATTTACCCATTCCCTCTTTCCCCCTCCCTCCTGCCCAACACCCTATGGATGTTACTTCCATATGTGGACATAAGTGTTGACCAGTTAGTACCAATTTAATGGTGAGTACATGTGGTGCTTGTTTTTCCCTTCTTGTGATACTTCACTTCAAAGAATGGGCTCCAGTTCCATCAAGGATAGTACAAGAGGTGCTAGTTCACCATCGTTTTTTATGGCTGAGTAGTATTCCATATATACCACATTTTATTAATACATTCATGTATTGATGGGCACCTGGGTTGTTTCCACATCTTTGCAATTGTGAATTGTGCTGCTATATACTTTCAAGTGTAGATGTCTTTTTTATAGAATGTCTTGTTTTTCCTATCAGTAAATACCCATGAGTAGGATGCTGGATCAAATGGTAATTCTACTCTTGACTCTTTGAGGTATCTCCATATTGCTTTCCATAGAGGTTGTACTAGTTTTCTGTTCCACCAGCATTGTATGAGGGTTCCTATCTCTCTGCATTCATGCCAACATGTTTTCTTTTGGGACTTTTTGATAAAAGCCAGTCCCATTGAAGTTAAGCGATATCTTATTGTGATTTTGATTTGCATTTTCCTGATGATTCAAGATGTTCAGTAATTTTTCATATGTTTTTTAGCCATTAGTCTCTCTTCTTTTAAAAAGTTTCTGTTCATGTCTTTTGCCCACTTTTTAATGGGGATGTTTGATTTTTTTCTTGCTGATTTTCCTGAATTCTATATAGATTTCTAGTTATCAGCCCTTTATCAGATGTGTACCATGGAACTATTTTCTCCCATTCTGTAGGTTGTCTATTTATTCTAATGATAGTTTCCTTGGCTATACAGAAGCCTTTTAATTTAATCAGGTCCCATTCTTTTTTATTTTTGTTGTTGCCATGATTTCCTTTGGGGTCTTCTTCATAAAGTCATTGCCTAAGCTAATTTGTATAAGAGAATCTATGCTTTGTATAAAACCAGAGATTATCGCATATAGCCAAAGTAATCTTAAGCAAAAAGAACAAATTGGGAAACATCAATCTACCAGACTTCAAGCTACAATACAAGGCTACAATAACCAAAACAGCATGGTACTGGCACAAGAACACAGACATAGACCAATGGAACAAGACTGAGAACCCAGATATAAAACCATCCTCATGTAGCCATCTGATCTTTGACAAAGCAGACAAAAACATACACTGGGGGAAAGAACCCCCATTTCAATACATGTTGCTGGGAAAAGTCTATAGCCACATGTAGAAGACTAAAACAAGATCTGCACCTCTCACCTCTCACAAAAGTCATCTCATGATGGATAACACACTTAAACCTAAGGCATGAAACCATGAGAATTCCAGCAGAAAATGTTGGAAAAACTCTTACAGACATTGGCCTAGGCAAAGAATTTATGAAGAGGACCCCAAAAGCAATCATAGCAACAAAAAAAATAAATAAATAACGGGGACATGACCAAATTAAAAAGCTTCTGCACAGCCAAGAAAACTATCATTAAAGTGAATAGACAACCAACAGAATGGGAAAAAATATTTGTAGTTTTAAGTTTTAAAAGTGAACCTGGGCTGGGCGCGGTGGCTCACGCCTGTAATCCTAGCACTCTGGGAGGCCGAGGGGGCGGATTGTTTGAGCTCAGGAGTCAAGACCAGCCTGAGCAAGAACGAGACCCCATCTCTACTAAAAATAGAAAGAAATTATATGGACAGCTAAAAATATATATAGAAAAATTAGCCAGGCATGGTGGCGCATGCCTGTAGTCCCAGCTACTCGGGAGGCTGAGGCAGTAGGATCGCTTAAGCCCAGGATTTGAGGTTGCTGTGAGCTAGGCTGACGCCACGGCACTCACTCCAGCCAGGGCAACAGAGTGAGACTCTGTCTTAAAAAAGAAAAAAAAGGGAACCTGCCCCTGGCCGTGTGAACATATCCAGAGCTGGTACACATTTGCTGTGACTGCTGAGGTACCGCAAGAAGGTAAAACCCTACACTCACCATAAGCCTCACATGTCAGCCTTATGGACTCAGTCACACACGATTTCATAGATGGAAGTCTTCTCATTCAGATAAGGAGACACGCACAAACAACGATCAGAAGAGGAATGGCCCCTGTTCAGTGCCTACATTCTGCCAGGTGGTTTACATATATTGATTGTCCTTTTTGATCATCCCAGAAACCATTTCAGGTACTCTTCCAGATGAGAAATTCAGCCATCAGTGAACAATGGTTTTCGAGAGTATTCCAGAGCTAGGCCTCCCAAAGAGGTGGGATTTAAACTGTCATCTATCACTTGGGTGGATGGAGAGAAACAGAAAGAATAAAAAAATAAAGTAACAGAGTATTCCAGAGCTAGACCACTGGGCAAAGCAGTGGGATTTAAACTGCGGTCTATGACCTGGGTAGATGCAGAGAGACAGAAAGAATCAAAAAATAAAAGCACAGACAACAGACTCAGAATCCAGAAAGTTGGGCTAAATATAACCAGAAACTGGAGACATTTATAGATACTAAAGTAGCAAAGAAAGGACATCAGGATTTTGAGTTATGTTTAAAATATGGAACTAACATGTAGGCAGGGTGGCAGTCATTGGAAAAAAAAACAACAGTTAATAGAAAGCCCTCAGAATTAGACCTGTGATCTAAGGCCAGTGGGGATCCACCTCAGTAGTACAATGTCACATTTGTCACAGGCGGTGCTCAAAGGAGTATTTGGGAATGGAGAAAATTACTGCAATTCAAATATAAGCATTTTAGCCACATACTGACAGGAGAGAGAAAAGTTCGGAATGTGTCGGGACACATGGGACCTTGGCTGCAAGTCACAGGCCAGTTTGGAGAAGCAGGCCTGGTAAAGAGGGGTGATTGACAACAAAGCCTCCTCTGCATAAGAAGACTCAGGGCTCCCCTGCAAGTCTCTGATGTTGGATAAACTCATTTAGGAAAGAGGAGAAGACAACACTAGAAGCTGCCAAGGAGATGTCCAGTGTAGGCTGCTCACCCCAGCTCAGACGGGGGGAGCCAGAGGTGAGGCCGGGATGACTCAGCTCCCCGATGCAGGAGCCCAGAGAGCAAGGCTCTGGGGGCTGAGATGAAACAGATCCTGTTTCTAGTCAGACAACTCTGTGGGCCATACCTGAGTCCACTTAGCCCAAACCCACTAGTTCATTTATGTTTGTGGTGTGGCATTAAAAATACAGGTGTAACCACCCAGACACCTACAGTACAGGACATGTACATGTGGGGCTGGAGCAGAAGAAGCACCCACCAGGCCTCTGTGAAGCAGAAACACCCACACACTCCATCTGACTGTCTGTGGGCTCAGCAACTGCTCACCAGCAGGGACATGACCTCATTCCTCCATATATCAAAGGTAAGAAACATAGAGAAGCCAAAAGCATGAACTATTCTGTCACCAACACTAAAAGATCCCAGCAGCCTTTCCATCTCGCTCCTGAGGCCCCGTCCCACTTCTGCAACCAGACCCAGTCCAGCCTGGGGCAGTTTCACCAGAGAAACACAAGAATTGGAGCACTGTCTCCACCACATCCTCAGACATGAAACCATTTCTTTAAGTTATTGAAGCAACTAGAGAATGTGCTCAACCAAAATGAAAAAGGAAGAAGACAGGAGCTTTATGAAATAGAAATCCAAAGAGGAAAACAAATTCCTGGCAGCAGCTGGGTAGCCCGCCTGGGACACAGAGAAGCCCTGAAAGTCCTGAATAGAGTGGGTTTTTCCAGAAATAATGTCTCCAAGAGAAGAGAATGGATAAGTTACCTGACGCTATTGGCTTCTGAAAGACCTACTGAGAGCCTCCTAGAAGGTGGGAAAAACAATCAGTAAGTTCCAAGAAAACTAGATAAATGAAAGTAAAATAAGGGAATTACTAACTAAAGGAAAAACAAAAAATAAGACAAGAAATGTAACAGTAAACTACAACACTCAGGTGCGAAGAAATAATGTTGCCAGGCACAGTGGCTCATACCTATAATTCCAGTGCTCTGGAAGGCCTAGGCAGGATGATCACTTAAGGCCAGGAGTTCAAGACTGTTCTGGGCAACATAGTGAGACATCTCCCCCCCAAAAAACTATTTTAAAAATTAGCCACTTTCAATGGTGTATGCCTACGTGAGAGGATCAGGCAGGAGGATGGCTTGATTCAAAGAGTTTGAGGTTGTCACAAGCTATGACAGTGCCATTGTACTCCTGCCTGGGCGACAGAGCAAGACCCTGTCTCTGCAGAAATAGAATAAAAATAATAATAATGTGACCACCTAATATTTATCTAACTAAAATTTATACTATAACCATATTGAAAGGGTAGTGATCGAATGTA